>NC_079333.1:100905656-101213156 GCF_029582105.1 Oenanthe melanoleuca
TTATCTTTTTCTTTCTCTATTTCCTTGTAAAAGCAAATTCATTTCTTATAGGAGTGTTACAGATCTACATTTTAAGGTTCCATATAGGTTTGGGGGTTTTTGTTATCTTGTATATATCTCATTTCACTAGCATGGCATGTAATGTACTTTGAACATTCAGAGTTCAGCCATACAAACAGTAGCCAAGAGTATTTGTGTGCAAAATGGGTTGTGGTGCTGCTTTCTACACAGACTCAGCATTTCAGATTCCTTAGCCATTGGGAAAGGGTTTAACTTGCTAGAAAATTGCATTTTCAAAAAAAAAACAACAAAAAAAAACCATTCAAAACTATACAGGCAAGTCACTTGTTTTAAGGGGATTTAGATTCCTGCTCCTAGATTTAGACAAGGATCATGGCACCAAATAGGATTTACAAAAGCAGTGGAATTAAACAAAGGGGATCCATAACAAGTTTCTGAGAATTGACATGACAGTTTGGCTCCTAAGTATCTACACCATTTTTGGAGACTGGGTGAAGGCTCCTGAATCCCTGGTGCTGTGCTGTACTAAGTACTGTGCAGGGGCATGGAGCTCAAACACTGGAAGCAGCAAGGATTTGTAAGCAGTGTCCCTTCCCTTGCTCACCAGCACACATTACTGAATTTTTGAAACAGAGTCTTTTAGCCCAGTGTCCTTATATGTCCTTCTAATGGGGATCCTCTGTATGACACTGAATAGGGCCTTGTGGACAAACTCTGAAATAGGCTAGAAAATTCTAACATATTTAACTAGGCCCTTTGCTGGAAAAGTTTGGAGTTTGCTTTACAGACAGTTAGGATATACACAACTAGGGTGGATAATTTTATGCACCAAGCATTAAATATGGTTGTGAAATCACCAGCTCTGGTAACATTTCTGCAGACCAAATGTTTATGATGTCTAATCTCTGTTTGTTGCCAAGTAACCATATGATATGTGCTAATATAACATCTGCCATACTGGGTTTGTAGACAGAGCTTTATTTAAAGCTTGGCACATTAAATGGACAATATGTGTCAGATATTATTGTTCTCAGGCATGTTCTTCTCCCTCTCCTTATATGGACTGTGTAACTTATTTTTGGTTTTCATGTCCTATGGTAGATCTTGTTTTCCTACCACATTATGAACCAGAAAAGGTATGGAAACAAAAACTGCCCAGCTGAGACTTCAGACAAGATTTGTATAGAGATAATGCAAACCTGAATTCCTCTGTGCCAGGGTGTCTGCTGTTATAATGGAAGGATCTGTACATGCAGTATAGAACCAGGCACAACATCTGTATGATAAGCTTTGGAGCTCCACAGTGCAATTTGCATGGCATGTCCCCCATCCCACCTGCTGCACAGACACTAAATACTCAGGATACCTGGGGAATTCTCCAGGCTTTCTAAACCTGATTTAAAAAATATTTGCTAAAAATTATATAACAAGTGGAGACGTGCTAGAGATCTTTTGGTTCAATCATCTGCTTGGAATAGGATCAGAGAGGGCAGGCTGCTGAGAGTTATATCCAGTTGGGCTTTAAATCTCCAGTGATGGAGTCAATAAGTATCTCTGGGCAACCTGTTCCTGTGACTGACCACCTGTAAAGAGAATAACATTTTTCTTATGTTTAAGTGGAATTTCCTGGTTTGGTTTTTTTTTTTTCCTGTGCCATTACCTCTTATCCTGTCCCTTATCCTGAGAAGAGCATGGTTCTGTTATCATGGCTTCACCCATCATGGTTTTTAGACATGGACAAGATCCCTTTGAGGGATCTCTTCTCCAGGTTGAGCAGTCTCAGCTGTTTGGTTTCCTCTTGTCTGAAATGCTCCAATCCCTTAGTCATCACTGTGGCTCTTCCCTGCCCTAATTCCTGTATGCCAATATCTCTCTTGTGTTGGAGGGTCCAGAGCCAGGCCCAGCACTCCAGATGTGTCTCATGACAGCTGAGAAGAGGGATCACTTCAGCCTGCTGGCCATGCAGGGTGCTGCTGGGGCACAGTGCTGGCTCATGGCTGGCTTGTGTTCCATGAATCCAGGGTCCTTCTGTGCCACTCTGATTTGCAGCTGCTCAGCTCCAGACCTGCACTGAAGTTTGGGATTATTGCTCCCCTGGACAGGACTTGCCAATTCACCTCTTCACAGGGTTCCTGTCAGAGTCAGAACATTTCTCCAGCCTGTCAGGTCCCCCTGAGGGCAGCAGCCCTGTCAGTCATCAACCACTCTTCCCAGTTTTGTGTTCCATTATCCAGGTCACTAAAGAAGTGCTGAACCAGCACTGATCTCTGTGGTACAGGCTGCCCCAAAAGCTTTGAGCTGCTTGCTGCAGCCCTCTTAGTCCAGCAGTTCACTCAGTTTTCAACCCATCTCCCTATCCACATACAAAAGAAATTGGGTTTGTCAGTGAGACAAAAGCCTGTCTTAAGACAAAGAGCATCAGCTGCTGTCTGCAGGTCCACTGAGCCCATCATCCCATCACTGAAGGCTATCAGGTGGGTTAAGCACAATTTTACCTCTGCAAATTCATTCTGACTATTCCCAATCATCAGCTTGTTCTTAATAATCTTGGTAATGGTTTTCAGGACTCTTTGTTCCATCATCTTTTTAGGGGTCAAGGAAAGGCTGTCCAGCCTATGCTGCCAAGATTCTCCTTCTAGCCTTCATTGAAGATTAGGAGTGATATTTGCTTTCTTACAGTCCAAAATCTCCCAACTTAAAAGCAAAACCCTTGTCTCAACGGAGTAGATCAAAAAAAGCTGCCTGGGAAGACAGAAAAAAAACATGTGCACTCAATGAGAAGAACAAAAAGAAAATAAAAAGTCTTCTCATTGTTCATGAAAGTGGATTTTTTTCAGTTTTTAGGTCACAAGAAATGATAGTATGTCCAAATTCTTAACAGAGCAAATCACTAAAATTACTTGGAGAACAAAGTAATTGTTCTAATCTTACAGGTCTAAGACAGAAATTGAACAGAGAGAATGAAAGCAGATTACCTATTAAATCAGATGATTTTTAAATAGAGCAACAGAATTAAAAGGTTGAATATAAATCCTGAAAGAGAAAATTCTATGAAATATGCAAAATCTTTAATTGCAAGGCATTAAATGTCAGTTCACTGGAAGACTTGAAGTGGTCAGGGTGCACAGGGTCCTCTTCTCTTTACAAGGCTCCTCAGAGGCTGAGAAATCTTACTTTGAAATGCCAGCATTATCAGCAGATTTATATTAGATTTAATTATATATTAAAGAGTTTGTCTTTGATAAGTCATGAGCTAGTGTATGTCCAAGAACTATCTGCCCTAACTCCAAAAAAACAAAAGAATAATAAAAGCAAGCAGGAACAAGTTTCCCAATATTACCATACATTTCCCAAAATCACTGTTCTAGTGATGCTACCTTCAATGGGGCACTTTAAATCATGGCTGGAAAATCTTCCTGGCAGATAAAGAACCTGGAGATGCTGAACATGAGCCAGGTGTGCCCAGGGGGTCAGGAAGGCCAATGGCACCTGGCCTGGACCAGCAACAGAGTGGCAGCAGGACCAGGGCAGGGATTGTCCCCTGTGCTCAGCACTGGTGAGGCCACAACTCAAATCCTGTGTCCAGTTTTGGGTTCTCATTACAAAATGGACTTTGAGGTGCTGGAGAAGGTCCACAACACAGGGATTGGAGCAGGAGGTGCTTAAAAGAGCTGTGGATGAGGCACTTGGGGACATGGTTTGTTGGATTGGACAGTGCTGGGTTAACAGTAGATGACTTGATGATCTTGAAGGTTTCTTTTTCCAGGTTTCTTTATGATTCAAATTATTCCAAAACACACTTTATTTTCTTGGGTTTGAAATATAAATCTGAGACAGGGTATACAAATAATAGGGAAAAAAAAAAAGAAAAAAAAAAAAGGAGACTATTGTTGAATTTCAGGCAGAAATTACAATGATTGGGGACAAGAAATAACAGTAAATTCTTCAATGAAAGGTGTGAAGGTGGGGCTGGACAAGAAGATGTAGGTATCACTGAATAATTGGATGGCATAAATGAGAGATTATTGGGATCATCTGGAAAGAATGGTAGACTAATTGTTAAAAAATGTATATTTTTTCTAGTCACAGAAGATATAGCCTTATGATCCTTCCATCCCCATACTTTCTGTGTTTTAACCTAGAGATAAAAGGAAGGAGAACAGGTTAGGGTAACGATAAAAGAAGATAATCTAGAATGATATGTTGAGAAATTTAAATAGTGTGTTGCAGAATGCTAGCTTGATGATAATGTATTAGTCTGGCTTTTCTTATAAGTTTGCCTAAATCATTAGTATTTATATAACACTGTTTTGCTTCATGAATATAACATCTTTTCAGGTAGCCCCATTGTTAAGAATATTGTGTGTGTTTCTATTTGTTTCACAAGCCTTGTACAAGAGTTGGAAACACACCACTTCCCTAAAGACTCTTCTAAGCACAGGCATGAGCTAACTCCTAGATACAGGAGCAGATTCCCTGACAGCTTCTAACTGCAGTGCTGCTGAATGACATGCTGGTGAGCTGCTTCATTAAGCTGAAATATCAGAGGATCTGCTGGTGGAAATGCTCCTTGTTACATCATTCAATTATTTTGTTAACAAGAAATTTTATTTTCAATTTTGAATTTTTTTGTAGCAACAACATTCTTTTTTTTCCTCCCAGATGATCTGATATCTCTAAGACTTAATTACAGTGAAAAATTTAACAGACCCTTCTATCTGAAGGCTTTAGCATGATATCCTTTTCATAAATCTGCATAGGAAATCTCATTATCTTGCTTTAGGAAGCAATTTTGTACAAAAACAGTGATGAAGTGTAGAAAAACTTTAGGCAAGAGAGAAAAAATATTTTGAATATTTTAGATACTTTAATATTTATAGTTGGCTTTTTATATTATGGGTCTCTTGTTTGTTTGTTTGGGGTTTTTTTTGGGAGACAGGGAATCTTGTCACTATAATTAAAAAAATCTTTTAGGATCAAAGCTTTGCTTTATTCCTTCCCTTCTTTATAAGGTCAGTATATAAATCTTAAATCTGCAGAAGGAGACCAAAAGCCTATCAAGATGTTAGGCTGATATTTCATTTAGCAGTTAACTCCATATACTCTTTTGTTCTTTTGTATTTCAAGACTGCATTAACATCTGCCATGGCAGCATTTGATTATTTTACTTTTCCCATGGAGATGATTTCTGGGAAATATCACTGTGTGTTCAAGACAAATAACATCTCCTCTGAAGTCATAGGGATAGCACACGTGTCACATCAGATTCAATTAGAGATGAGCAGATAATGAAAACCCCAACACCTGGCTGCATTTGCTCTTCTCCAGTATTTAGAGTGTTGTTAATCTCAGGAGACTCACAGGCTTAAAACATTTTAAAGGCCTTCTTGGAAATATTCTACCCATCTTTGAGATTTCATTTTAGCAATATCTCTGCTCAACATGCATCATGAAAACTTCTGCAACCTCTTTATTGAATACAGGTTTAGCTGTTTCTGCACTTTCTTTTAGGAAGGGCTGGTATTCTATTCAAAGCACTATGAAGGTTTTTGTTTTTTTTTTTTAAATCTTATTGAAAAAAATTAAAGATTATAGCCAGTGTGGGAAAAATATCAGTAGAAATTATTAGGTGTGAGATATAAAAAACATTTCCATTTTTATGCCCAAAAGAGTAGGGGTGGAGAATTGTTGTTTTGTTGGTATTTTAATATGTGGTAAGGAGAAGACAATGAGAAAGACATAAACTGAAAGGAGACACATTTTTGTCTTGCAATGCAAGATTTATGGGAACATTTCAGAAGATAAAAGCTGATCTTCAGTCAGCCATAGTGGAAACTAAGTCACATTAGACAGCTCATTTACTGTCATATGCCTGTGGCTTCTCACACATCTCTTCAGTATCCTTATATGCATCTGCCCTCAGTCTGAACTGCTTGATTCAGCATTCACACAGTGAGGCAGAATGTTCTTACAGGGCTGCTGTGCAATTCATGGCATATGTGACTTTAAATGATGCCCTTATGAATATGAATGTAACTGAGAGTGGAGATTTAAGGTTGTTAGAAGTCTCAAGCAGGTGTAAAGAATTCCCTTTCTTATGAAAGATCTTGCCATATATTTAGTTTTTAAAAGGCTTTGATCTCCCTATTGATAGATCTGAATACACAGGGTTATACTTATGTAAGGAGAAATAAGGAAAAAAACAGTATCCCTGCATTGCATTATTTTTTTTCTCAGCTCACATTTACTCTGAGGAATCTCAGAGTTATCAGTATCAATATCCATTTGGACTGTGAGTGTGTAGATTAATGTTTCAAGACTGCAGCTTCAAGCTGCACACAATTAATTTTATTGCAATCCACTGTAGACTAGTGCTACTAGTGCATTTTCTTTTGCAGACATTTCTTTGAAACAAAAAAACCAAACATAAAAGTATACATAAGAGTTTTTCAAGGCACTGCAGTTATCAAATGCAACACTGTAGTTTTTTCTTCTATTCCTTTAATCACTTATGATTACAGAATATGGCCATCAATGTCAACTTCTCATAAATGATAGCTTTCCAATTACAGTGTTTTAGTTTCAGTGCCCTCTTATGACACTTTAACATAGCAATCTAAACCCAAATCCATTGTTTTACTCTAGGTTCAAACCTTCTCCATTGATGTTGGCATAGGATAGTCATGCTTGACAGTGCTTGAATAAATGCTCAGATGAGGTAGTTGGAAGGGTGAGTGCACCCTGTGCCCTTCACAGCCAAGCCCAGGACAGCTCTGAGAGTGTGTGGAGCAGGCAGCAGTGCCAGGCACTGCCACAGAATTATAGGATGGTTTGGGCTGGAAGGGACTTCAGACATTGGTTTCCATCCTCCTTCCATGGACAGGGTCACCTTCCACCAGACCAGGCTGCTCAGGACCCCATCCAGCCTGGCTTTGAGCACTTCCAGAGGTGGGGCATCCACAGATTCCGTGGGCAACTTGTTCAGCTGTATAGTCAGTCAGACCTCCCCTGTGTCCTCCTCAGATATCCCTTCCCAGACAGAAGTACCTTGTCTTCACAACTATCTGCCTATGAAAAAAATAGGCATAACAAATATAGGAGAAAAAGAAACACAAGCTCAGAAAATTAGCAAGAAAATAAATGGGAGTGAGGAATTATCTTTAGTTCCTAAACACAAACCAAGAGATGGAGTCTGTTTGAACTGTGGGTTGAATTCAAAGAAACAGCACAGACTTCATGAAAAGAACTCCATGTCTCTGATGTCCTTTGATTTCTAAGTGTAGGAATATTTTCCCTTTGCATAGCAATGAATCTTTCCCCATTTAATCCTGTGCTAAAGTTACAATATCTTCCAGGGACATGCCAGTCATTTCTCCTAAAAATGGTCTAAGTTCATAAACATAAGAGGTTTAATCTCAATGCATTATCTCAAATCTCAGAAAGATCAGAAGTATTTTCATCCTCAAAATGTATTTTTTACTTCAATAAAACATTTGAACCAGAAATGTTCTAAATTATATATAACTCAGACTGGACAAGTAAGGCAGCTATTCCTGTGAATTTTTTATCCAGACAATAAACTGGCTTTCTAATTTGCACAAAATCACTTGCACAAAATCACAAAATTCCACAAAGCCCTATCTTCCTCTAAGAAATTAAAACCTTTTGTAATTATTTTCAGGGGAGAATCCCAGAGCACTTCATAAAACAGTGGCAAACCTAGATCTTTGGAATTTTAATTTTTCTGTCATAAAGCTCATGCATCTTGAGGCAGCTCCATTTTGATGTCCAGACTAGTGCTATTTTGATATACAGGTTGGATTAAGGTTTCCTCATTGTATGTGTTAAAATCTAACAGTTGGCTGGTGTCTCCAAATAACAGTTTTGCACAGAGCAGTGCATGTAGGTATCATGTGGCCATGCTCATCTGAAGCTGAAGCAGCAGCGTAGGAAGAGCAGTATGGAAGTCAGTGATGTAAAAATATTATCTTCTGGCCAGTTTCCAGCAGGGTGACTGATTGTGGTGGCTCTCACTTTCATTACTGCAAGACAAATTGTTCAATATATTTTAAATGTACATCCAATCTGATAGACACGGAATGTGAATTTAGTCACTTTTTCTCTGAGCAGGATCAATATGTCTGCAGCTGACTGGTATCTCTGAAGTTGTATATTAATTTTTAATAAATCTTCAGAATTGGTTAGTTCACCTTCTTTATTTTTTTTTTAACTTTAGTTTACTTTGAGTTTGACACATATTTGTTTTCAAACCATTTATCAATGATGGTTCAGAAGTCAAACGTAAGATGAGCTGTAAACTTGATTTATGATCAAACAACTTTCCTTTAAAAGGCACTGACCTATCAATCCCCATTGTTTTTAAAGAGGAATGTACCAATTCTGATTAACTGTGTCTTGGATAATGTTCTTGACTTTTAAGTGTGTGTGGTAGGGGCGAGGGTGGTAAAAAACAAAAGAAAAAAGAAATTGAGAAGGAAGGGAAGGGAAGGGAAGGGAAGGGAAGGGAAGGGAAGGGAAGGGAAGGGAAGGGAAGGGAAGGGAAGGGAAGGGAAGGGAAGGGAAGGGAAGGGAAGGGAAGGGAAGGGAAGGGAAGGGAAGGGAAGGGAAGGGAAGGGAAGGGAAGGGAAGGGAAGGGAAGGGAAGGGAAGGGAAGGGAAGGGAAGGGAAGGGAAGGGAAGGGAAGGGAAGGGAAGGGAAGGGAAGGGAAGGGAAGGGAAGGGAAGGGAAGGAAAGGAAAGGAAAGGAAAGGAAAGGAAAGGAAAGGAAAGGAAAGGAAAGGAAAGGAAAGGAAAGGAAAGGAAAGGAAAGGAAAGGAAAGGAAAGGAAAGGAAAGGAAAGGAAAGGAAAGGACCAAGAGGAAGGAAGGAAGAAGTGAATCCATGCATCAGTAGGTAATAATATCCAAGAACTAAGATTCTTGCCAGGAGATGAGAATTCCCTCATGCAAGAATAGGAATCTGAGCACTCTGTTCCCCCTGTGTGACAGCCATGTTGATAGGTACTACCTGGTGGGAAGAGGATCTTCTCTTTTTATTTTTAAACATATTCAAAAGAATTTTTATTCTTTGCATACAGTACAGAACAGGAAGTACTTTCAAATCGTAGATATTTTTGTAGGACATGAAAATTATTGCCTTCCTGCATCTATTTATATAAAAAAAAATAGAATAAAAAGTATTTAGCTTATTTAAGAGATCAGATGGAGTTATGAGTTTTATAAATATTGTTGGGTTATTGCTATTCAGGAAAAGTTTGGGAAGAAAGGATTAAATTATGCTTTTGCTGTTCAATTTACTAGATAATTGTGGTTCAATACCTCCATCTGAAAAGAATATTGATTTTGAATATCCTCTCACATGGTCTAGTTAAAGAAGTCATTCCCCATGATTTTAAGGATACGAAAATTCTTCTAAGAGACACATAGGTCTACTCCAGAGTTTTTAAACTTAATGAGGATTGCAGTAACTCTGTGTTGTCCATCAATGTTGCTATCTGTGAAGAGTGTACACTTGAAAGGTGTAGAGGCACCTATAAAAATTCCCACCATCAGTCCACTGAGATTAATATGCCATACAAGGACCTTCAATTTATTTACATATATTTTCATACATTTTCAGGCTAAGAAATGGATCAAATACCAGACACTAAAGGTTCTGATTGACTGGGAAAATTTCAGATCACCTTGGAAAATTGATATTTTAAGCACATATAGTTATTAAAATTCTTTTCTTTGCCTATATAACTCATGTTCACAGTATTTCCCTGCAGTCTAAAGCTCTGAAATGAAAAGTACCCAGAGATACTTTTACTTTTCTGTACAGGAGAAGGAATTGGCCCTGGGAAAGGTGATTACTTGTAGGATGACATACAACAGTGTGAGGTTGGTAGACACCTAAAGGAATGCAATGCTGGGATACTTTCCCCATTTTAGAGTTTTTAGAGTTGCATTGTCTTACTGAATATTAATTCTTACTGGCTATAAACATTGGTAACTATCCCTTTAAGATAAGCATATACACAATTAACTTCTATTGTATCTTTGTTTTACTATTGGTTAGGGGGTTTTGTACTCCTGGGGCATGGGACAGAATGCACTCTCAGCAAAATGGGAGGAATGGGTGACAAAGCAGAGAGCAGAGATGCTGCTTCAAGAAGCCCTGAAAAGTTAGAGAAAATCGTGGAGTCTAACAAAGGCAAAGTCATTGTCTTGGTCTGGAAGTGGAATAATCTCATGCAGCAGAACCTGGGACTGACTGGGCAGGAAAAAGTTTGCATGAATGGTCCTGCCAGCCCAGGTGGACAATAAGCTGAGCATGAGCTGGTGAAGCCCAGCAAGGCACAGCTCTTGGCAAGAGTTTAGGCAGCATGTCCAGGAGGGTCACCCCTCCCAGTCCTGTAGTGACTGAGAAGCCACACCTGGGACACTGAGAAATTTTCAGCTCTTAGCAGCTCAAAAAGAGATGTACTGAACCAAGTCCAGGGCAGGGCCACTGAGAATTGGCAGCTGGAACACCCAAAGTGGTGAAATCTGCATCCACAGAGATGGTCAAAATGTGACTGGATGTGACCTGACAACCTGCTCTCATGGACCTGCTTCCCACAGGAGCTTGGATCCCCTGGTTTCCAAAGGATCCTCCCAGCCTACTTGCTCCCGTGATTCTGATACATCATTATGTGACTAATTTATTATTTTCAGTAGCATTTTATTTGTTAAATTATGTATTAGATCTCATAAATTAAACTGGGCATAAATTTTATAATAACTTCTGTTGAAGGATGATTAATCTCCCCACACCCTGGGCCTATTCATTTATAAGTAGAAAACTTCCTAGAGACCTGAGATACAGGATCATAAAAGAAATGTTGATCTTTGCTTAAACTGATAAAAATGCTAGTTTCTAATCTTCTTATTCATTGCATTCAGATTAACTCCACAAGTTACTATATCTTTACTTACAATGAGGGAACTTTGCTCACAGTTTCAAAACAGATTTAGAACAACAGTGACTCAGAAGACATTATCTGATGAATAGCAATTGAGTTGAGAATGACAGAACTGCAAAATTAAATTTAAATTCATAGTGGATGTTTAAAAAAATGGCAATGTGCTGATGAATTACGAGCCTTTACAAGGAAGTTAAGAAATGGGAATGACTAATTTTACATTTTAAGAAGAAAATATATTTAAAATCCTTTTCCCTTCCACCCACTTTAGCCTTTAAGGGGAAAATAAAATAAAATAAAATTTTAAAAAGCGAGCGAGAGAGACAAAAACAGATAAAAAGAATTAACATTGATGTAAAGAAAAGAAGCAAGCCAGAGATGATGACAAAAATCTTTCAGCTTTTTCCAAAGCCTGTAGTGCAGAAGGATTTCCCACAGAGCTAGGAGCTGTAAGAAGAATGAACTGAGAGAAGGTTTGAGGACCAAGCACACATCTTTTACCAGTCCACTGAATTTTGATTCATTGCTGGGTCTGATGGGTTAACACCTCTGATACCAATGGAGTAGGTTTATGCTTTTATAATATAAAGGATAATCTCTGTAAAGCAGAAATACAAATTGATAATGGTTCCATTCTGTCATTGTTGCAAAGTTGAAATTAATGCTGTACCTTTTAAAGAACGGTGATAATTCACTTAAAGACCAGAGGAAACATAGTGAAGAGAATGTAACTAAAGTTCTCCTGCTATTCCACTGATGGGAGATGAGTGTGTTTAGTAGATTAAGCCTGTACACATATGGGTATGTGTGTGTGTCAGTAAGAAAAGAAACATTGATTTTGACAAGTTGAAGGGAACAAATATTCTAGAGCTATATCAAAATGTCAAATGTATTTTAAATCTGTGACAGCCCATAATCTGTGTTAAAAACTGAAGTATGAATTGATGTTGAAAAGCAGAATATCAAAATGTTGCAGGTGACTAGAAAAGTTGGAAATTTCCCATGAATATTTACTATCAGTATTAAGGGGAAAATTTGTTTTTTTTTTTCACATGGCAAATACTCACCTGTCAGACATAGCAAAGAGTACACACAACAACAAAAGTAGTAATAATCAATGTCACTTCTATGAATTAAGTAGACAGATCTTGTGTTTAGTAAAAGAGCATGGTTTATATACAAGCATGGTTTGAACCACTTCAATAACCTTCAGAAGGTTTCTGACCACTACAAAACGCTTTCTATTCCATTATTGAATAAGTCTACTAATATTATTTCAGGGCAGACCAAAAGGGAAAAGGGAAAACATTATATTAGGAATCTTGACATTATTTCATTGTATCCATTCCTTGGATTTTGAAAACTTAGTCTTTTTCTAGTACTCTACCAAGTTTCAGTGTTGGGAATATATTTTCAAATAAAAATTTTGTAAAATATTCAAAATTGTTTTACAGTAACTTAGTTTATGTTTTTTATCTTTTAATGACTATAATTTATAGAAAAAGTAATTAAATATCACATAAAACTATGACATTGTGGATAATATTTACAAAAAGAGAAAATGCATTTTTGGTTTTTTAGGGGTTTTTTTCAGTTGGTTGGTTTGGGAAGTTCTTGTTTTTATTTTGTTGCTTGGTTGTTTGTTGGGGTTTTTTTGGTGGGAGTTAAAAGTTTATTTTAATACAAGGGCTTTTAATTTTGGAGCTATATTTACTGTCTAGGCAGAAATATTTACAGCTACTGAAGGCATGAACATTATTGAAATAAAAGAAAAACCAAAGCCTTTTTGAAATTGTAACACCAAGTCAGTCTACCCAATAATAATCAGAACACTACATATGTGAATTTCTTTCTTTTCTAGCACCACTAACAGATAAACCACCAAAGCTTTTACACCCCTTGGAGAGTAAGCTAACAATTCAGGAGACTCAGTTAGGTAAGTAGCAAATGCAACCTCTGTTCAAATTATATGAAGGAATTTGATGTGTTAATATATGTATGGTAATGATATGGCATGTTGACATTAATAATTTAACTGAAAAGATATTAAGCATATGTTGATTCCATGCAGAGATGTATGATATATCATCTACAAGATTGTTGTTCACGAAAAAAAACTTAATAATTAATGTGGAATGCTAAGCTTTTGGTTACTGATAATAGATTTTATCTTGCTGAAGGTCAACAGTTACAAGAGTATCTGAGCTTTTCTTTCTAAATGTCCCCTTTTCTGTATTTTTATACATACTTACTGTGGAATGCATTGGGATTTTGTGGTTTAGGTTCTTGGAAGACTGAGCTTTGTTGGTTGCTTACAGAATTGCAAAGATATTCCATAATTACAAAGGTTATGCTGGGCAAATCATCCAGGAAACAGTAGTGTTATCATAATAGCATCTGATAATTCTGAATGCATGGATATTTATGTATAGATGAATGAAGAGAAATTGATGCATGAGGAAAGCATTTTGTTTCACTTTTTCTAGTCCAGTGGATGGTGGGTATGATTGGTCACTTTAGTGTCCTACTGCTGCAGAGGTAATGAAGGCTCCAAAACTGAGTGCATGAGTTACTAGATTTTGCAGGATATAGCAATTTATTGCTTTTGTGGATTGGCAATGAGGGCAACTTGTAAGAAGCAAACAGTAGGTTACACTGGAATGATGCCTTGGTGTCAGAACAGTAACCTATTGATAGATTTTCTGGCATGTTGGCTACAGGAGAAAATGGAAACCAATCTGGTGGAAATGAAGAAAAAAAAATATATAAATTTCACAGAAAAAAATACTGCAAGCAAAGCTCAGTACATTCTGCAACACAACATCAGAAAAAGCAGAAGGCTTGCAAATTAATTCTGACAGTCATTGGCAGAGCATTTTATGGTGATTACCAGCTTATGGCTAATAGTGGCAGGAAAATAACTCATATTTCCTTTGATATTAATAAACTATTACTTTGAATGATTCAGGCTCTCCAGCTAAATTTCTGATATACTAATATAAAGGGTTTTTTGGGAATTATGATGTAGAAAGGAAAAGTGAAGCATGTGTCTTTCTAGAGCTACTTTCTATTGTTTTTAAGGTATTGTTTCTGATACACTGACTCAGAAAATCTTTCCTATATGCCAGTCCTAAATGATTTTATGTTGTTTGAACACAAGGCTAGGGAACAAAGAACAAAGTGACTGCACTTTTTTTTTTTTTTTTTTTTTTAACTGATGTTGCTTACTGAGATATTTTTGATGAAAAAAAAAAGAAAAAACAAAACTAAAAGGCAGAAACATTCTGGGCTTTGATGTTGTCCTGCTAAATATACTGTATGGTGAGACTATTTCAAGAAGAATGTAATTATTAATGACTAGCTAAAGGCTTTTTGTCTATGAGTTGTTGAATTAATCTCAGTTTTGATTTCTCATATATCTAAGAAATGTACTGAATAACTTGAAAAGAGCTGAGTTTGAAAAAGACACTTTTTAGAAAACTAAATAGCTGTTGGTGAATATAAGAATTAACTTGAAAATGTCACTTTCAGACACAAATGGGAAAATCTGACCATAAATTAATGTGAACTTACTGGACTTAGCCTGATATCAAGAAGCTACAAGAATATATTAATTTGTTGTTTAAAAGCCTGGTGAAAAACCTGTGAGAAATGGAACAAGTGAAAAAAATGGATAGTTCCTTAACATGAAAACTGTTTTTCCACTCTTAGATTTAATGCCTTGGTCCTGCTGGAATAACCTTTGAAAGGTCTATGTTTCCCTGAGGAAAGCCAGTGCTCATTTCTGGGGGTCAGCTCATACCATGCAAAAGACGCAGAATATTTTAATGTTGGAATAATGGCAAGGTTCACTTAGCTGTCAAAGCCAGGAGAATCCTACTCAGCTGAGACTTGGGGTGGCCACATTTCGTGACCAGTTTAGACACTGCCAGAAATGTTAGTCCTTCAGAATGTATTTGGGACGGTGTGCTTGTCCCTTACTTGGAAAATAAAAGTGTTGGTGGATGCTGGATAAGTGGAATGGGTGGTATTCCCATTCCCAAAGAGAAGACATTAATTACATTATATTATATATTACACCAGTGTATTTCTCTTGAAAGGGCTACTGGAATTCAGCTCCTAAACAGAACACCTCCAAGCAGTGTTGAAATCCAGGTGTATCTAACTCCCAAGACATTAATTTGTCTCCAGCACTGCTGGGTGACAGCCACATGAGACAGAGTGGCTTCTTCTGTACACAGCAACTAAAACCAATGTCATGGGACCACAAACCTATTGTGTTATTATCTTGCTTATAAAACTACATCAGACCAGGATGTGACTGCAGGAAGGAGTTTCTCTGAGGGGTGACTGATATGGCATAAATCAGGTTTACTGGGACAAAAGGTGAGAAAGCAGAGCTGGAGAATGTGCACACCTCAATCCTGGGAACCCACTCAAGTCACCCACAGCTGCTGGAGGAAAAGGTGTCATGCTGTTCAGCTGGTATTTGGGAGTGTGTTAGGCATGGCTGCAACCAGCTGCTTTAGAGTCACAGCTATCTTGACATCTCATCAGAAATATCTTTTTATTACATTGAATAGTAACCATGCATGAGATAGAAGCACAAGATAAAAATTGAAGGAGAAGCTATATAATGTATTTATTATAGAAAAATATTGCATCCATTATGTGTGAATTTACTTTAAAAATTATTTTCTGGGATTTTTTTATTGGTAAGCTCTTAGTTTTTTCAGTTTCACCTTTCAGGTTACAGTGTTTGTCAAACTAACACTCTCCAATATCTGCCCCCTCAAGGAAACAAAGAATACTACTAGCCTGACTCAAAAAAGTCTGTATTTAGCAACCAGTTGGTTCATGTCATGTCACTAAAGAAGACAAATGTGATTCCACAACAGACAGTAATGGATCTGGATTAAAAATTACAAAACATGAAATAATTATTTTAAACACTGCTCAAGCTACTTAGCCTCTGTCCTCCCCACTTTTTCAATGTGTCTCCTGGATCTGCACAAGGCTGTAATTTGACATCCCAAAATTCACCCAGAAAAATGAAGCTATTGTTGAATTATTTTCAGCTAAATAAGCTTGATGTTAGAGAAGAGAAACAACAAAAACAAACAAAAAACAAAAGGAAAATCAAACAAACAAACAAAAAAACAAAAGGAATTAAGTATTTTCATTACTACACATATGAATGGACCTAAAAGATAAGTTTGTACAGGAACCAAGATACTTTCCCTGTCATCTGAATAAAGTGAATTTTCCTGAATTGTATCCAACCCAAAATGTAACTCATGACCAAATACACAGTGAATACCTCTCCTGTTTTTATGTGGGGCATTATTTTGATAAAATTAAATTAACTATCACATAGTAAACTGGGGATTTCTTCTTTCTCACCCTTCCCTGCACAGATTCAAGAAAATATTTCATTGAACTACTTTTAGTACATTATTTAGTACAAGGTAGTAATAGAAAGAAACTCCCCACCAGGGACAGAGGAATGCTGGTTCATTTATAACACTGTGTTGTCATAAAAATCTGCCACAGAAATTGACCTTGTTAATGATACAAGTCACCCTTAATTAGATTAATCAGTAGATATATAAATAAATTAATTAAAGTGATATGCAATAACTTGCAGTCATTGGCTCCTTTCAGGATGGAAATTTAATTGGTAGAATATTGAGAATTTTAAGTTTTATTTCTACAGATTACATGTAAATGCTCTATTCACTCTGCAACACAAACATATTTTTTCCATTATATGAAGGATTTCAAATTTATTTGATTTCATCAACTGTCAAACAAAATTGAACCTTTTCTTTTTGATCATATACTCTATGGTTCGATTAACATAATATGAGCAACAGTTTCTCATGGGAATAATTAAAGCTGTAAATTCAAAATTTACTTCCTCAATACCTATTTTTTTTCTATTTATTTAAGAGCTTGGATTATCCTTTCAAAAATCTTGGGATGTTTTGAAAAAAAAATGAAAAAATGAAAATTCTTTTTTCTATTTTAACTATTTATTGGAAAAAGTTAGATTTAAACAAACTAATATTTTAAGAGGGTTTTTTTTTCATTGAAATTTATAACCTCATTGTTCTGAAACATCATTTTGATTTATATATTACATCAATTCCTGGGCTATATTCACCTAGTGAAACATTAGGAAAATGCTTTGCTGAAAAACTCACATAGTTAATGACTTAAATACAGACTAGTTCATAAAAAGGGAAATATTTGAAGTCTAGTGTAAATGGATAAAGAATATACATGCTACCAGCATATGGGAAACAAAACAAGCAAAACCACAACAAAACCTCGAGCAAGCAAACAAAAACAAAAAAAGAAACAAAATTGAAAGTGTCTTTGACAATTTTTCCACCAAGACATAAAATAAAATATGAATCAACTATTCAGGAAAATTTTACAAAGGGGAATATTTATGAGATTGGGGCAGAATTTTGCATATTGCTGTTAATTTTGCTGTATTTTTTCAATTATAATAGTTAGATAGCCCAACCAGTTGAAGCCCTGTTGTTTTAGGCTCTGAGGACAATTATGGGAGAGATACATGGAGAAATGGAGAGCCCATGAAGTGTCAGAAGCAGCAATAATAATAACAGCAGTGAGGGGTTTTTAGACAGTTTAAGCAAATTTAGTAAATATAAGTATTATCTTCTGGTTTTTTAGAAATGTGCTCAAGCAGGATCGCTTGTTTGGAAGGGAAGAAATTATTTAACATAGTTATCTTTATTTCTCTGAAGGAAATTCAGAATATCAAAATAGCTGCTTTAGTATGTATATACATTTTTTCAGTCAAACCAGATACAACCTGACCAAAATTACATACAGACTCTTTTACATGTTCTACTTTAAAGAGGGAAAATAACTTTTATTTTTTTTCTTGACATTTTCAGCTCAGCTTTCAAATTCCAAAGGCAGAAGCATAGCATTAAAGTGGGCTTCCAACAAAGGTCCTGCCTTAGGAAAAATAAAAATCTAGTGAAGAGGGTGATAAAGGAGGTTTTAATCTCTAAAATCTGACTATCCCCAAAAAAAAAGTGTTTGCAAATTACCCTACACTTCCTTTTTAAACTTTTAACCTTCAGTTTGCATTAATCCAACTATTCTGTAGCTGAGGCTGTCCATGAAAGGCCTAATATAGTTTACAGAAGAAACACTAAGTGAGTAAGAAACATTCAACTGCACTAACAAAAGGTTTGTGGTTACAGCTCAGTGACCATGTGTCAACTGATTTTCCTTCCACTCTTTTTCATAGTTTAATCAAATCCTAGAAAGTCATGGTTAAGATATTAAAAGTAGAGTATATATTTTAAAGCTTTCTTTTTCCTCTCTTTATGGACTTGTGTGTGTCTGAGAATAAACATATATACATGTATACCTAATCTCTCCCTATAGATAAATTTATTTATTTATTTATTTATTTATTTATTATTTACATATGGACAAAATTTGACAATGCATTTGTTCAAATTTTATCCCACTTTATCAATGCTTTCTCTGGGAGACATCTATCAGATTTAATGATAGATGAGTAAAACTTTTTTATTGATGGTATATTATAATCCACTGGGAAATGTCTGCCCTGGAGTGCAATATACCATATTTATCTGTGTTAAACCAACAGGATTTAATGAAATCAAAAGTGTCTGTTCAGTACCTCTGCAGCTATGTCCATTTGATTCTTCATGTACTGATTAGATATACGAGAATATTTCAGATTGCTTGTGCAATGCAACCAGTTTATTTTGATAATCTGAGAGAAGACTATGAAACCTGAGAAGACTTTGCATGTCAGTTGGGTAATCCTGAAGATTGGGTTCCTATTTAAGACTTAAACAAAAATTATATGTTCCTTACTCGTAGAGTGAAATAGACACAACAAAATCTTTGTAGGAGTACTCTGTGGCAGGCAGCAGGATAGAAAATATTGTAACCCAGATTATATTAAATACACACAGCAAGAAATGCAATTTAGGCACATATAGAACATTATTTAATGGGAAATTATAGTCCTAAAAATACTTTAATCTTATACATTTGAAACATCAGGAATCATATTGTTCTGTGATAATTTTTTCCCAGACTTTTTGCTTCAAGTTATACTTAGTATTTTTGAATTATATGTAGGGAATTCATCATATATGATGCTGAAAAGAAAATAAGTGTTTATTTACATTAAAAAAAAACCCCAAAACCATCATACAATGGTGCTGTGCACAAACATTAAAATGCTAAACATGTCAAACTCAAAGTTTAATTTATGCACCATCATATTTAAATTAGCTAATTCCTCCTCTTGCTATAGGGATCAGATCTCTTGTGAGCAGAAAGTTAATAATATATAAAGTTCTCAAATCTCAAGAATAACATTGGTGAAATGAAAACCAGTAGTTTTTAGTCAGGAATTTACAGTCTTTACAGGAATTAGTCTGTTTTCCAGTTCTAGAATAAATGCTTTCCAGCCTTATTGGTAAAGTAAGCATGGCTCGTGCAGTTCAAAGAAGGATTTATATGAAGCTGCATTGAACACTGTTTTTGTCTTTGACATACTGTGGATTTCTATTAAGTTTAGTGCTGCACACAGGTTTCATTCTGAAAAATCCATCTAAATTTGCAAGCATTCTTAATAGGAAAAATTATCAGGGATTTGAGAGCTTGTCAGGTCGCTAGAAAATAGAAAGGTGTTTGAAGGAACACTAAGGGTCAGGGGGGTTAAATGCTGTTGATAAAGTCTTATAGTTTAGAACATAGTAGAGTGAATATTTTGAAGCAATCAGGTTCAAGGATCTGAGTTTATACTTGTTAACAGGTCTGTTAACATCTGTTAACAGATGTCTGAGACTCCAGACTGTGCATTCTGAAGTGCTATTCCTGTCTGTCCTCATAGGATATTATAGGTGAAAACGCAGGATATAGCATCTCAAGATATAATCAACATATATTTGTCATAAATATCCAATTTTTTACCTATGAAATTTTACATATTTAATATCTGAGGAACTTGAAAATAAAAAAATAATACAATTCAACTTGATCCTACATAGCTTAATTGATGTTAAAAACCAAAAATAATTTCAGCAACAGTTTACATATGGCATGTATTATAGAGCTTTATATAATATTTTTTTAGTAATGAGTGAATGATGAATTATAAGTCAATGCATTCCTTTGTTTTGGGAGAATATTAGGATACACATGGTTATTGTTCTAAATTTCATATTGACAAAAAAATACTGTGTGTTCAGTGTTCACATGCCAACCATAACTGGTGTCCTGTATCTGTCTGAGAATGCTCGAAATAGTTATAAGCAAAAGATAACACAGCAGTATTTTCCACAATCTGTCCTCTTTTAAGTTTTTATTCTTTTGCCAGAGGTAAAATTCTGACAACGGACTTCTTAGGTACTTTTGTTCTTTTCCACACAAGAAAGTGAAATATCACCTGAAACAAGAGGTTGATTGAGCACTTAGTTTTCATGACAATCTGAAAATACACACAAATAAAAGACCAAATGCAAAAACCCCAGCTGTTAAACACTTGTCTCACTGCTCAGAGGCAATTCTTGAGAACCATGGAGCTGGGAAGTTAAAGAGTTCTTTAACCTTTAAGAGAAAGCATCCTGTTCAGTAAACACAAAATTTAAATTTACAGGATATAAATTGTGTTTGTGAGCATTTACCTGGAGCTGTGCAGCAAATGTCACCTTTCAATGAATCAGTAATTTCAGCTGCTTAAAGTGTCCTTCATATAGTTATGTGCTCAATTACCAGCATGTAATTCCAACAGCTAGTTTACAACAACTGAAAATATTGGAAAAGAAATATTAGACAAATGTTACACTTTCATGAAATAAAATGTATCAAGTGACTATTCATGTTCACTACAGAAATAAATGAAGAACATACTCCAGTTAACCACATTAAGTTTCTTTAGAAAAAATTATAACAAGCATTGCAAAATTGCTTCTCTGTGCACTAATGTAATTAATAGATTGGTGATGTGAGGCTGTAAGGTTATAAGTTTGGTTTCTTTCACAGCTTTCAAATCAATTAATTTGAAGCAATAAATGCTTGTAATTTTTAATCATTCATTCACTGTCAGATTTTTATGAGATATCTAAGAGCATGCATGGTACATTTTTCCTCATTAAAAATCAAAGGAGGACTGGTTTCTTGGTGCTGATTTTATAATATGTTTAGAGATTGATACAAAGATACCTATAGGTTTATAGTAGAGAATTTCTGTGGGTTTCTTGTGTGTAGTTTTAATCTCCCATAAATTTCTATTAAATAGAGAATTCATCCCTCCTAAGTTGAAATTAGAGTATTTCTGTTTGGAAGACCTTTTCGACCCTTAATAAAGAAATTCAATACTCATATAAAGCACGACAACTTAAAAATACAGCAAACAATTTTTTTTTTCCTACCTCTTCAAGTGGCAGTTAATTTCACAGCTGATATTTTATCATAGCTACAGAATCCAAAGTGTAATTTTCAGTCTCCCAAAACTTTGGAAATGTCAAGAACTTAAAAAAGCATAAAAATGCAAATATTTTCCATCATGTGATACACAAAACAGTGAAATTATTCTTCTTTGCAAAAAACAAAGAGAAGTTACATTTAGAAGGGCAAAATCAAAGACAAAAAATTTTGAAAGTGATGTTAGGGAATTAATGATCTTTAGGGTTTTCTTTTTTTAGAATGCTCAGAATAATTTACTTACTATAAGGGACACACATGCAAATATGTTAACAACAATAACAGTTCAACCTAGTTTAAATCAAAAATTAAAACAAGGACTGAAATGTTGTAGAAGTTACTGGAGGAACACATACAAGGCATAACTTGGGGCATTTGAAAGATTTTTCTGGGAATGTTTTCACCCATTGCAATTCACTGCCTGCATTTTAGTTTTATAAATAATCATACCTTTTTTCAGAGTTGTTTTATTTGGGGAGCTCCTTATATCAGTCTGCCCCTGAGGTAAGGAGGAAAATGGAGGTAGAAAATGGAGTGTGGTTTCCAGGGCAGCCTGAGCCAGCAGTTCAAGAGGGAAGTGACTATACAAGCTCCTACTTGTACAGCAGAAAGAGCCCTGGGGAGGAGGAAAATTTTGCTACTGTTTCCTGCAGTTTCTGGACATTCAAACCCATTAGTTTTGCTGTTTTCTGTTCAAAATTATTCTGACACAGTCACCTTGAAAGAGAAAATTACCAAAAACACCCCAACATAAAACCCCTTTTAGAGTAAGATGCACAAAACCCATTAAGATGCCTAACTTCTGTTGCTGTCAATACCTTTGTGCTCCTGCCATCTATATATTATGAGGAGTGTTCCCTTTTTTCCACTTGAGACCACAGGCTCCTGAATTAGTAGAGCCTCTGGAGAGGACACAGTTTCACCTGGCTATGCCAGCCATTAATGGTGTGATGCCTCAGGATTGCTTTAAAGAGGTGTAAATGTGTGCTGCTCTGACACCTGCCTCCTGTCACACTCCTTTTTTCATCCAGCTTCAGCACTCCTTTCAGGCCTGAAAAGCTATTTAAAGAAAGAGAAGCAGTTTAAGCTGGATGACTTTCTATGCAGCAAACCCTCGCGCCAATACGTGGTGGGAGTGGGAATTATAGCCAGGGAGAAAAGATGGGAGAAGGTGTTTTGGCTCAAACTGATCAAGAAACATCACTCTCAGTCCATACTTGGTCACAGTAAGTTCCCAAAAAATGTCAATATAGATCAAGAGGCACCTGTATGACATAAATCATATCACACCAGAGTGGAACTGCTTTTCAGCTACCTGCATCTTCCCAGCAAGGTCATTTTGCCTGGACTTTGGCAAATTGGCAACATATTCCATTCCATGTATAGGTTTTTAGACTATTTTTTCAGACATTTGGGATGAAATGACCTGAACTTGGAGTCTGTGAACGTCTTCTTTCATTATACCTCTAAATAACAGGTGAATGAATGCCAAATTCAAAAAAATATATTAAAATATAGCTTTCAATTTTACATTGAGACATTTAACAAGAAGAATTTTATAAGAGGAAATGGAAAAGATGTGGTGTATCATATATCATAGACATCTATAGCCAGGTCTTCTGATGTGTTTGCCTTTTTGACTGCTAAATTCATTGAAATGTAGCTCCATTAATTGAGAAGTGTTAATGATTTACCATGACAAGGACATCATTATTTTGTTATTATTTAAAGCTATACATAAATCACACTGATACTTAATTGACTATCTGGTATACAGTTAAAGAAGCTTGAGTTCAAAGCAGGAATTTAACTGTGATTAAAGGAAAAAGGGTATTACTCATATCAACTCTTTAATCAAATGTTAAGTTTGTTTATCTATTGTTCTTGCTCCATCTTCTTTGTACTCATCAATATGAGTAACAAGCACATGGGATGATGGTTCTTGTTTTCCAGCAGAAGTGCACTTGATAGATTAGTGATACTGAGAACAACATAGCAAATAATTTTTGATGGTCATACTTTTGTTCAGCAAAATTGAAAGATAATTTTAATTTAGGAAGATGATATTTTCTTTGATACATTTCAGTCAATTAGTGATGTCATGTCAGAAGACATTCAGGCATTTTTAAGTTGTTCCTCTTAGTGGCATGAAAAAAATTCTGCTTTTGAAACATTGCTTTGTTTTGAAAAAATGCACTGATTTTAGTACAACCTGCACAGTAAGGTTGTTGACTCAACCTTATCTGTCCAATACATTGAAAAATTGTATGATAAATGTTAAGATTGAGGGATATCTTATTTTTACTTTTTCTGACTTTATATTACAGGGAATTATCAGTGAAAATGGTTCCAAACTAATAATTTTGAGAGTAAATCACTTTTGTTTCGAAATTCTTTTATTTTTCCCTTACACTGGAAACTAGATTTTTGTGTGGGAAAATTGAGCTGCTGTGTCCTCACTGCTCATACCAAACTACCAAAGCCCTACCCTCAGTGCATTCAGTGAGTCTCCTTTTTCTCAACTCCATCATCATGTATTTAGAACACAGAGTTCCATCCTGAAGTAGACCAAAAGAGAAGACTGTACCAAGCCAGCATCTCTCTGAGTTTGAGCATCCCCTCTGATGACCTTTGCTTGTCATTTAGAAGTGTTATCTTCATTTTGGCACAATGCAATCTTCATTATGGTGTCACTGCCTGGTCCAGCCCCACCACTCTGCACTACCCCTACCCTCATCTCTGGTTTTGCTTTGTGGCAATCTGTTAAAAAGTGTGGGTGTGGACCAGCTCCTCTGAGCTGTCATAATATCCCAAGGCATGAAATATAATTCATGAGGTTCTGTGTCCTAAATTCAGTGTGGTTTATTCTGAATTAACCTAATGGATGAGGAGACACAAAGTGTTGAACTGCCAGGAGCAATTTATGAGCAACCCACGGATGAAATTAAGGACTTCAGTAGTTTGAGACGTCTAAGGAGGGAAGCTGGTCCATGTATAATTGCTGGTTACCTCAAAGCCACTTAATTTGGGTCTCGTGGCTGATTGTAGGTGAGCTGAGCCCCAGTAGTGACCCAGCAGCATTTCCTGAGCCATGCATTCAGGAAGGTAAAACACTGCTGAGGTTCAAGGCTGTGGGTTTTCTTTGCTGTCCAGAAGGCTCACAGCACGGGTTCTCTCTTGCTGTGGCACAGATGTTTTGCAATTCCTTGAACCGTGATATCACATTTCTGATTTAAAGAACAACACAGAATCCTCACTAAATCATCTCATATTATGTTTGTCTATTCAATATGTAACAGCTTCTTCACAGTTTGCAAGGATTAGTTTATTTGTTTATGATCAGTAATTTACCAACCCCCAAATGCATTATCTGTCATATAAGCAAACACGTAGTTAAATTTATCTTGTTTATGAAAATACAACATGATATTATATTTGAATTAAAACTCTGGGTTTATTTGAAAATTAATTAGGAAACAACACAGACAATAATCTAAAAAATTATTATCAGCTGTTTCTGCAGTTCATATTTTGCAGTACAGAAATACATACAACTAGGTTAAAAGAAAAAAATATTAAAATCTGAGCAAAAGTAAAGCTTTTTTTATATTTTTTTTTACAGCCTGAACTGGAAAAAATTGTAGAACTAGAGAGTCTAAAGCCAACATGATATGTGCCATCAGTTTTATTCTCCAGTAAATTCTATACATATAATATTTTTATGAAGTATATAGAAGGATAAACTATTTAAAGCCAGCAGTCTACCTTTAAAAATAGCATTTATAATGGGAAAATCTTTGATTATGGCATCCTCATATAGCCTATGTATATTATAGGCATGAATGGGACCAGATTACTGTAGCTGTATGGAATAAAAATAAATTAAAAATCCAAACATTTTCTTATGCAGAGATGAAAACCCACATCCTGCATCATTGTTCTCAAGGTATTTACCTATAAATGTGTTTTAAAAGACAAGGAGAAGCTGAGTTTTACCAATTGAATGTTTTCTAAGAGGTAAGAAGAAATATTTTTTTAAAATTGTTAAATTTTTTGTTTAAACTTAAGCAGGGGAAAAGCAATAATAAGACAGATTTTTCTCAACAGGTTTCCTTCCTCATGCATCTGTGCTACTCAATTCTGTATACTTAAAACATTGATCTAAAGAATATTTATTTTGCTCTAAGCAAAGATTGGAGAAGGAAAAAATAAAAAGAATCAATGATTAATGAAGGTCAAGACTTGTAAAGATCTGTGTTGTCTCCTTAAAACCATAAGATGATAACAGAAATAGGTGGCTTGAGAGAGAATCTCTAATGTGTAGCTAAAGGAAATGTGTTTCATTAATGTTAGGATTTTTTTCCTTTAATGACTAATCCTGGGAAAAAGTGACTCTGTCAGAATCTAATCATTAATTTTGATTTAAGTAGAAAATGTTATTAAGAATGTTTGAATTATAAATGTTCTCCTTTAAATTTCACTTTCAAAAACACACTGCTTGGAGTTGTAAGTTAAAGATATCATGAGTTAGAAGTCTGGCATGTGTAAGCAATGATAAAACATTTCAGAAGCATGGTATTGAAAGGCATTATAAGAATTTCTCCAGACTCAAACTTTTTCTGATTGTCTTAAGTCTGTCATCTTCAGGTGTCTTTGCAATTCAGACCCTTTACAGTACATAAAATGAGATTCAAGATTGTGTATCTCTTTGTGGACATAAAGGTTTCAAAAGCCTGAGGACAATTTAAACAATTCTGTATTGGTAAAACAATATATTGATTTTTTAAAGACTTAAAAAGCACACTCTCAATATTTTATGCTAACTGCATGTAAAATATACCTTCTCTTCTTCCCAGGCTTCACTATCTAGATGGCTGCACACTTTTCCCTTTGGTAATCTTCCTTGCCTGCTGGAGATAAAGACTTTTACACACAGTACTGCTACCATCTATTTCCTTCCCATAAAGGGCATAGCCATCAAATTTTTCATGAATTCCAATTCTGTTTCTTACTTTTCTCTTCAAATATAGCTAGCTTTCTCTATTTATACAGTCTCTACCACCTTATCATAAATATTTGTCTCTTGTTATGAATAATTATGACTTTCTAGTCTGGGGTCTGCCTTCTTTTACTGTTATTATTCTTGAGAGTTATTCTAATGTAACTAAGGCAAAGGATTACCTGGAATTCAAACACTGTGCCTTTTGCAGAGCTATAATACCTGCCAGCAATGGACTATTCTCCACTTTTCTATCTGAGAAGCATTTTAAAGAATTCAGTTTCCAATTAGTCTTTGGTCATACTGCTAGCAGAGGGGACAGACACTCTTGTATCAGTAAAGCAAGAAAGATTTCTGTGAGAGGGCATTATCTGGAACAGCAAAGTCTTCACAAGTGGTAGTTCTTGTAATGAAAGGGACTTTATCTCCTGCTGAAGTTTCACCCAATTCCCTGAGAGTAGAAGAATCTTTCTCCTTCTCCAGTATCCTCCATAAAAGGATTGAACAAAATAGTCATTATCTCAGACACATCTTCCTCCTCCCACATCCTTACCTTATCAGAAACTCAAGAACTCTGAACATCAAGAATGTACTTCTGAACATCAAGAATCCTCTATCACATGTTGGCATTTCATACCAACACTTGTGCATTTCATACATGGCAGATATAGCTAAGACAAATATCATCTTCTTTCAGACCACTTACTAGTTAAATACATTTATTGATGATGGCCAGACAGGGTGAAATGCCACTGAAATTACTAAAACTTGCTTGATTCAGTCTCCACATGAACTTCAATAGGTTTGCTCTGCACATTTCTTGAGGAAATGCTTTTATTCTACTATGTATGGACTCTGCAGAGCCATGCCCAACTAGTCATACCTGGCAGCTGCTGCCACAGCAGCAATAATTATTTTCCTCTTTCCCTTGAAAGAGCTTTAGATTACAGTTATTGCTCCTTAGTTCCTATTTCTTCAGTGCACACCATAAGCCCTATAGAGGTCTAAACCCTGTTGAGAATATTGTCTTCTTCCTCATTCCCTTACCACTATCTTCCCAGACAAGAAGAGAAAGAAGGACAAAGAAGAGCAAATTTAATTCCATACAGTAAAATGTCACTAAAAATTAAACTGGATAAATAAAAAGTTCTACACAATCTAGACAATGCCCTTCTTGTTAGAGGGCATTTTAAAACTGCCAGGCATCTCACAGGACTCTACAAGATGGAAGCTACCAGTGAGCCTTTGTAGTTTTCATTTGATTTGCATCTCTGGATACTGAAAACTCTCTCAGGTTATGGTGTAATCTCAGAATGAGTCCTTGAACTAAGATCCAAATATATGCTGCTTAGCATAGCTTTCATTTGGTATTTCAGCATCTTTTAAAAAAATCAGACCATGAGTTTGGGCGCATCCACCATCTACCACACTGACAATTTTAATGAGAAATAAAATAGAAAAAATCTTTCACATGTAAATGTACAGTAGAATCTGTAATCTCTGTGTAGAGATTACAGATTTCAAAGCAGTATTTATTTGTACTCTGCTCCATACTGATCCCAAATGTTCCCATTATTTGCAGGCTGAAGTCTCCTTATGTTTAGCAGCACAGAGAACACTACCTTACTTCTGGAAGGGATAAGATAATATGTAATCTGTCAGATATGGCTGGTACTAAATTGCTTACTATGGAGTTTAGCCTACCTGATTTTTAATGATAATTGTGATATTTAGAAATTGTCCAATATGTCATGTCTGGTGTTCTGGTCAAATTTCAGTGAACAACCTAAACTTTAGAAATAACTTTAGAGGAATTTGAAGTGTCCTTGAAAGACCTCAAATCAGACAACTGGCTCTGAGAAAGCTGAAAAATATGTGTGGCTGTGGCAATTAGTGCAAGAAATAAGAAGTAGATCAGGTGTAGGTGTAATGGGCATAAACTGAGAGCCTCCAGCAAAATGAAAAATCCAGCCTGTTCAAAACCAGTTCAGGCATCAGGAGCTGGAATGCAGGAGCTCACAAAATCTCTGCAGGGGTTGAGTTAAAACAAGTAAGTGCTGGCAAACAGCAGAGAAGGAGGAGGGAATCACGGGGTGCAACACAGACATTTCAGTCCATTACAGAATATCACTGGGACAACACACAGTGCCTGTGCTGTGGCACAGGAAAGGGAAATCCACAGACTCTCTCTTTGGGGTCATGCCACAAGCAGCAGCTAATTGCAGAAAGGGAGGAGGATGTGTATTGTGTGATTGGGCAGAAAGAACATGTATTGTTCATGAAGCCAGGATTACAATAGATATTGAGATTCCTTAATAACATTCAAATTACCCTGCAAAGCTAATACTGTTTTCTTGCTTTTTAGATGAAAATGGAAAGAAATATAAATAAATTCTGTTGCAGGAAATGTATTAATGTGTGAACTACATTAGACCATGATGGGTATATAGTTATTCACTTGTGTTTCTGTTGAGTACTTATACTTAAAAGCACATTTCAATTAGTAATGATCAGAAAATAGAATGCATGCATAAGAAAATATGATAAAAACAAAGAAAAAATAGAGAAGATAAAGAAAAGGTGGTCAGCAAGTGCTCTGTCTTTTGAGAATGATTGATAGGGCACTCCTCACTTGGCCTTTGAAGCTCTTGCATTTCTATATTCATTTGTCTTAACTACTGTTTTCCAATTTTAAGCTTATTACTGTCACATAAGATTTGTGAGAATGACTGCTCATGACTAAAATCAGCTATGGGGGATGATGTAGATCCTGCCTGGGAGAGCTCTGCACTGGCCTTGACAAAAGTGTGCTTGCCTTCTTGTTTCTCTGTACCTCCCTGAACCATGATGCCCATGGGAAATTGCATTTGTTTCTGTATTGGTCTGTGATAGTCTGTGCCAAATTCTCTCTGTTGCTCACATTTTTTTCTGTGCTTGCTAGCAAAGTCTGTGCAATCATCAATCCAAGCAGAACAGGAATGTCTTTAGAGACCAGAAGTAGTTTTGAAGTTATCATCAGGTAGAGATGACATTTCAGTGTCCACCCCTGCCCCTTTACATATATTTATTCACCCACTGATACACACAAACAGTTCTTACATAAAGAGAGATTTTGTCAGGCAATTTGTCATGTTGACAAAGCTTTGATAACCTGAGTCTTGGAACTCCCAGGAGTTAATTCTTTATTAAAATTTTGGCTCAGTTGATTGGAACAGCTGAGAAATGTGTGTATATATATATATATATATATATATTTTTTTTTTTTTCCCAGGTGTCATTTGTGAGAATCCAGCTCATTAACTCACCAGGCAAGGCTTTTACATGGGGTCTAAATGTAGGCCAAATATTCATTTTGCAGTCTTCACAGAGAGGCAAAAGCTGGGTTTAATTGGAGAAAAGGAATTACTGGTACCTGCCAAGATGTGCCAGGACTTGTGGACCTTTCCACAGTGATCCTGATGGTCTGTGGTAGACAAGTGACTTTCCCTGCCAGACCTCCACTTTCACTGGACACAATCAGGGCTATCTCTTTCAGAAAAGAGCAGAAAGAGCCATTGCAGAGTTACCAATAACTAATCAGTTCTTTGCATAGAGCTCTTTTAAGTTAGTGGAGTCATTAGTTGGGTGGAATTTTTTCAGTGTCCCTGTAACAACTTATTTTGAAAAATGCTGATGAAAAATTGCCCCACAGCTTGAGGTTTGGTTGCAGCAGTGCCCTAATGAGGCACAATGTCAAAGACATGTCAGAATGAGAAACATGGATGCTGCTTATGTCCAAGAGTCTAAATGGAATAGGACAGCCATGAAAAAGTAATATTTTTAAAATCAAAATACATATCTTGAAAGAGGAGGAAACAAGAAAATATTGGTTAAGTAGTCATTTCCTCTTACGCCTGCAAGGTTTGAAAAACGGGAAATATTTTTCCATTAAAAGCTATGGGAGTTAGTGTTGAGAATATTGTATTTACTGGTAACACTCTTCCTGCTTCAAACATAAGTGAACACATAATAACAGGTTCTTAGATTTTCTGACATTTTCACAGTATATAAAACCACTGGAGTTCTTTTTCCATTTTTAATTTCTGGAAAGGTTTAGAAAATAATTTAGTAAGTGCAACATTTCAAAGGATTTTTAGCATATGTGTGGGTCTTACAGATCTCTTTCAAGAGAATACAAGACATGAAAACTGAATATTTAACAACTCACCTCTCTTTCATTAATCACTGAGTTGTCAGGAAAGCACCTTTACTGGGATAAAGGGGTAACATCAGAGTAGTACAGTGCACAAGCACAGTGGGAATCCTCAGTTATTTCAGTGTGCCTTCTTATTGTGGAATGTCCTCCAACAGTAAAAAGTTATGTTAAAAAAACAGTTAGAAAATAAGCTTTAACTAAATATTTATAAATTATTTTAATTTTTAACACGAAGCTTTTATGGTTTCTTGTGCATGTCTATAGGCAGAACATCTATCATACAGTTTGTCCATATTCTATATTTTCTGTGATATTTCACGATTTTCATAGGATGAGGAATGGGTACTTAAAATATGATCTAAGGACAAAAAAAAAAAAGGCAGGGAGGACAACTTTCTATTGACTCACAGTATATGAAAGATGTGTTCTTTAGGCAGAATAAAAATCTGAGTCAAATGAAGATAGAAAGCTCACTTATCATGCTGGTCCTGGGAAAACTTGGGACATGAAGCTCCTCTGGTCATGCAGCATGGAAAGACATTAGAGATCCTGTGGGCATCCTGCCTCCCCATGGAAAAATAAATTACTATTCACTTTTGTCCCCAGCATTTGAAATACTGCTTCCCCAGATGCACTGACAAAATTCCTTCCCTAATATAAGAAAAGCTTAAGGATTTTCTAATTCCTATGTCCCAAAGTGTGGGGATATAAATTCCTTCTTTGCACCTACTTGTGCAGCAAAGGTAGCTCTCTTTCTGAGTGTTCTGGGTTTTAATGTTTAATTAAATCTTAAGGTCTTCTATCTTTTTGCAAATTTTCTCTTCATAACCTAAATAAAACAGTTTTATTTGAAGCACCAATTCCATGTGATATGTGCACAAGTATTTTCTTTGAACCCATACGTACTTTTAGGCTGTATAATGGAAATATTTTCATGAGAACTATACCTAATTAATGATGCGAAAGTAAAAGAAACTAAGTGGCAAACACAGGGAAAGGAATTCCTTGTAGGCTTCCCTTAATCTGCTTGTTTCTCTTGCATATCCCAGGTTGCCATCCCTGTGGATAAACAGGGCTGATCCTGTTCAGTGTCCCCTCATTTCTATCACCACATGAAGGATGTGACACCTCCCTCTGTGCACGAGGGGGTGATGGGGGCATTTTGTTAAAACATTCCAGCTCTACCCAGGAGACTCTACCTGCTGGTACTCCCACTGAACCTCATGCCAAAGCTTCTCTTTTAGTAGCAAATACATCCACCTGCTTTGTAAAGGGCCAGACAATCTGTCTGTAGTGTTATCTCAGAGTGTCCTGGGAAGAGAAGTCCAACATGGCCATTCATAAATAAAGCTACAGGATCTGCCTGTCACTCTAAAAGGGTCAACAAATCACAACTCAGTAGTTAACTCTGTAATACTGTATTTCAGTTTTTATAGAGGAGCTATGCTTTCAAAGTATTCAACAATTTTGTGTTGTAAATTATCAGAATCAACAATAGCACTGTGGTCCATTTTTCCTTCAAAAGTATTTAATGTTTTTGCCCCACCTCCTTTTCATCTCTCAGTATTTGTGTCAGATGAGTGACTACTGCCTTCCATGAAGAGTTTGCTGTGTGTATGAGCTGCTCAGCAGCAGGGAGGGGTGGATGCATTCACAGTATTGTTCACAGTGTGTTTTTTCATCATCCTCAAGAGATTTCTTTTCTCATCCTATTTCCACTCCTATTGCTTTCTTTGCTTATATGGCTGTTTCTGAAGCTGTTCTTTTATTATTTATTCTATAGTTTGTCTCAGGAAAGCTGTTAAACTAGTGACAAGCAATCTATCAACAGGGTGGCAGTGCAGTGATTTTAAATTTGCATTAGCTGAAAGATACCAGACTTGCTTCTTGCTGAAGCAATTTTGTGACCCAACCATTTGCATCCCATGCTCCACCTGCAGGCTGGCCTTGTCCTGTATCTCTTCACTTCCCCAACAGCTGAGCAATAATCCCTTCTTTCCCACCCCACCAGGAGTTGGGATCACAAAATCTAGATTTGTTCTTTCCCTATTGTCAGCAACACAAAGGGTGAAATTCTGTATCCTTAGATGGTTTGGGTAGAGTGCAATAACCTGAACAGAGAGAAGGGATGGAGAGAAACCCTCTGCTGTCATGGGTTATGACAGAATTTTACCTCTGAGAATCTTCTGTTCTTAAGGACATTAAGGATGAGACAGCCATGGCCTTGGTGACCCAATAATTTTCTGACCTACCTTAGTCCTCTTTGCAGCAAGTTTGATTATAAATAATGTTGAATCGTTGGTGTTGGTGGATAGATGTTTGGGCAGGCATGCAAGTCATGAAACATCTCATTGGTAACTACCTGAGCTCACCTAAAACACAGACATGTGTTTGTGCCTTAGTGAGTGTATGTGTGTACCTCAGACTGCCCACAAAAACTAAAAAAGGACATAAAAAAGATCTAGTGGCTGCTGATGCTTTTGTACTTTTTGCACAAGCTGGGCTCTATCATTTGTCCAGCCTGCACTAAAGCCCAGGTTTGGAGGCTCTTGCACATGGCACTGGGCAGCTCTGTCAGAAAGATAAAATTTTCTGACTTACAGTCAACTCACCAAAATTACAAAATGCAGGTCTCACATTTCTAGGTTATACTTTGGCTTTTTTTTACTTTCCCCTAGAGTCCTGAATTACATCTCAAGAAAAGCTGCTTTTAAGGTGCCTCTCTTGGGAAATCTGTCTAAAAGCAAGACATTTTTCAGGACCAGGAGGCAAAATCAAATCTCAGCTAGCCCAGTGGAAAGGCATGGTGCTCAGCCTTATCTTGTGAAAGATTCACACAGGTGCTTCCAGGGACTGTATCCTCAGTAATCCAGAGTATTTGGTCCTGAAAAGACATTGCAGGACTGGCCTGTGCAGGGCACAGTGATACCAGAGTGCTGATGTTAAATGTCAAGTGGGATGAGCATGGGTGGGAACACCTTCATCTGCTTGTTGGCAGTGGCTGTTATGAACTTTCCCTGTTTGGGATAACTCAAAGAAAATCAAAAGCTAAATCAAAAGTATTAGCAAGCTGACAAAAGTGTGTACTTTTGAACATACTAATTCCTGAGTTTAAAAAAATAGATAAACACACACTTGAAAATTTATTTCTGGAAGGGAACTGCCAGGTTTCAGGTTTCTCACTGACATACTGAATATTTGGGTTCTTTTTGATATGTGTTCTGTTATGAAGAGGTAAAATACACCCACTAACACCACCACCTTCAAGTAAAAAAAGAAAATAATTATAATTGTTAATTTCCTGCTTAAAGACTAACTTCCAGTGGCTTCAAATTAAACTCAGATTAAATTCCTTGGAACCAGTACTGAGCTGCATTATAAAACAAGTTCCATTTGTGAATGCGGTTAACTTTCTTCTTTTTACTTGCCTTTTTTTTTGGTTTATCTATATTTTGATATACACTAATGCAATTAATTTTCAGCATTTTTAGGCTACAAGATGCCTGGGTTGTTTTTATTTATTTTTTATTTTATCTAACACATTTCTCAAAAGTAGGTAAATATTTAAATTACATATTTCTATTGCTGATTACTGGCATAGAATATGTTTAGAAGACATGTCATGTTTTTGCAGCTTTTATACAGAAGAGTTGAAAAAAATAACTTGTTTCCAAACAGGTTCTCTGTGTTCCCATTTGCATAACTTTCTTGTGTGTCTCTTGCATATGCTGTAATAGCTTGTCTTTGAACACCAGTACAAGCATGGCCCCTGTGTGTGTTGGCTTACAATTCTCTCAAAATTCACACAGAATTCACACAACTCACACACAATTCTCTCACAATTCACTCACAATTCAGTCACAACTCACACACAATTCACACAATTCACTCACAATTCACACACAATTCACTCTCAATTCTCTCAAAATTCACTCACAATTCACACAATCCACACACAATTCACTCACAATTCACACACAATCCACACACAATTCACACACAATTCACTCACAATTCACACAATTCACTCACAATTCACACACAATTCACTCACAATACAATTCACTCACAATTCACTCACAATTTTCTCAAAATTCACTTGCAGTTGCAGTACTGGCTGATATTTGGCAGGTGCTACCAACCTGTTCTTGTGAACATTCACAGAGGTAAAGTTATTGAATTTATAACTAAGAAACAAAGTGTTGGCTAGAAGAAAAACACATAAAACTTCTTAAGGAATTACAAAATTATTGACTTTAAATTATGAATGACTATGCTCCACATTTTTCCACTGTAGTTACATTTTGGAAATTCAGTATAAACCCAGACCAAGGTTTGAAGATCAATGAATTAGATATCCAATGCCTTGTGACTATACACCATTACTTTATATGAGGGTGATTTCATGTTTCTTTACCTTCTATAAAATATGAATTTTAAAATGTACAAAACAAAACCCCATGATTTAAAAAATATCAAGTACTTTGTACTTCTCAAAATCCATTTGATTTTAAACCTGGTTTAAAAAAAATTGATAAGATTATAACAAGTTTTACTTCAAATAAAAGAAGTCAGGAAATATATTGTTTAAGTGAGTAATAAGAAAATACAGATTCTTCTGAGTAACAGCTTGTTTTCTATTCCTGTGTGTTGAAGAATTTTTTACCACAGCAGAGAAGGCTCCTATGTGCACACAATCCTTATTTTTTGCTAGCAATACCAGTGCAGCTAAGAGTCAAAGGGAAAAACAGAGTATGTCAAAGTTATTCATGGGTCAATGAAATAATAGAACAGATTAAATAAACAACTACAAACCCATTAAAAACAGGATCTACCTAAAGCTGACAGAAACTCACTATTGGCCAAACAGCTTAAATTTTCTACTTTCTTTGTATAATTGCAATTAAAGATTAATTAGGCTTTAACTGCTGCCTAAACAGGTGTAATAACACATATTACAAGCATGGATTCAAAGCTCAGCTCTCAGATACATTTACTAAGTATGTAAGGTTTGTTTTCCTGAGGGGTCTTCTTTCTTTGTAAGCTCTTCCCATGCTCTTAATCTATGGAAAGAACTGAAAAATTAGTATAAAATCTATCAAGTTAGAATGCATTATTAATGAATCTTTCTCTGCTTGAGTCAGTAGATTTGAAAGCTAAGACTACAATACCTAAGTCTATTTTTCAGAATCATTGAAAGTTGTTTCTTTGCACATTTTGAAAGATCACATTTCTTTAATTTATTGGTATTAAACATGTAAGGATGAGACAGGCACAGTTATATTGCCTGAAGAGCATTAATAGAAAGGATAAGTTTCAGTTGTTCAAGGTATAGACAGGCAAAACACTTTTGTGTAACCACACCTTGTGGCAAATTGCATTCATACAGTCTTATTTTCCCCTGTTTTTGAGACTGAAATACTGTGTCTTGGCTAATAGGAACAGGATTTTGAAAGTCCAGATGTGCTCTTATTGAGTGGAAGTTTGTACTGTTATTGCAGTATTAATATATTAATTTTGTGAACGAAACCAGCAAAAAATGTGCTAATTACAAATGCAGTTCAAGTGCAGGCAGGCATGTGGAAACCTGAGCAGATTATGTGAGCTATTAATTAAATTCAAATATTTCAGCACAGTCAGTAATAGGGTAATCCTTGAATCACAGGTGTACATGTGTTCCCATTATAGCTGTGGCCTTTCCAGTATTTGTGACTGTATTCTCACTGACAAAAGCAAGATTTTACCATGTACCCAAACACATATCCCAGGACAATTGATGTGATCCCAGTAACAGAGATGGAGACCAGAGGAGTCACTCAGCAGATGACAATCTCTTTAGCAGCAAAGTCTAAAACAATTTATAGGTACAAATCTGCTGTTCTGCACTCAGTGCTGTGGATTTTAATGCATAGATTCTGGCCTCATATGAATACCCTATTGCTGAGCTTAGAGAGGTGGAAGATCTAAATAAAAGTGTCTGTTAAAATCATCCATGGTTTTATTTTGGTCCAGGGTTGTTGTAGCTGGGCAGCAATGAAACAAAATCAATGTCTGCTTGAAAGTAGAGCAGTACTGTGCTGCCTCTGCATTTCAGAAAACATGAGATCAATGAACAGGTCTACCTGAACATCTGGGAATGCTTAAGATTTTTTTTTCTCTTAAAAGAACAAAAAGGGTTTGGATCAGCCTTTCTCTGGTTCATGCAAGGGGCTTAGAAAGAGCTGATAAACTGTAGTGTTAAAATCTGGCAAGAAGGCCAGCAAAACTGAAATAGATTTTATGAGAGCATATTTTTTATACTATCAAGAAATTGGATGTTAATGCTTACACAGGAAGAATAAGCATGGCTTGTACTCTGGAAACAAATCATGAAACTTGAAGAGACATAAAGATAACAAGTTTTAAATAAAACACAGTTCCTTGGTTTGTTGTTCTTTTCTCAGCTCTAGGCCAGATTCTTTAGAATCATTTAGGATGGAAAAAGCCCCTTCAAGATCACATCCAAATCCACCATTAAAACACATCCCCAAGTGCCACATCCACACATCACCTGTCCTGCAGGCTCCATGTGATGGCATTCCAGATGAGCTCTCCATGATCTTCCTGGCACTGGTGTGTGTCTGCAACAAAAGACAGGATGAGAAAAGAAAAATCTCTGCTTGTTACTCTGATAACATAGTTTAGCTTTCATATTTCATTATGTCAATTAGAATCTGAGATTTTCTTTTAATGGGATTTTGGCTTATAAATTTTAGTAATCAATGGAAGTATTTATTCTTCACTTACAGTGACTAGATAATAACATAGTTTTACCACTGAGAATGTGCAATATCTTGACATCTCATAAATAATGTACTTTGAAGCTTTTTTGTTTTTCAAATTTGAGGTCAAACTCCATTGTTTAGCATTTCAATGATTATTATAAAAATATATTATTATAAAAGCATATAAGCTTTTTTTAATGAGTTTTATGGGACATGCTGTCACTCCAAGGAGGATTGTCTCTTTTTTCTCAGTTCAGAAAAAAACAAACAACCCAGAAACATTAGCACAGCAGAGGAGCCCTGTCTGTCCTGTCTATCTACCTTCTTTTTGTGATGTACAGATCAATGTCACAGATTGGTGTCTGGCCCCCAGGGAAGAGGACAAAGCACTGTTTATTCTTGGTCAGCAGTGCCCTGCATTATTGCAAGAAAAACTCAAAACTCTTTTGCCCAGTTCATTGCTCATGACCTTTTCACCCATCCTTATTACCAATGTGCTGTGGGCTGTTTCTTCAAAACTCAGAAGGGTTTTGAATATCTCTTCATATCTCCTTTGTGCAGCTGATAAGGCACCTCCTCTCCTTTGTGAGTCAAAAACTTTCCAGAGGCAGCAAAGGACGTTTTGAATAATTTCTTACTCTCCATGTGTCTCTGAAAATACCTGTTTCCCACTGCTTATTTAGGTATTTGCCCTTAAATTGCAGACCTATTTATCTATCTCATGTTAATAATCTGAAGGACTATTCCTTTCCAGGATACCTATCCACTCTAAGCCCCATGCAGGATGAAGTGCAACCTGAGTTTATCACTCCTGCACAGAACTCACAGATATGGGCTGCATTTCCCAAAAGGCTGGGCAGACACCACACCTCCTCCTTCAGCTGTCCTCCTGAAGGGACAGTTCAGCAAGGTGCCAATGGGAATGGAAACTTAGGAAACCTTGTACTAGGAAACTGGACTGAAATCTGGCCCTGGATGTCAGAATCTGGAAGTCTGTATTAAAAAATCCAGTGTGGTATCAGGGTAAAGAGACCAGCACACTGTAACAGAGGACTTTAGCTGCAAAAAAAAAAAAAAAAAAAAAAGAAAAAAAAAAAAAAAAAGCCTTAGAACAAGGTTTACCATCCCTTTATAGCAAAAAGGTCTAACTCAAGGTAAATTCATTTCTCTTTGGAGAGCTCACACCAGTCTTATACTGTGAAAGGAAGATAAGGAGCACAGGGTGGAAAATGAGGCATGTGTAAGAATCCAGCAAAGTATCTTTTACCAATGTCAGATTTGAAATGCTAGAGAAAGAAATGAAAGAAGTCCAGTGTATAGGAATAGAGATTAAAACTTAAATTGAGCCACCTTTTATATAAGGAGTCCATTGGAGTGGTTGACAAACTCTCATTTTAGTATCAAAACCCAGCTGTACACATAAATTACACCTTTGAACACATTTGATTTCTGCAGCTTCACCTTCAAGCTTCAATTTATATCTTTCATACATTTTTCCTGTTAGTATTGATGCAAGCTGGTATATGCAATTGGCTGAACCACTCCAAACCTGGAACCTGTTCCCACCATGAAACAGGCACATCCCAAGCTCATTATTACAGCAAGGTAGGTTAGAGCAAGGTAGTGATGGATTCCATCAGGCTCAAATATTTAAATTTGCCACATCAAAGAAGAATTCAGGGATGCCAGGTATAGTGTCCAAACAACAATACAGTAATAAATCATGGGCTTTTCCTTTCAGAAGAGAAATTTTCATAACTAGAACAGCAAAATCTTCAATTTAGTAATAGCTTTCTGACTAAAGTTTCAATTAAGAAAAGAAAAACAGAAAAAGAAAGCATATCTTAGCATCCACGACCCTCTGGAGTACAGTAACTATTCCACAGTTTTAAGATTCCAGTGGAACCAAATGCAAAAAACATGGACAATCTTTATATTCTCTGAATTAGTCAGAGTATCATAGCATGAGTTAATGAGTTATGCTTTTATATTTAATAACATCTAATAGAGTTTCCCTTAAAAGCAATCAAAATTGGAAGTTTTGGTTGGTGAGGCTTTTTAAATATTAGCAGTATCATGAATGCTTTGCTTTATCCATAGATATCCTTTTCTTTATATCAGAAATCACTTAAGTACAATGACAAGTGCCAATGTAAATAAGGATTTCAGTGGCAGTGATGATCATAAATTATGCATTTCTTTAAACTTTGCTTCATGTTTTCCACTGTAAGTCAATCCTATTGATATTTCTACCAAATATGTACTCAGTAATTAAATTAAATTAGATACTCAATATTTGAAAAACTACAAACATAAACTTTGTGCTGCTGATCAGACATCTTTATTCTCACACATATGGATATATCAAATAGACAACCAACAAATATTATGAAAAATCTACACCTTTATGAACTCTGCACCCTCACTTGATGTCTGTGTGTTTCTGTGAGCATATACGTTTAAATCTGAAATTTGTGTGGCTTTATAGAGTTTGCTTGGGTTTTTTATTTTTTTAAAGAACAGAACTGAGTAAACCTTCTAAGCAGTCTAATTACTTGTGAGTCATCTTTATGGGCTCATGTTGTTTCTTGCTTTACTCTTTATTCATCTCACCCTCTCTCCATAAGCCTCTACATGCTCATCTACCCTGGGATTCCCTTGTAGGTGGCTTCACCTCCTCTTGCAGCACATTGCTTAGGACTCGAGGCAAATTCTGCTCTGCTTCCAACACAAGGGTGATCTTTCACTTGGTGATATTCTCAGGTTGCCCAAATGTTCTTCCATTTCCTTTACAGGGAACTCAGAGAGCACCAAATGACATTTTCAATTTGTCAAACTAAATAGCTTGATGAAATCAGTGAAAAAGAATCAGAGAAACAGTTAAAAAGTGCATTTATTAGTGTTGTGAAAAAAAACTAAATTATTTTTCAGCTGTCAAATAGGACATACACCTATGGAAACCCTTAACTACCTTTTGGCAAATAGTTCCTCCTGTATTTATACCAAACTAGTAGGTCCATAGGGAGTCAAGGAAGCTCCTTGCTGCCTTCTAAGTGGAAATGATTCACCTGCAGTGATCCATCTCCAAGTCAAACCTTTCCCCTCTGAAAAGCAGTGAGAATTGCATTTTATTACCTGCCTTTTGAAGGGGGTGTGGGGGGGGAGAAATAATAAACATATTTTTGATGGAGTGCTGATAGTACTAGCCAACATTTTGCAGGCAAAGTCAAATACCAAGCACAATGTAACTTGGACTTTAGATAGCCAAGACTTTTATTGCATGCCTGGAAAGTCTTTTCAGAAGAAGCATAATGCCACTTTCTCCCCCCTCTAAATGGATTCCAGCATTGGATACTTGGATGTCAGATTATGTCAGCCAGAAATGCAGCCACACGTGGCAGTTTGAGTGAGAAGCTCAAACACCTTGCCTTTCAACCCAGAGAAGATTTTTATGTGTCTGGTGAAGGCTGAGAGCTAAGCAAGCCTCCATCTGCCTGGGAATTTAAAACATTTAAAATATGGGAAAGTGGTGAGACTCATCTGAGATGGAATCATAATTTTTAGACTCTGGAGTAGGATGGGATCCACTGGGCACAAGATTCTCTATTTTGTCATTTGGAATATTATTCTTTTGTGCTGCCCTTAAAGTCCTTATTATTATTTGTTTCCTTTTATTTCTTTTGCAGGTCTTATGCACCATGGTCATCTATAGTCCCATCTAGACTTACAGGCTAATCCACATTTGGCCTATTTCAGATCTTTTCTTCTTCTGTCACAAATTCTTCACTTACAGGGTGCAAGTTATCAAGAAAAGTTTTCAGCTTCTTTTGTGGTGTCCTTGCAGCTAGAAAGAATTTCCACAAAGCTGTGCTAACATTCTCCTTCAAAATCCACGCTAATACTCTTCTTTGCTGTGATACTGTGATGAAATTTGGAAAATAGCTAACTATTATGAGAATACTGCTGTTTTTAATGTCATCATCTCATTTTCCCCTGCATTTTTGCATCTGCCTATAACAATCTGTTGCCTCTCATCTTAAGTGTATATTATACATGTAGGAACATCAAGATAAGGTCAACTGTGAGTGTTGTACTCTGCAAGGATAATGGTCTGTAACATGCCTGAAATTCTTAGACATTATAATAATGTAAATTAACATCATTTGTCAGAGCCCAGAGGTTATGATTTCTCTCCCATGAACTTACAGCTAAAAGCTAGAAAATATAAAATTATAATTCTAGTTTATAAAATATTTTTCATCAAATAAAAGAGGAAAGCTGTTAATAAAATTGTTGCAAAGACAGCAATAAGGAAAGCTCATGTCAACTCACAATTCTTTCATTCTGAAAAGTCTTGTGTGGTGGTGGAAGTCCTATTGCTGCTTCTAAAAAAATCCAAAACTACATCTATTTTTATTCATAGATAGTAAAACAGCTTTAAAATAGACATGAGTAAGGAGATTGAATCAAACAGAACCATGAAGCTCCATTCATGCTATTTCTACACACAAACCTAGAGTACCAGAAGTGGTCAAAATTACACCCTCCCAGGTGAAAGGAAAGCACAAAAAAAATTTAAAATTGTGATGAAGAAATATTTAATTTAAAAGTAATGCAGTGGTTCTGACATCTATGGATGCTATATTTTTTATAGTGTCCACTCTGTGACAAAATTTAGAAAGTAATTTACTATTTCTGTTGCAGCTTTGTGAGGCAGCATTAATGCCCCAAAAACACTTTCAGAGACTCAGGCAGAATATACTAAATTCACCTCCACTCATAATACAAATACTTAGCAATTCATTGTTTCGATATCTGGAAAATAATTGAAGTTTTTATTATTTTATTATCATTTTCATGGCTATGTAAATTTATTATAAGTATATATAGTGAATGAATGAATGAATGAATGAATGAATGAATGAATGAATGATGAATGAATTTTGCAAGCCAGTAGTAAGGAAATGCTTCAGTGTATTTTGAAAAGTTCACAGTTTAAAGTGATCTACAGAAGACCCTGCAGCTGCCTGCTTTTACAGGGTGCACAGAAATCTAAGTGATGTATACAAAATCTTTGGAGGTGTGAATTGCATAGAGGAATAGGGTTTGTTTTTGTTTACATTTATTCAAGATTTTCTAAAGCTTGCCAGCAGAGTTTAATAAATATTTAATAAAAAAATAAAAAGGCATGAACTCATGTTAAAACACATTAAATACCTAAACAGTATTTTTCTTGTAATTTGCAAACTTTCCTTTATAGAGTATGCTGTTTTTCTTTCAAGTAATTATTGCATAATAGACACTCTAATGGCTATGCACAGATAACTAATATGAGTGTTTAGAAAATATTTGTAAAATATATTAAATAATCTATATTTTCCTATAAGTTCATGTTTATAAAATTTACAATCAAATCAGTAATTTTGTTTTTTTACTGTTAATTTTTAAGCAGCTAGATGTTACAAACTGCTAAAAGACAATATCTACAAGAGAAATGACGGTTTAGAAAGTCCTGACAGTGTTGGTGATGCTTCCCATGTTCCTGGGAGCCACTTGGCCCTCCAAGGAGCAAAGGCTGGGATCTGTAATTGTGCTGAGGGCACCAGAGAATGGGCTCTCCACAACTTCAGGATGCCTCCTGCACTTGTACTCCACACCAGGTGCTTGACACGTTTCCCACAGTGAAGAAGCCTCCATTCAAGATAAATATAATATCCAGTTTTATCTGCTGCTTAAATCCTTACTTTCATTGAATATCAATATTTGAATATCAGCTGATTATAAACTAGCAGCTCTGATCAGGAAGAGGAATATAAACATGCTGAATCAGATAATCAGGAAGATCTGAAGGAAGTGAAATAAGCAGTAAGAGAATCAGATGTTTGAGAAAACTCACAAAATTAAATGCAGTTTAATAAAAATGTGTGAGGTTAGAATAATGGCCATATCTGCAAAAGGCAATGCTGTACAACTGGAAAGCAATGGGAAATGTTTATGAAATAAAATATCCATAGTTGCTATAGTTAAATGATAATTGGTATTTTAGAGAAGTTGGATTTTAGAAAATGTCTTCCTCTTTGGTCATCAAGCCTCTCTTTCAAATAAAAGATAAAAAATAGATATATGGCATATTATCTCTGATATAACTAACATTTTAGAATTGTCTTTCTGTGAAGCACTTGGAGCAGTTTATTTCTGTGTATTCTGTGTATTTCTGAAATATGTGGAAAATATTAAACACCACATCTCCAAACTTTTATCCTTTTTAAAGATAGGTCAGTCTCATAATAACCACAGTATCTGTGTTTGCATTCCTGTTGGAACCATCATCCAGGAATCTAGGTTTCCTTGTATTGCTGCTCCATAAGAAAAACATTAATGTTATATCACACTATAACATCCTCTGAAGAAAAAGAGTTAGTCTTAGGATTAGACAAGAAAACAAGTTATACCTCCTCTAAGTCATGCAGTCCTCTAATTTCCCTGCTCCTGTTCCCCAGAGGAATAACCCTTTTCACCTTTGTCATGGAGCATCCTCTGAGATATTCCTGATTCTCTAGGATTCAGAATGTATTTATTAGTGTTGATGATTATTCTTAAATTTGAATTCATAGCCTTAAGGAAGTTAAGTCTGAAGCCTATAAAACCTCCACCTCAACATCCCCAGACCAAGTGCTCAGAAGTATAATGTGAATTTTAGGCTTCTTCCTGGAGTAAAATAAGGAATATTTGTATATAGTCTGGTACTTCAGGCACCTAATCTCTCCAGAAGTAATTATTATTGTATGTGAAGGAAAATTTTATTTATTGACTTCTTTCCAGTATTCTTCTCAAATGAAAATAAACCAACTGTGAACACAAGTAGAGAACTACGTGTTACAACACTTTCTCCCTCAGTTTATAAACTCCATGCTACTTCAGAAAACAAAAATACTCCTGTAAAACTAAAAGCCATTACTTAAAGTTTGTCAGGCTGGAAGAAAACATCTTATCAATAATGCAAGACCAAGAGCCAAAAGCACCTCTGTGGTAGCTTTCCTTGCAGCGCTGACAATCCCCTTTCCATTTCCCCTTTGTCACGCAGTCCCTGAGGAGATTCTGCAGCCTGCAGCCCCACAGTGTGTAACAGGGTGCTCTGCAGTAGCACCAAGCATTTTCTGTTCAGCATATGACTGCTGTCAGACACTGATAACATATTTTCCACCAGGTACCCTGGTCCCCAGAGGCAGGATGGAGTCCAGGATTTGCTCTTTACTCAGGTGTCCTGAAAAGAAACCACTAGAAAATTGAGGGAGTCTCAGGAAAGATATTAAATTTAGGAATGTTTTATCTGTGGAAATAACAAGGTGTGGAATAACCAGAGTAGCATCCAAGTTTTATTTGTGGACCCAAAGATCAGAGATTTTTCTTTATTCCATGAAGGATGTGCTCTAGGATGTGCCCTAGATGTGTAATCTCTGGAAACAGAGCTGGTGTCATTGATTGTCTGGTTTGAGCCCAACAAGTCCTGTCACACCATGAACAGAGACTGATTAACCTGTTTACTGCCTGTGTTATAAACTTAATAAAGTTTATGAAGTGGTGGGAAAAGAGATCTCCTTTGGAATTGAATGTAAGGAAATTATGTTTGCAGGTGTATCCCATTCTCTTTTCATTTTTTTTTTCACTGTGGTATAGTTTCCATATTTTTGCATGTGAAAGCCAATTTTATGAGGAAACAGTATGGAGTATTTAATATAGTCCCATTCTTCAAGGAACATTTTAAATAAGGATCTATATAATATTTTCATTTGGATGTTTTTATTATGGAGTTATCTGATTCTGTAATATTTCAATTAAGAGTCATATTCAGTTCATATTCAGTTATTCATAATTCTTTATATTTCTGTAAAAATATATATTTTCATAAATCACATTAAAGTATGATGCAAAATTGCTCACTTATATCAAATTGAAAGACTCTGATGGCAAATTTTATCTATAATATGATTTTTTCCCATCAGGCTTTACATTGCATGTTAGTTTTATGATTATTTTGAAATTGACTACTATTTTATGGTATTAGTCATTTAGAAATGAAAATGGAAGAAAATTAAGCATCTTATTGTTAGAAATAACTCTCTTCTGTAAAAGTCAGCAGGTTCTTTTATCTTCCAGTGTTAACACTTTTTTCACAAATTCCATATACTCACACATAAATATAATGAACACATAAAATAAAAAAGGATGGTATTTTTCCTTTGAGAGCCCCAGAAAGCTGTGATTTGTCACATCACAGATGTATATAATACCAACTCTCTCATCATGCACTGGGTATAATTTAGGCTGCCACAGGAGTTGTGTGTCTGCTTTTACACACTTTCTGAGATTAAGCACTTTGAGAGCCCTAATATCTGTCTGTACATACATGGTTATATTATAGTTGTTTTTCTAGAGATCTAGAGATATTAGTGCACATATATATATATATACACTTTATATAGAAGAACACACATATGCATAATTTTGCATACATGTATATACATATATCTATTTATATATGTTTGTGTGTATATAAAGATACAAATACTTAAAAATATGTATTAATGGTGGTACAAATCAATAATAATAATAATAGTAATGATCCTACTGCTACTACTACCACTGCAGCTGCTGCTGCTGCTATGTTATATGTTATATGTTATATGTTATATGTTATATGTTATATGTTATATGTTATATGATGTATTTCTAAACATAAATACAAAAATAAATATTCTGTTGGGAAGACCTCACATGTTACACCCATTCAAAAGTCTTTAAACTGTGTTATATAAAAGAAAAATCAGTTTAGGAGCAGATTAAGGAAATGTTTTTAAGGCCCATATCTAGGCCTAAAAGAGACATATGGAAAACTCTAATATTGCCAGCCTAAAAATGCTGGTAGAAATCCCCATCTGGTATAAATCTGTGCACCACAGGGACTTCAGTTTACTTTGTCTGCAGCCTGTTTTCTAGTGGGGAGCAAAATTGTTTGGCTTCAGTGTAAAAAACTGATTATTGATATCCTAGTTAGATTTTACTGTGTCCCTATTGGCATTAGGTTTGCAACAGAAAAATCCAAATCTCCTCTCTAAAATTATGTCTCTTTCTGCTGTGCTCATTCCTAAGATTATATATGAGATATTCATAGAGGCAAATTCTTTCAATGTGCTCCTTTTTCACAAGGAATAATATACTATATCTTTCTTTAATGTATATAAAGCATAACTACTCACAAAAGCTGTTTCAGCTGTTGAAATGTCCATAATTTTTATTTATTCCTAAATAAAATCTCATGCACAATGACTTTTGGGAGCACACTGAGATGATATTTCTTGTAGTTCTTACTCTCAATCTATCAGCAGAGAAGATTAACTGCAATGTAACCTGTGTGCTAAAGACTGAAGAGAAGGAAAGCTACTCTCATTACAAAGCAAAAACATTCAGTAAGAAAACACTTAAACAGCATTATTGGCTATCAGTATTGTTTTTCTCTAAGTTTGGGATGAATACCCCATCTGTTGGCTACAGTGCAAGAAGGCTGATTAGGTAATTGTCTTAAACTATCATGATGTCTCAGCTGAAATCAGGATGCAGCTCCTGAAATTGGAGTGAAAAAATACTTTGTGCTTTTGCCAATTAGAACACAAAGCCATCAAGTCCTTCAGCTCTTCTTTGTCAGCTCTTGGGCAAGATACAGTGCATTCCAGCCATAACCCTACTTTTTGGCAGCTATATATATTTTAAGTTTAGAAGTTTTTCTACTTAAGGTCCAAAGATCACTGATGAACATAACATGGTACCATAAAATCAGTGCAAAGCAGCCAATAACTGAGCTTTTGAAATCACTGTTAGAATATTTATTCTTAGTCACACTCTGCAGCAAACTGAAACTCTTCTTTCTTTTGCTGTGAACAGGCTTCACTGGGAAAAGAGCTGATCAAGAAACTTAGGAAACAGAGATATTTTGACATTTTGAGGTTAAACTGAAAAGACACTTCCTGGCAGGGAGCACATTTCATGTTCGACAAAGTGTTGCATAAGTACAGACAATTGTCACCTTTTCCCTTCCTTTACAGAGCCAGAATGAGTAAGGCTGCTATCACACACACTGGAGGAACTGTGCTCTCTATTCTGTTATTCAGCCAGGCTCAGACTTGTTTACTTTTTTACACCTGTTTAGGAATTCATCAATGATACCAAATATTTCAATAAAATACATCAATGACATAAAAACTTTAGGCATTAAATTGTCTAGCATGGTCAACATCTTTCATTCAAAACCACTTGGTGGTCCTACAATTTCTTATATTCTGATACCTAATTTCATGATTTTCTGTTGAAGCACAATTGCTAAAATTGACTGCTAACTTCACTGGTGCAGCAATGGAAGTGCATTCACAGATGCACCCCATACACTTTTCTAAATGCAGCTTTTACAATCATTGTAAAGTAATGGTGCTATACTTGGTATCACATTATGGATAATTATATTTTAGCACATTCGTAAGTTGCTGACGTAAAAAAAAATTACTGTGTAAAAGCACGGAGGAACACAGAGGGTTGGTAAATGTGGTTGATAAAATGGTGATGTCTATTTAGTGTGAGCCCAAGTAACAGGCTTCCATATAGTGTGGTTTTCCTCTAACCCCCCCCATGAAGTCAGCTCTGTGGCAGAGCTTGGCTTCAGGACTTACGCTGAAATCATTTTAAAGGGCAGTGAGGGCAGAGGAAAACTTTTTTCTTGTGCACTGGTACCCAGGTGCAGCTTGCCTGTTCCCAGTGATCTCTCATAGAGCACTTTTACATAAGCAAAATCAGAGAAAAACTTGAGTTAATTTGGCCATGCTATGGTGAGAAATTTTGTACTGCACTCAAAGCAAAATAGGCTGTAACATGGTGAAAAACAAGAGCACTGAATACAAATCATCTTACTGCTAACTTCAACAAGGAAAAAACAGAAGAAGCAGCACAGAACATTTTGTACTTGTCATGATCCCTGATTTGTAAATGTCTCATAGCAGAGTTCTGGCAGATGCTTTGTGTAAGAGTGATTGACTCCAGTGAAGTAGTTAGCGCAGCCCAGCCCTCCCTGGTGATCTGAAGCTGCTTCTCCCTTGCTGCAGGCTGGGTTCAAGCTCTTGTAATAAATCATGCTGATGCCTCTCCCTGAGATATACAGGTTGGACAATGGGGTGTCTCTTCACCTCCTGTTGCAGTTCACCAAAGCTGTTAAAATACTCTAAAGAGCAGCTCATTTGTCACATTGGCCTGGTTAGGAAAAATGCTTTGTACTGCTGTCTTACTACTATGCAAGAAACTCAATATTTTCCCAGCACTGAAGGCTTCTAGGACTCCTGTGAATCAAAAAAGGATTATTATACATATTTCAAAAATATCTGATTTATAGAGAAACTATGCTGACATCCTTCTAATCTAATCAAGTTTCTCCACTTGTTAAGTGGAGTCTCATTTTTGATAACTGGATTGATCTTTCCCAGAAATTCCTCAACTGATTGGAACATTCCACATTTCTATATGGCTAGGTTGTTTTAATACATTTTTGTATGCTAATCTATGACTACTCCTTGAGATGTCTGAGATGTAGAATCACAGAATGGTTTGGGTTGGAAGAGACCTTAACAATCATCTAGTTCCAACTTTTCTGCACTGGGCAGGGACATCTTGAACTATACCAGGTAGTGTTGCTCAAAGACCTGTCCAATCTGGCCTTCAACACTCCCAGAGATAAGGGTAATATTGCTTTATCACAAACTGTGTGAATATCCTTAATTGCTGGTGAATGCTGAGATTTTATATCAATTAGTGTATTTGATAAAAAAAGGAATAACCACCTAGATATAAGTGTAATCCAGAAAATCATGCAAGAAACTTATTTTATAAATTCATATGAAAATCAATATATAAAGTAAAATTAAAAGAAAAATATATACAAACATATAAATAGTAGTGAAATATCCTGAAGTTTTCAGAAATTCCATGCAGATGACAGTATTCTTAGATGAATTTTTAGTGGTTTGTTAATTTGGAATCTTGCAGGTTACATTCTGACTGACTTGGGATAAATGTGTTTGTCCATGTGCTATCCAATTAATATTTCACCTAGACTGACTGATTGAGCTACATTTTCATTGAAAGAGAATTAATAGTCACTGAAATACTAATTGCTGTTCTTTTTTAGGGTTTTAGATGCAGTCTTGTCCATTAAATCTCAGGAGCTAAGGAGTGAGCCCAACAATTTAAAGATGGTCTTTGTTTGAATACAATTTTTTAGTCTATAAACTGAGCAAAAATAAAGAACATCCATAATATCTTTCACAAGTCTGCTGTTGAAAATAGAGTTGATTGCCAAAACTTATCTATTTTGTAAAATATAATTATCAAACAGCCATTAAAATTCTAAATTTCACTCAGGTTTTCCAGGTAGTGAAAAGTGAAGAGCATAAGAAAGATTGGACCCCACATGGGACAGATGACTTATTTAGGAATTGCACTATAGCTGATTCTCAGATGAGAGCTGACATTGGGAATGTGTTGACCCTTGAGGATGGTAGAGACAGCAAAAGCAGTTGGCCATAAATTTCAGGATGGAGAGGATTGATTTTTGTTTTAATGGTTTCTGAACAGCTTCTCTGGGAGTCTGAAGAGCCTTGACAATATTCTCAAACACATAATTTTTAAGTGCTTTATTCACTTTCACACTCATTAGAAAAACATTATTTGTATATTTGTATAGAAGAGGAATGTTAATTTTAAATATAATACTAACCAATTTATGGAAAATTAGAAAGGGGCTGCATTGTGGAAAAGTCATTGGGTTATTATACAAGTTACCCAAAGCAAAAAAAAAAAAAAAAAAAAAAAAAAAAAGAAAAAAAAAAAAGAGATAAGTAAAATGTCACCTTTAAAAAAAAAAAGGAAAAACACAAAACCAAACACACAAAAAAACCCCTCTGCAATGGAATTCTTGCCTTATATAGCTTCTATTTCAGCCTGGGCATTTAAGGATTGATAGTCTCTGAAAGAAGATGTTTGCAATTTACTAGACCATTTATATTTTGTCTGTAACTTTTGCAGGCTCTCACAAACCATGTAACACTTCTGGAACAAGTGTAAGAAATATTACAGAAACAGTAAAAATTGTATTTTTTTTTCTACTTTCTCCATTGTGTCTTACATTAGAGATTGCAGGTTATTTCCCAGAGCTTGTGCTGACAACAGTACATAAAAACAAAACCGAAATTTGTTAATTTTTTTCCATGCATCTTTTACTGAATGCTCTCTGTCTTCCCCTTCCCCCAAAAGGGACAAAAAATTAAAAAAAAAGGTTTGAGGCTATAATTAAAAGAATAATTATATTAATTAGATCTCACTTAAGAAAAAAAAATTTCTCAGTTCTATGCTAGGATGCATTTTTATGTTTTGGAAGCATTAAAGCCTCTCTGTGGTGTCACTATCATCTAGAAAAAAAATCAGCTCTAATTTTTAAAAAGTGTTATCTGATTTTTAATGCAGTTTTATTAGCTATAATTGCAGAGATGAATTATTCATTTTCTTCTACACCAAAAAATTACCAGAAAAGCAATCCAGGTTAATTATCAAGGAGTATTTTAATATAGTTGAAATAAAAACCAGAAGAGAGTTTGCCCATACCCATTTTTTTCTATTGGCACACTCGGTTCAGGTTAGCAAGATACAGATTTGAAGTCAGAGCAGGTCAGGCTAGAAAGGGAGCATGCAGGGATCCCACCCCACAGCTTTAGATTGATTTTCTCCTCTAAGGAAGGTTCTAGAGGCTGATGGCTTTGGTGTAAGGGCCAGAATCCTCTCAGTGCTTATTTCTGTGAGCATTTCCATACTATCCCGACTTAAGAAAGGACTTTGGAGTCATGTTACAGTTGTCCACAGAAAAGCAGTGGTCACTGAAGTAATATTTATAAACTTTTAATAGTTGCTCCTTACTGTCTTTCAGTGCCACCCCATGCTAGATCCTCTAGAATAATTTAAATTATTTTTACAACCATATGATATTTCTATGGTCTTCAATATGGTTTCAAACAAAACAAGGGTTTAATGTAGTGAAAACAAAATATCTGCTAAGCCTTAGGAAAGAGAAGTATGTCCTAGTTTTGAACAGCTCTGTTCACCAGGCATGGGTGAGTATGTGTTACATGGATGAAAATTTCCTAATTTTGTCTCTATTCTTGCTTTTAATTACTAATGACTATAGCATGTATGACTGTCAGAGTGGGTGATTTCATTTACCAGACTTGCTTTTATATAAGTTAATTATTATTCTGACAATAATGCAGCATACTGATTAGTGGTGATAAATGCACTGGAGAGTTTGGAGTGAAGGTATCTGATAAGAACCATCAAAGTGCTTATTTGTCATCTATTTATTTACTCACCCTAAGTAAAATTAGTTAATTAATTTTTAGAAATGTTAACTGAATATTTAAAAATATTCTGTCTTATGTAATAAGCATAAAATAATCCCTCCTCTGGTTTTTATAACAATTCATTTTGTGCAGTTTCTCAATTTAGATTGTTTGAAGTAAATTCACTTTACATGAAAAAATGGTCTCCATTTTGCTAATGTTGGACAACCACTTTCAAGTGACAGAAAATTGTGCCCAAAGTTTATTTTACTGTTTAAAGTGTCCAACAGTCATCTGGTTTTGTAAATATCTTTGTTGATAATGCTTTTAGTTCAATTTTTTTTGGTGGTGTTTTTGTTTTATTTCGTCTTTGGAGAAGAAACATTCCAGTCAGTAACATCAAATAAACCCTAATCAGTGATGAGCCCATAATCAGTCATGGACCTCATGTCTCTGTGAAAGGAGATCATATTGAGATGGGGGCAGATTTCTTGTACCTTGCCTGCAGTGAAGGGAGCAGAGGAAACAGCCTTAAGCTGAGACAGGGCAGATTCATTTTAGATATAAGAAAAAAAAAATCCCTTTTATGGTGGTCAGACATTGGAATGAGCTGCCTAGGGAAGAGTGAAGTCACCATTCCTGGAGGGGTTCAAAAGGTGTCTGGACCTGGTGCTGGGGGATTTAAGGGTACTTGGGTAGAGTTGGGTTAACACTGGGACTGGATGATCTTGAAGGTCCCTTTCAGCCTTGATGACTCATTCTATGGTTCTATGATTCTAAGAGCTGTGACTACATTGGCCAGATTTGCTAAATGTAATATTTTTGAGCTTTGTTACAAGATAGTTCTTCAATTAGTGATATTCAGGTTTTCTTTCTGGTACTGAATTTTGGCATTTAGGCATGTACATCAATGCCTGAAGAGCAGTAAATACCTAAAGTGGATGATTTATCCCTTCCTGACACTGCTGTAAAGTAGTTGGCTGAATTCCCTAAGGAAATATATTATATCCTTCAGTGTCTACTGAGGCATCCTTCACTGGCCAGCTTTGGCACTTAAAAGCCAGGTGCTGTTAGCACTGCATTTCTCATCTGAACAGACTAGTGTAATTCCCAGAAATTACAGGAATTCTGATATAGCTTCTATATGAAGTTAGGCATTTATGTAGCAGGATGTAAGCAAAATCTACTCAACCAGTGCTGTAGTCATCCAAACACCTCCCATGTGGAGAATTTCCTTCAAAAAATGCCCTCCTTTGGGAGCAGTAGGATCTTCAGGGTTTGTCCAAGGAACTCCCAGGACCTGCCAGGGACTAGGCAGGGCTTGGTTTGGTCCTCTTAAAAATCCTGTTGCATTAAAGGACATAAGTAACATGAGAAAGGACATAAGTTGCTTTGCCTAATAGCAAATATTGATGCTAATTTTGCAGAATAAGTGGTTGAGTATCTTCTGTAGAAAGTTGTATTTGCTCTGGCTGGGATGGAGTTAACTTTCCTCATAGCAACCCATATGTTGTTGTGTTTTGGATTTGTGTCTCAAGCAGTGTTGGTTGGTAATGTTTTGGCTTTCACTGAACTGTGCTTGCACAGCACTGAGGTTTTCTCTTCCTACCACTCTGTCTCCCCCCGAGCAAGTGGGCAGGCTGGGGATGGGTGAGGAGGTGAGGAGGGACACAGCCTGAACAGCTGACCCAGACAGGCTAAAGGGATATTCAACACAGTATTAATATCATGCTCAGCAACAAAAACTGAAGTAGAGGAAAACAAAGGGATTTTCATTTTGGTTTCCAAGGTGACTTTTGCTCAGAACTGGTTGGGCAACAATTTGCTTATAGGAGGTGGGGAGGGATCTTCTTTGCATTGTTTATTCTTTTTCTCTTTCTTTTACTTGAAAAATTGTCTTTACTTGACCCACAACGTTTTTTTAGTGTTTTTTCTTCCTATTCTCGCCCCTGTCTCTCTGGAGCAAGGACTGAGTGAGCCCTGGTGTAGATGCTTGGCTGCTGGTATTGTCAACTCAACACAGATCTGTTTGGCTCTAGGGATTCCAGATAATGACAGATCTGATCAAGTGTGCTAGACTGAATTTAAAGTTGTTATATGAGTTTTGCTCTGACTTGGAGGGCTGCTACTTTCTGTTGCTGGTCACAGTGTTGACTTATTTGCTCCTTCACCTGACCTGTTGCTGCTATAATCCAACTTTTTGAAAGATGCCTCTGCCTGAATAAAGGTGCAAATGAAATCATATGTCAAAGTACAGGGTTTTTTAAACAGTAAATGTGAGGTAAAGAGAGAGAAAGAAACAGGAAAGGGGCAGGGAAGGGAGAGAGAGAGAGAGAGGGAGATAGAAAGAGACACAGAGATCAAGCAGAGGATAATCACCACCTTGTGGATCCTGGAGCATTGCTTCCTTTCCTGTAATCTGCCACAGTGGGAATTTTTGTCTGGCTGTATTAACCAGGGTGTGCTCACCTCTGCTCCAGGGCCTTCCTCTCTTCTCTGCCTGTCTCAGGTTGCTGCTGTGGTGGCTTATGGTAAATTTGTTCGGTGACCTTGACAATGTTTAATGCAGTTTTCTTTAAGGCTCTTGCAGTTGCTCGCTCCCTTTCTTACATTCAATTCCATTCTGTACATTCAGTTCCAGGGATTGTTTGTAACTGCTTTCTGGTTTTGCTGTTTACACTGCTTTTAGGTTTTTCTCTTCACTTGTAAAACTTTCCCAACTCACAACTTTTTTTTGTTTTTTTTCTTTTTGCCTTCCCATTGTCTCCCCTCTCCCACCTAGAGAAGGAGTAGAGAGCAGTCATACAGGTGATGATTAGCTGCTGGCTGGCATCAACCCACTGCACAAGCCAGTCCTTTAAATTCAACTGTTATCAAACAAATAGAATTATAAATTGATGTTGTATTCCTTATTTTACACCATATTGATATCAGTGAAAACAGTAGGGCTTCTCAGTTTTATATCAGAATGTTTTCTGAGTTTCTCCAGTACCAGTATCAATGAGTAAAACACAAACATTTGTGGCAGTGAGACCAGGAGCTGGACCTGCAGCTGGACATGGAGCTGGTGGTGTGGCACTGCAGAAGGGCAGCCTGCAATGTACAGAGTCCATTCTCAGCAGTGCTCAGAGGAGAAATATATTTTTTCTACTATTCTTGCTGGTTTATACTTTCTCTGCTTTTACTGCACCCTACACTACAGCATCATAAGCAGTTTAAGCCTACAAGAAAGAGGAAAGTTGGTTGTAACTGGCTCCAGTTTCTTTACTACATTTGTTTTTGAAAACCTAAAAATACACATTTACTGCTGCTTTTGCAGATGTTTTCAAATACAGGCAAATATATTTATCTGTGTATTTATGTTTTGTCTAGAGATATTTTAATTTATTCTGGAATGTTATGAAAAAAATCTTCTTAGTTTTCCCTAAGTATTTAAAATAATTGAAATATCTTAAGTTCCTATTCCAAATAACTGAGATGGAAACTGATGATTTAATAAAAAATAATTGTTCAGAGTGGATTTTATTTTGTTGTTGGTTTTATTGGGTTTTTTCCCTCTGGTTAATTAAAATTAGAGTGTTGTTTAAATTGCCTTGGAACCATACTAAAGCCATTTGCTATATGCTATGTTAGAAAAAGTTAAAGGGTCATGCAAGGCCAGCATGTGAAATCAGAATGATGATATTTGTGCCAAATTTCAGTGGAGGATGACACTAACTGGCTTTTCTATTAAAAAATCTTTGAAGTAAGAGCGAATGTCATAATTTAACCACAGAAAAGGTGCATGAACATGGAATGAACACAGACTGAGCTTTCTCTTCTTCTTCATGTTAGATAATTAAGCACACTGAACTGCAGCACTTTGTCAGTCCTGAACTGGAGAGACTCCTGATTTGACATACGTTTTCCAAATTACAAAGATATTCAGAAATTTGTAAAAAAAAGTTTGGAGGGAAAGAAAACATTCCTTTATTAAGTTTGCATGTGTTGTGTTTTGTTTCTTCTTGAATAGAAGTATCTTTTTCTCAAAGCACATTTTGAAATCATATTTTTAATAATCGTAAATACTATTTTTTAAAATAAATTTAATAAATTAAGCCTTGGAAAATGCCACTAGGGAATAAAGCGACCAGCATCATGTATTCTATGGCATGTGCCTGCAGTACAGATATAGCTGTGATTTTAATTACAAATGGGAATGAATTTAGGAACAGATTGTCTGGGATCTAAATGGATCTGGCAGGGCAGCAGATAATAAATTTCTTGGTTATGGGCAGATCAGGAATGCTATTGGTATTTGTAGGTTTGGGATTAGCAGGTAGAATGAAGTGCCAGAGTCATCAGGAATCCCTGTTCCCTCCTCTTCTCTCCTGTCATATTCCCTCCAATGCATTTCCACCATCCCACATCTGCCTCACTTACACACACCCACATTTCCAGATTTCTGAAATCAAACCTTTATAGGCTTTTCCATCACAGACAGACTGATGAATTATTTTGCACAGCTGTGACGTGTTTCCCATATTTCAGGGATAGGAAAATGAGTGAAAAAATGCCCAGCCTTGTTCCCATAACACAGTAGGAAAGAGCAATACCAGAAGCAGGGAATGGATGCTGTTCTAGAGGTCTGATGCCTGCAGACTTCATGGAACCTCCTGCTAAACAAGGAAACATACAAATGTGAATGAATTATCTTCCCTGGAAATAAACACCTTCTCTGCTCTAAATAGATATGAAATATTGTTTTTAGAAGTAATTAGGACATTATAATCAGGTAAAAAAATTTAATCCACCAAGACATCAGAGTCATCAGGAAAATACCCTTGGGATTTACTTAGACCCCAATTTTGTGTGAGATTCTTGTCCTAAATACTTTTTAAAGAAATTATTCCACTTGAGAGTCCAGAAAAATGCTGAGCTCCTTGAAGTCAGAGTTAGAGAGAAGAGAAACTCTTTACAATGTGTAGGAAACTGAAAGTGAACTTCTGTCATGATAAATACCATGACTGACTTGTATAACCATCAGTAGGTTAGTTCATCTTCCTTTGCCTCGTTTTTCCTATTAAGAAAAAAACAATAATACTGACCTGTTTTTGAAAGTTTAAAGAGTCATTTTTGAAGATTAAAAATATAATAAAAGCAGAATTAAAATATGGGTGATATTCTGAAAAGCACGATGGGCACACTGATAAACTGAGAACATCAAAGGATCTGAAACAACTCCAGCATTATTTTTATGTTTTAGTCATTTCAGTAATTTGTGTATATGCACACATGTGCATACACAAAATAGGCAATTTGCTGTGTAGTTTAAATTCAAAGTAATATTCTATAAAAACAAGAAAAAAAAAGCAGCAAACTGAACAAAAATAAAAATAGCAAAATACTATAAAGGTTTATTTTCTGCAACTGTGTGTATACATCATGAAAACAGCAAATTTTCCATGGCTGTTTGTATTGCAGAAATAATAGTTTATTAAATATGTATTGGAATATATATATTTATGTGATACGAATATATTATGGATTTGGTATGAGCTAGTATTTTGCAAAAGTCAAGTTATTTGTAGAGGACATGATTTCCTGACAGCTCCAGCTTGTCACCACATTTTCAGTAAGCAATGCAGAGAAGAAGTTGGCAGTAGTAAGATCAGCAAGTGTTCTTACAGGATGAGAAGTGGCAGTTGCTCACTCTGATCCCTTGAAACAGAAATGCACTGAAAGGATGCTGTCAGAGCTGGTAGGCTGCAAGTGTGACCTGCCTCTATAGTATTTCCCTAAGGAAAATCTTACTGTAAAGATTGTAAACATTTAAAGCAATGGGCTTTGAGGGAAGTAATACAGGGTTGTAATTCAGGAAATTTTGATTTCTGGTCGCTGTGCCCTGACAGTGTGAGCCCTGACACAGGCAGAGTCACTTGGGGTAAGCTGTACCTCTGTGACATCTCTTTATTTTGGTGGACATCCACTTTACTCAGGGCAAGCATCTGCCAGATTTCCATAGCACGAACCTGCAGCAGAGGGCAGGCAGCACTGTGTTCCAGCAGCTGGTTCTTTTTCAGCTCCATAAGCCACTGAAAGCATCCAGCCAGTTCTTAGCCAGGCTCCATGACAAGTTGGGCTTTACCCCACTTTCCTCAGGAGCCTGGGCTGTACAAGTACACTGCCTAGATTTTATGCCTTCATCTTTCTTACTCTGCAAAATGTGTGCAGTAAAACAGGGCATGCAGAATGTCAGAACTGGTGTAGATCTTTGCACAGTACAACATACATTGACACTTCTGAATTCCCAATTTCTTTGAAAAACTTGATTTTTATAGGCTTAATATGGCTTTTTCACTGGAGAAGAATTTTATCTTTTACTCATCCTTAAATCTGATATTTCTGAGTTTAAATAATTCAAGGTCAAGAATATTCTACTCTCCTCAAATCTGTATAAATTACAGGTATTTTCTGAATAGATAAATGATATTATCCCTACTTAGGCCAAAGTTTCTGTCTAAACTTCTAAGAATCTTAGAATAAAATATGATAACTTTGGGAACAACAGTGTTAATAACTTTAGCTGCTTAGGTAGACATATCTTTTTACCCAGCTCAGAACATCTTTCCTACCATATTATGTGTCTGTAACTTTACAACAAACATAAATCAGAAATATGAGCCATGACACAAGTATTTCTCACCAATTATCATCTCCAAAAATGAGTAGATAAAAAAAGAAAGTGCTATATTTTTGAATGGTGTCTTAAATTATATGTCCACAGATACCCATTTTTACAGTGAAGGTAATTGCACTAATTCTTTTCTCCAGCACACTTCCACATTAATAGTATATATAATTACCAGGGTAGGATAGCCTAAAGTTTTATAACAAAATTTATCAATTAAAATGTATTTTGAAAAATCTCTTTACATAAAAATGTCAGAGCAGTTATTAGGGAGCTGCAGATTTCGGCTTCCCTTGTTGAAATCTTCCTGCTTTAACATTTCTGAATCATTTCAATGATTTAATATGTCTGTAAGATTACAGAGTTCTTATGGGAGGGGGTGTATCCTAGAGAACTGATAATCTTACCCCAGAAACAGTTAATCATGGATAATTTGCACATACTGTTATTATTTATATTTATTGCTGTGATGATGCATGGAAACAAACAAGAATAGCGCTTGATTGTACCAGACAAAAACAAAGCAAAAAGAAAAAAAAAAGCAAATCCCAAGAAGGATATGTGCTTTGCATCCAGCAAATTTCAGTCTGGATGAAATACATGCATAGGAAATGAGTGTTTCACAGAATGTTGTGTAAGCAGAACTAGAAGAAAATTGACGTTAATTCCACGGCTGTGAGTGGGGGAAGGAGGAAAAGGGAGAAGGTAAGAACAGGATGGGAAGGAAAGGAGTCAGAGAGGTGGGAGTGGAGCTGTGGGGAGCACCTGGTACCTGGCTGGCACAGACAAGCAGGTTCTCCCCAGGCTCCCTGGGGATGTGAGAACAATAAGGTGTTTCTTGGAAGGCAGGCATCACCCCAGAAAAGCTGCCTCAAATACCAGGGTGCTGTCAGCACTCCACCCATCTTCCTGTCTTGGAGGTGATGGAAACAGAGCAGCAAAAGATGCAAAAATTAAATATTGTGTGTAACTTTCTCAGCAATCACCTGAAGAAGTGGTGGATTTCTCAAAGTGATCCTCAGCTCAGTCATTGCATGGTGCTCTGTTCCCTCGCCTTGCTTAAGGGATTCAAGTCAAATCCATTTATTCAGTTTTATTTACTGTTTCCTGGCAACCACCCACCTTGGAAAAATAAAGCCTTGTGCAATGAAAAGAATGGAAGGCCATCTTCTTCCCCCTCTACCCACCTCTGGCAAGGCTTTCTGTGCTTAATTCCATGCACAGTCAGACAGTCTGTGTCTGAGTTACTTTCCTCAGACAATGGTTATGCAAGTTAGGGGCACGTCAAGTCAGTTTGTTATTTAAACTCTACAAAGCTTAATCGTATGAATAATTCTGATTTATAAAATTAAAGATGGGAAGTTTTCCTTTCATTTTCTCAGCGTGTTCATGCAGATGGCCGTTTTCAGAAAGGAAAATTAAATTAATTTTTAAAAGATGAATTCATGCAATTAGCTTCCTCATATAACATGAGAAAATATGGCAGAAAAGTAATTGAAGCATAAAATGAGCGATGACAGAATATTAAAGAATAAACTGATTTTTTGAGTTACTTAAATTTACATTTTTTTATTATATTCCAACAAAGTGCATAGGGAAAATATATGTAGACATTCATCCAGGAAGCCATCCTGCAGAGTTCATGGGGAGTTCACTTGCAAGGAAAACCAAATTTTTCACTGCAGTTTGTGTATGTTTGCGCTCAGGTGTGTGAAGAGGTGGATTTTTCAATCTGTTGGTTTTTTTCCTTTTGTTGTAGTCAAGTGTTGTGTCTTTCTCACCCTTTATTATACAGTTAGCTTATTCTTGGGCATAGCTAACAAGCACTTTTGAAGAAAACTTCAAGAAGGTAAACAAAAAGATGCCAGTAGTGAATCACACCAAAACAAAGATCTTTAGTTCTTTGCTCTCGTTTAAAGACAGACTGTAACAAAAGCATAGAGGGAAGCAAATATATATTAGTTCCCCAGTATATTCTAAACTTTAATAACATGCACATCAGGGACTTGTATCCTCAAGTTTACCTTTTTCAGGGAAAAAAAAAGGAGACTAATGCAGCTACACACAACTCGTATAAATTACAGTAATATGTGAAGAGTAAGAATCAGATAACTTCCTGAAATCAGGCAAGGTTCACCAAAAGCTTAATGACCTACCTAGAAGAAGAAAAAAGGTGCATAGAATCCCAGAATCACTTAGGTTGGAGAAGATCTCTATGACCATCAGGTCCAACCATTAACCCAGCATTGCCAAGTTCACACTGAACCATGTTCCCAGGTGCCACATCCACATGTTTTTTTGAGCACTCCCTGGGATGCTGACTCCACCACCTCCCTGGCAGCCTTTTGTGATGCTTGACTACCAGTTCAGTGAAGAAAATTTTCTCAATATCCAGTCTAAACTTCCCCTGTGACTTGAGGCCATTTTCCTTCATCCTATCAGTTGGCCCTTGGTGAAGACACCAATGCCCCCAGCTGTCTAGAATTCCTCTCAGGTAACTCTGGAGAGCAATAAGATCTCCCCTGAGCCTCCCTTTCCCCAGGCTTAACACCCCCAGCTCCCTCAGCCACTTCCTGAACTGGCACCAGCCTCAGTGGTGCATCTTTTGTGCAGGGATGGAACAATTTAGGTTGGAAAAGATCTTTTGAGATCATTTTCCGTAGAGAAAAGGAAGGGAGAAATCCTTCTTCCCAGTTTTTCTAAATATCTTAAATTTTCTTTCCCTTCAAAAGAGGTAGGCTAATAGTAAGAAGACAGTTTAAACTAGCATGCTATTGGTGTAATGAAGTTTATAATCTATGGCAAAAGATGCTAGATTATATTCACCTTGCAAGGAGAGGAACAGCTGAGGTGGCAGTTTTGATAATAGCTGGTCTCAGTGATTTGCAATGGGATTTAGATGTGCAAGTCTATTTCAGCTAATATCACAAATATGTTGAATTCAAAAAATTCAGAAAAATACTGCAAAACTAAGTTTGGAGGCAGGAACAGCAGAAGCTTTTATTTTAAGAGACTATGTAGACTAATCTTATTTACTGTGGGAAGATAAATAAAACTTTGCATCCTGTGATATATAAGATCATGAATCATATAGACTAAAATCTACAGCCCTTTCCAAAACCAGATGGAGAAGAGGTCATTTAAAATGAAAACACAACAGATTCAAAACAAGAGCTCCTGCTTTATATAAGATATAAATAGTCTGTGGAACTCTGTACTATAGACAATAGTGCTCAAGCAAATAAAATTATAGGATTTAAAGTCATATTTGTGTAAGACTACTAATAGTCTGTGACATTAAAATTAAATAAACTGTTAAGCAAACAATTTCAGTGTACTGAGAGAGCAAGAAAACTTCTCCCCAACTTTTTTTTTTCTTTTCATTTATAAAAGGAAGACTCCGGACTTCCATTTAAAATTTACTTTAAAAATCTTTTTATATTCTAGGTAGCTACTGGGTTTTTTGTGGGTGTGCCTGTGTCAAAAAAAACCTCACCAGAACACTGAATTCTCATTTTCTTAGTACAATAGAAGAAAGATGTGTGTTTATGGTGAAATGGAGAACCACATAAAGGGAGGAATCTTAAAGATGAAGATGAGATTTCCTAGTGATTAAAGAAATACATGATTTGTAGTAAGAAGGAACTTGATATACTCAGGCAGCCACCAGAAGGAGAATGCAGCAAAGCACAAAGTGTCTGACACTGCTTGAATTTGTTTTTTGGTTTTGTTGTTGTTCCTTGCAAAAGGGAGGGACAAAAAGACCTTTTCAGTTTGATCACTGAAATGAATTCGTTGATTCTGACTCATGAGGCCCATGATTCTCATGGAAAAAAGGAGAAAGAACATCACAACAGAGTCAAGAAGCCTAAAGAAAGCAAATTTAAAACTCCAAGGATGGTATGTTAGACTGTAAGAGGAAATACTAAATTTTGAAAAAAGGGAGGCTCAGGAGAGTTCTGAATTCCTTAATGACACTATATTGAGGACACATTAATATTTTTCAATGCAGAATGCTGGATCAGAATTTTTTAAAGGAACCATCATGACTGAATGTCTAACTCTTCAACTACATGAAGCTCAAGTTAAAGTAGAAACAAGTTTAGTTTATTAGAGATGAGTACAGCAGGAAGCTCACATATGTGGACAGAAAATCAGAAAAACACAAAACTTTCCACAGCTACCAAGAGACAAAAATGATGTTATGGAAGCATTTTTCAATTCTAGAAGGACCAAAGCTCTGTTTCTATCACAAATGTGTTTTATTGTTGCAATAGACAGCCTTTGTTGCCTGTGAAGTAATACAGCTTTTTTCCCTTAAGCTTTGGATGATTTTGGATTTCCATGTTTGAGCCAGGCTAGGACTAAAACTGATGCATTTTTCTGTTGAAAGAAAATTCAAATTATGCTTCTAGTAGTTGTCTTTTTTTTTCAACCTGAATTGCAAAATATTCCCCTTTTATTTTTACTCCAGGTAATGCATGTGGGAATAATCTGAAAAGCTTGAAATCTCTACCTTATGCTGCATAGGAAAATGTGTTCCTCTAGAAAAAAGATATCAAGGCCTGGATTAAGGAGATCAAATTTTTATGTAGTCAAAATTAATTCTCTTTCCAACACACAGCAGTAGTGTAATTGACAGATGATTATAGATCAGCCTTTGCCAAGGATATTGCTGAGAGCTTTAAGTCTGGCAAACTCTGTGTTACTTTGTGATTGGTAGAAAAATCTGTAATTTTCTCTTGGGGTAAAGCCAATCTTATAGCAACTCAAATGTTACACCATGCTCTTCCCTTCACAAAATTCCAGCTGCACACACTGGATGTGCTCCTAAAAGGATGGATTTTATTTATTTTTAATAGAATTTAAAATCCTTTTATGGAAACAAGCTGAACAAACTTGACTTTTCAACTCTTAACATTTTTGAAGATATTAAGATGCTCTTGGCTTCACCTCTGGATTTCAACTCACAACTGAGTTATTAAATTAATGGTAGCAATTCATTATCAAAGATTATAGCAAGTCATTCAGCCTCTGGAGCCCTTTCCCCTCACTGAGTCTGAATCTGAGTAAGTTTCTGCTTGTGCAGCCCAAATACTTATACTCTGAAAAGCTTTTGGTCATGTGCTCTTGTGATTTATTTTGTTTGGTCTAATGGGATATTTGGGATTATGAAAGCTTTTTAAGAACTGTGAACAACTGTAGACAGCAATTGCTTGAACAGTATCACACATTGCCATATTGTGCTTGTAATGTAGGATTGGCTATACACATATATGCACAAAGGAATCTGCTGAAATCAATCTTATGACAACTTAGTATACTTAAATAGTCAGTTTTACTGTGTGATTCAAATAATAGGTTAGTACCCTCCTTTCCAGAAGAAGGCATTTATCATTTCAGGCCACGAGGCACATAGAGTTCATCAGAGGCTTCCTTCATCAACCAAATAATTCTACAGCAATTTAAGAAAGAATCAATATCAAAATTCATACAAATTTAAATAAGTACTCAAATTTACTGAGTACTCATGTGGGTTTTTTTTCCATTGGTCTTTCACTTTTCCCTCTGTGGTGGTTTTGGTTCGATGAACCAGGAGGAAACACCAATGAGGTGCAGTGGTCTCATTAGCTTGGGCTTGGTTTAAGGGTTTTCTAAGAGGTAAATATTGTTCACCCTCATGTGTACAGGCAGACTGATGAAGTTTTGATATTTTTTATTCAAGCCATAGAAAGATATCATTTAAGTCAAGTAATAATTGTGGTCCTTGACCAATTTGGCACTGAGTGCTTCTAATCTGCTATTGAGCAGCTGGGTGCCATCTCATCCTCTGATATCTGAGCTGAAAATGCACTGCTGGTAGATGGACCAACTGCTTCTACTTGAATAAGAAACTGTATAACTGATGCTAACTACAAGGGTATTTTGGGGTTGTAAAAACAAGAATAGAGAACCATAGGAGGGTACAATTAATTACAAAGACAAATTAATTACCGATTATGGCTTTTATTTCTTGCTAACCTGCCTGAGCTAGTTATTTTTCACTGATCAAAATAATTACATTGCAGTTATGCATATATTCAAACAAGTCATTTGCTGTCTCAATAAAAACAGAGAGCAGGTAAGATGTGTTAATCCTTTCCTTTAAAGTAAATGAAACATTCTCTTTACTGTGAGTTGCCATTCTTTAGGACAAATAATGCATGTGCTCCATGTAGAAAAATAATCAAGAATGCCTGCATAATGAAATATGCTTCTTTGCAAAAGCACTTCTGGAGTACTTGTGCAAAAACTCTTCTGAGAGAAATTGGTAAAGCAGTTCATTTTTAACCAAAGGATCACTTTTCCCAAAGGGCACCCACATTCTGATTATGATCAGAAAGTGTATTGGGCTGCAAGGAGTCCAGATCCACATGTCATTAAAAGAACAAGCATAAGTAACCTTTTCTTTTCTAGAAATACTGCAAATGCTTAATTAGGATTGAGGTTGTCTCTGGAGTGGCAGTACCTTTACATATATCCTAAATGACATTTATTACCAGAATCTTATGCATTAAAATGCAAGAAAAAACTGGGGAGAAACCTTAGCTGTGAGCACTGCAAAGGAAGCTCAGTAATGAATCCTGGCAATGAGGCTCTAATCATTGCTTTCATGGCAATTATGCAGTGTACTGAGCAGGACTTCAACTCATAGAGAAAGATGGACAATGAATACTGAATTTTAACCTGCCTTTTAAGACATTCTAAACTAATTTAATTGGGATCACATAATTACTCAAAAGGCAATCTCAAGTGCATTATCATCCTCCTGTGTCAGCCTTCCATGCCTTGTTATCCTGTTAGAGTGTGTCAAAAAATTGTCACAGGAGACTGAATCTTACAGAGGATAATAACCCTACTGCTGCTTCTTCCAGCCTTAAACCTGAGATTTGAAATAATGAGAGGGCTCTGCTGCTGGGAAGAACCTTTTTTATTTTGGAGGGATTATTTTTTTTTTTTTTTTAAGCTAGACCACCCATTTACATCTGTCATAGGGTTTTAAAAACAATATTTTGAACAGTGGAATCTTCATGGCTTTTGTTCACTGATTTATTATGCATTATTTGCAGAGATATCCAACAGTCCCTTGCTTGCTGTGCTATATATATTCCTAATGATCCCTTTCCATCTCTGTAGAAAGGAAAGAACATGGAAATTATAGTTCTTAGGATGGCATCTCATCTGTTTTCTACAGAAAGTTTACACGTAGAATATATTCTGATTTTCTTTTCCCTTTCATTTGAATCCACAATGAAGTTTGATAGCATACTGCAGCAATATATGCCTTGGTGTTACTGTTTGTACCATTTGTTACCAAAGAGAGAAAAATGCAAATGAGCATTACCAACTAAATTGCTTGTTTACCTGTTATTCATGCCCACTCCCAAAGCTTTGAATTCTACCAAAATGAAGGAATCTGATGGAATAGCTAAGATAAATAGTTTTCAGACAAAGTTTTCTATCAAACTTGGCTTTTATGTGTCAAAAAGCAAGATAATAAAATTCTTCTGCCACTGCCATCAGTATTTGGATTGGGTTCTTAATGATGCACAGGGACATTGTCATTGGCACTCTGTCCTCAAAACTGAATATTAGAATGTCTTTCCTGCATTTCTTTTTACTTTGAAATCATTAATTTCACCAGCCACAACTGTAGCCCTTCCTGAACTACTCCCTCTCTCATTTCCAGGGGCCATAGGTAACCGTGTTTTATCTCCACAGACACTTTAAATTCTAACACTACTCCCCAGATGGAAGTCATTGTGGATTCTTAAATTTTACCAGTGAGTTCATTGCTTTGCATTCTTTTGCCAGACCATACTAGGTTCTGTAGCATGCATGGGGGGTGTGGGATTCAGGAAGGAGAAGCATCCCTTTTCATTTTGCTAATTTTCTGGGTGACGCTTTTAAAATCAGCTGAAAGAGAGACAAGCTATTGCTGACAGCAGGCTTGGCTTGAACCAAAGAGATCAATCTGTAGCCAGATCTGCTGCAAGTGCTCCCAGAAACATTCATATCTTTTTACTTGAAGTGCTTCCATTTGGAATTGCTATGCACAGATTTTCTTCCTCTCCACTTTTATCAGCAATGGTGATTTAAAGTCAGATTTTAAGGCCAAGTAAATCAGCACAGAGCAATTTGAAAATGACTGAATTACTCTGTTTCTAGATTTTTTTTTCAGACAGAGCACCCTAGGTAGTCAGGAACAGTTATAGACCAGGTTTAATGTGGTGGCTGGGCACTGCTTTATGGCCCATAGGTGAGAGTGGATGCACACTAACAAAACCAGTTCAGCAATAACAGGCTCAGAGATGAGTGAAGAGCATTGCTGGCACACAGTGCTCCACGTACAGCCCAGCTGAACCTATCCTTGCTGCTCATCCAGAGAAACACCTCAGTGTATTTTTGTGACTTGATGTGACAGTGAAAATTGGGAGAATTTAGGAGCAGAAGTGTTGGAGTATGAATAACCTGTGAGTCATGATGGTATTTCTGGTGTGGTGAGAAGCAATTAGCACCTCCCTTAGAGCCCTCTGGAAAGGACAATGGCTTCATGCAATTTGACCTCTTAGGGGAGGGGAAGGAGAGGAAAATCAGTAGAAAATGTGTCTTCCATGGACACACTACAGAAATGACCAGAGAAGGTCACTGTAGACAGAACCTGATACCATTGTATGTCTATTTTTTTACACTCCTGAGCAAATAGAGTTAATTCATACTATTTTCTAGAAAAATTTAACATGCCAATTATGTGACCAATAAAAATTAACTTAGATTGCAATTAAAAAATGAAAACAACCAAAACAAAACTGGTTGATATAATTACTGGTATTTGTTTCCTGGCTGGTACATGAAGGAAATAATTATTTCATATTTTATAAATTTGTCGCTATATCACCAACACACATGATGACATTTTAATAAATATAAATTGTATGACAGTGACACAGGCAGTCCCAAAGCTCTAGGTAAACAGCAGTAAAAGTTTGGAGCTCTTTATATATAAGTATGTAAAACTTCCTTCAATTTGTTGGCAACATCCTTCAATTTTCAGAAAACTGAAAACTACTACTTTTGGATCAAATTAACCATAAAATTAGATAGTTGTATGACAATTATACTATTTTAATAATTTCTGTTTACATTTCTTGAAATAAGATTTGAAGAAACTGCAAACCAAACCAAATTATACTAATTTAAAATGTTTTAAAATATTTTTACTTTTTAAGCACATGCACTTTTAAATCTAAGCAGCTTTCCATTGCAAAATGAATTAGGAAATAACTTCATAGTTACAGAAGTCACAGCAATTACCAAATGAAATATGTCAACAGAAAAGCAAAACTCAAATAAAAAGCTGTTATCTCTCATCCTCATCTTTCATCAAACACAGACTAATTAAAATCTATATTGTGGTAAATTATAATTCATTGCATGTAATCAGCCGAAAAAAAGAATATATTTTTCTTTGTTTCATATTGCTTTGTTTTCTATACTGGTTTGTGTTGTGCATTCATTAAACATATAATAAACTGTATTGATATGAGCATGTGAAAAAATATTTTGGGCTTTCTCTTCAAAAGAGCTTTCTGTTCTAACAGGTATAACTCAGTCCTCAATTGTTTCTTAGGTATAATGGTAAAAGCAGTAATTATATACTACTTTATCAACATATTCTTAATTGTCACTCATAGTTATTTCCATGTGAATACAGAAATGGCATTTTACTTACTGCTAGGCAGCTGAGCAGTGTCACTTGTATAATTTATAACAGCACTAATTAAAATGAATGAGTTTTCTATAATGTTCTTTTCAGTGTTTACTGCATGAAGTTTATTAAAATATTCAATGCAATAACAATAAAATCCTTATTCAAAGTAATAATAGGCACATTTATTTAATTCAATGTTAACTCTCTTTCTGTTAAATTGAAAGTAGATTGAAAACTCTTTAATGGCACCATGGTGTTTTTGTTTCTTCTTAATGTTTTCAAATACTTCTCTAGAGGAGAGTCCTCATAGAATCATGGAATGGTTTGGGTTAGAATGAGGCCTTGGAGATCATCCAGCTCCAACCCCCTGGCAGGGGTGACTTCAACTGCACCAGGTTTCCCAGACCCCCATCCAACCTGGTCTTGAATTAACCAATTCTGCTTCACCTTCCTGGTTATTCATCCCTGGAACCAAAGCTTTAAAATTACTTTTGTGTAATCCAACTTACTGTGATTCTTCATTATTTCTTAGTTGCTTGGGGAAAACAAGGATGTTATTGATACAATAACATTGTCTTTAATAATTTTTTTGCTAAATGTCATTTTCAGAAAGTGCTGTTGGTTATTTTCTCCTAACTACATAAATGGCTCTTGGCACCCCTGTCTCTAAGGACAATGCATTGCCCTCCTTTATTATAATCATGAAAGGGCAATAACAACATTCAGTGTTCAAGGTTATCTACTCTTCCACCATAACCAAATGTAGAAGACTATACTTTAATAAAGTACTTGTTACAAATACTCTAAATATACATTCTTGCTGTGGGACCATTCTATTAGCACAAAGCATCAAACTAATTAGCAATAGCACACATGCAAATGAAGTTGTTCATCTTAAAGGACTTTGCATAATGCCCCTATGATTAGCAAAGCAATTAAAAAAGCAATTCCATGTTATTATTAATCTTTTTAATAAATTCTGCACACTAGATTTAGTTCATTTTTTAAATCCTAAGTCAAAATATTTATTTCCATTTTATGACTTTATATATTCTTTTATTCCTTCCTATATATTTCTTTCCATTATATTGTTTCTTGGTTGTATTATTAGTTTGTAAATTTTTAATTAATAACTCCAGCCAATTAATTGAAAAAGTTTTCCATTTCTTCTCATACTTAAAAACAAACATTTGTAAAAATACTGTCCTAATATGAAAAAGTGGCTATAGAATGGCTGTATCTTTCTGACTCATTTATTCTAGCAGGAGAGAGAATTTGCATTATGAATTTCTATCCAGTGTCTTTTTACAAGAGACAGAAATAGACAGTTCTGAGCTTAAACAGGAAGGAATGAAAGTAGTTTTTTTATGCTCATTCTCTCACTGACTCACAGTTTCATGCACAGATAACAGTGCAATGAATTCAAACCCTTGCTTACTACCCACTGACCCCAGGGATAAAAAGTTTGGGTCTATGGCTGAGGAGGCAAGTACAGCTCTGTGCTGTACCTGTAAGGATCTATTTTTCTGGATAAAACATTTTCACAGTCATGTAGAAAGATATAAGGTGAGAAGTACCAGCAGCCAGCCTTACATCTGTTTGCTGGATCCCCTTTCTTTCAGGCTATATGCCTAACACACTGATAGCTTTAATTTATTGGTGTTTAGAAAATAAAAATCGATTCTGTCTTCAGGAAGGGGCTGGTGTAACATTCCTTCCAGCTTTTTCTCATATACTCTCTTCATGTGACCTGTGAGCCCTTCTCAAGGTGAGAAGGAAAAGCTGAAGGTGTTGCACTGAAAGATGCTCTGAGTGGGCAAAGGGTGAATCCTTTTGCTTTGGAATGGCATGAAGAAGCCCAAGGGTAGGGGAGAACTGCTGGGAAACAGCTCTGCAGAAGGGGTCAGGAGAGCCCAGCCTAACATGAGCCAGCAGTGGGTCCTGGGCAAAGGCAGCCCCAGCACTCTGGGCTGTGCTGGCAGAGGCGAAGGCAGCACCTCCGTGGAAATGCTCCTTTCCCTTCATTGGGCACTGGTGAGCTGCATCTGGAGAAGAATCCAACTGCTAAGGAAAAGAGAGAAAGTGCTCTGGGGTGTAGTAATTATGCCAAGACGGACTGGACTGACACCATCATCAGTCTTTTACTAAAAACTTTTTGTGCCTTCTCTCTGTAAACTACTTTCAAGTCAATTTCTCAAAGCACTGACTCCTTTCCTCACAGCCAGTTTCAGAGAGCACTGACTCCTTTCTCCCTTCCCTCTGCAAGTTTCCTTCTTCCTTCTGCATGACTGGCTAAACCCCAACCTGTTCCTTTCCCAGCCACCTAACCCTGTCTGTCCCTCACACAGCACCTTCTTACTTTATCTGTCCCTTCCTCCTTACAGCCAGCAAACTCCACCTCAAATTCCATCAGACTCCAACCACAACTAACTAGTAGCCAGCTGGCCCACTCTTTTATAACCCCATCCTAATTGGGCAGGCAAGGCTGTTTCTACTCTTTGGTAATCAGTACAGCTGTAATTCATTGGGAAAGATTGCCTCCTGCACTATCCCTACAAACCATCTTCCCACACTGGAGTTCCAGGTATGACCTCCCAAAGTGGCCTTTGTTCTGTATGCCATGGAAAGAGAGAGGATGTGTCCCATTCCATTTCATTTCTCCATCACTGTGATGGCAAATTCACACTGGTACAGCTCATCTGGTATGAAAAGGGAATTTCCTCTTGAAAGGGAATTTCCTCATGATCTCCTTGTAGCTGTCCTAGTTCTCACTCCACCGAGTGTCACCCAGGATTTCCTCTAGGGAACTTCTACAACCAGGGCTATTTCATTCTCTTGATTTCTGTCAAGAAGGGATGCAAGACAGCTTTACACAAAATAGCCCAAACCCAAGTGCTGAAAGAGTATCCGTATTTTAACTAAACATTAGTATATACCTTGAATTTCCCCTGAAAAACAGTATTCAAAAAAAAAAAAAAAAAAGAGTACAGGGTAGCCCATATTCTGCCCTGGTCATTGAGAGCCATGTACAAGTTCTTTAGTCTTTTCTCCAATCAGTAAGTTTCTTTCTTTGCCATCCAAATCAATATGACTGACTGCTTTTCCCAAGAGCTTCTTCAAAATGCTTTCTGTCTCAGGGATTAGTGCACTGTATTGCTCTCCTTCATTCCATGCTCTTAAAGCCAAATGGTTTTCATTTAAAAATGGCCCTGTCATCTGAGGGCAGTGGAAAAAGGAGCACTGGAAAATTTAGACTCCAAGATACTTCTTCCTTTGCTGACCAAGTTGAAAATTTTTACCATACTATACTTCCTAGCACAGCACATCTTTATATTGAATCAATGTGGATGTGTTGGATACCGAGGTGAGCTTTGATTTTATTTTCTTTCCCCAGAGAAAACTTACAGAGTATGAAATATATGTAGCTCTTTTCCAGCTTGCTGTTTAGCTTAGATGACATGACATACTGTGATAAGGAATGCTGCTCAAGAAATGTGGGAAGGAAAAAAGAAAAAGAAGATAAAAGGAAGCAGCTAATATGAAGGTGTTGGGGCTTTCAGTCTTGTTGGGTCTTTTCTTTTGAAATTGGTTCTTGGAAGGCAAAAAAAAAAAATCCCTAAACAGTTTTGAATATCAGAATTATGCTGGCTGAGCATTTTGGGTGAGAATGTGAGCAACTTATGCCTATCCTCTGAATTCTTTCCCTCTCTCTCTTCACACACTTCTTATTTTAAAAAGTTCCTCTTTATCTAAACTGGCATATCTCTGGGCAGTTTTTCATATTTGCAAGCACCATTTTGCTATTTACCTAACCCTGCTTTAAAGCAACTTATTCTCCTCTTGTGGATGATCTGCTCTGTACAAGCCTCCCAAGGATCCACTGAAATAACCCATGACAGAATAAATCGTGCAGAAATGTAGATTTTGCAGTGTTCAGGAGGCGTTTTGGGTGTGGTGCAGAGCACAGGGAGGTGAGGGGTGGGAGGACACGAGCACAGTGCCTGTCCCAGCTCTCTGCTGCTCACGTGTGATGGGCCAGGTGAGCTCTGCCTGCTGAGCAGCTTGAGGACAGCACTGCTTTGCCCCAGCAGCAGATGAAAGGAGCTGTGTGCAGCATGGCCCTCTTCCTTTCACAGGAAGATCTGTCATGATAACATTGGCTTGCAAAGAGAAAGTTTTAGGTTTTCACTTCTAGTGGCTGCTCCGAATGTTTTCACCGGGGAATCCGTGCCTAAGGTGTTTCTGAGTTCAGATCAAATAGTTTCATCTAGAAACCTCCACTGTTTTCATCCATATTCAATTTTCCATTACATCTTCCAATTCCTAAATTGCTTAGAGCAGAAAAAAAGAACTTTCCCAATGTCAATTACTTCCAAAGTCAAAGGTCTTGGCATAAAAAGAACTGGAAATTTGCAACAATTTCTCGCATTTTTAAATAAGCAGGAAGGGAGGCACACTGCCATTTATAGAAATTTATTGCCAGCATAGTTTTTGTTTGCTCCAATCTCTCACCAGATGAGCTATATAACTAAAGATAAACTCTTCAGGTTACCTATTCTTTTTCATTGTCTCAGTCTTTACGAGCAGGAAACTGCTGAAAAACATTTACCCTTCTCAGAGATGTCATTACTGCTTTCCAGATTGGTTCCTGTTACAAAATCAACAGAAACCCTTGTGCTACAATTCAAGCTTTTCAGAGGGTGGCAAAATACCACTGGAGAAACAAAACTGTAGAAGATGTCAGCCATCTGTTGTTTAACCCAACCAAAATGTATTTATTGCAATTCTTTCATGAGGACTGTGTCTATAGGAGCCAACACAAGTGCATTTGTTGGCAGCAGAAGGCATCCTTTAATTGTAATAGGAAGAGGAAACATTTCTCTTTCCCTGATGATACAGAATTTGGAGAAATAGTATCAACAAACCCAGAAACATCCTAAATGAAGAATCCAGCTAACAAACACATTGTACTCTCTTGTGTGGCTGACAAGATGTTCTAATATGAATCAGTCAGATGTTAAGTTATAAACAGAAGTCTGCAACACATTCTTTCTTACTGACTCACTTCATTTCATCCAACATGATGTTGTCAGAAATAGAGAAAGATGGCAGCAAAATGAAAATCAAATGCGAAAAAGACCTAAATATGAAAAAGACATTAAAAAAATCATCTATCATTATTAAATTTCAAGACTTCAAAGACCTTTGTGTAATTTTCTGTTTTAGTTCAGAAAAAAAAATAAATCTGATATTAAGTGATTTATTTATTAAGGTATTAACAACACTTCCAAAGCAAGTTAATCACCAAAATGATAGACAGATTTTTCAAGCATGGATTTGACTGATGACAACAATTAGCAGCATAATAACATATTTGTTTCAAGTCCAAATTAAAATTAGAGATTCAAGGAGCTGTTGTTCTTTGGAAACCTATCTAAGTACATCACAAGGATTTTTTGGTACTTCTAAAGTGAGAAAATTCAGCAGTTCTCATTGTACTGAAAATGAAGCCAATATTTTCAAATATGGAAAAGCAGGACACATATAAATATGTCATAGATTAAAACATTCTTTAAAAATAGTCTTACAGAAGAGCATTCTTCTGAAATGGCATTACAAAAAAGTCAGGTGGATTAGTGCATAGAATTTGTAGTACACAGTTATACTTAATTTATTCTTTAAATTATTTTTTCCCCTTCTGTTTGTATCACCATAGGGTAATATTTTTTTCTCTTTTTGTTGTCCCTTTTTTCTTTCCTCTGGAAAGTGTGAAAAATTGTTCATTATTATGTAATTAAAAGCATTAGAAAACAAGACAAATTCTGCCTCTGAAAGCTGCATTTCCTATAGTAATAATTTTAAGATCAATTTAAGCTTGTGTTATGAAATTCTGTCTTCAATGAATGGACAGAAATATTGCTATTGATGTAAATTGAACCAGGATGTCATCCATAATGTAATTTCCTTCTTAACAGAAAAGCTGATTTAAATATGGAAGTTACAACAAGCCCAGTAGAGGAACTAGAGTCAAGAGCTGGGTGAAGAAAAAGCAATCTGAGTTTTGATGTTTTTATCAGCAATAAAAGGAAGCAAAGGAAGCAGGATGCTCTCCAAAGTGGTACCAATAAAAGCTGATTATCCTACACCACAGTGATGTGTGCACTGTATATGCTGTCAAAATATTTTTACAACTTTGATTGCAGTCTTAGTACCTGTGAGTCCCTTGTCATTAGAAAAGTTAGGTGCTGCCATCATTGGAATTCTCTTTAGATTTCTAAAATGGGTCTTTGAACTTGTGATTAATTGAAACAGCACAGATTTTGTCAGAATCTTTCTGGTGAGAGCAAGTTGGACTCTAGTAACTAAGAGATTTTGTTCTTGCCATAAAGCTACACTATAATTACAACTTGTGGCATCAGTTTTCATCCATAGCTTGGTCCTTCCATTGGAGTGTTTTATTGCTGTGAGATTTTCTGGAAGAAGCATTGAGGCAGTGGGGTGACAGCAGCCTTGTGGTTCTGTCAGTGGTGTGAAGTCCTTTCCACCCCAAGAAAGGGAGAAAAGATGAAATCAGAAGATACTGAAGATCACAGAATGAGTCTCAGGAAAGCAGGCTGACAGATAGCTTGTGTGTGAGACAGCAGAATTCCTGGATGCCCACAAGCAGTGGCAACAGGCAGAGGAGCAAAGGCATGGGATACATCTGAATCTGTGCTGAACATGAGGGACATGTGTCCTGTACCTGCCTGGAACTGAAATGCAGTAAGCTGTCATAATGTATTTTGTTGTATTTGAATACACTTAAATTGAGATTGTTCCCAAATTAATTCATATATTTTAAATCAGTTGCATCTAAATGCTGTGTAAAACACCACAAGTGCTTTCATACATAATAAATTGTTTGGTACATTTGTTTAATGTTTCATAAATGTAATTAAGTACCTCTTCCCTTTAATCTTCTTGTTGCTTCATCTTCACATGTGTAATCCTATATATTAATTCATATTTTCAGTTTTATAAAAAAAAGTTAAAGTATGAAGTTTGACAATGAATGACATTTTCTGTTCTACAGCCTACTTTGAAAATTGTTCTTTTCAACAGTTAAAACTTCCTACATTGCACATTGCTTATGTTTATAGGTTAGTAGAATTTAAGCCTTCTGATGTCTCCATTTAATGTCATCTAATAGCATACATTTTAATGTGAAATCCATAACACAAAGTTTTATTAATATTTGAAAGAAAATGCTATTAAAAGCAAGAGTATGGTTCAAAAGCCTATCAAATGAATGAAAGTGTAATCACACAAGCTCTGATACTTATTTGATTCTGCTTTGTTTCCATAGTAACTATAAATAGCTAATTGTAGTACTCTTACAAATATTTTTGCCTCTTTCTTCCCTAGCAATGGATGCTGGTTGTTCTATGGAGGGCAAGAATCTGTGCAGGAAATATTAACAAATTGCTTTATGTTTTGAGAAGTCCAAGCTGATTTATTTATATAATTAACCTTTATTATAGCTTAATTTATCCTAAGTTAATAATTATAATGAATAGCATTTTGTTGGCTAGAAGTATCTAGTGGCTTTCCACAGGACATGACTTTATTATCCATCTTGATTAATACCTTAATTTTTGCTGTGGAAGCTGGAATTATTCTCACATGAATGTCTTTTACTGATGATACATAAAACAGGAGAGAGAATTAATATGTGGTAATATTGCTACAAAGAAATAATAAAATTTATATTGAGATATAGTATTTATGAGATTAAAAATTTAGCAGCTTGAAAAAATAAATTAACAAATACACTTCCAGTGAAATAACACATTTTCAGTTCAAGACATGAAGCAAGGTCTAGCAACATCCTAAAATGTATTCCAGGGACCATAATGATGGACAGCAGGTGAAGTCAATCTTCCATGTAATGCAGGTGCTCAGGAGGCTTGCAAGGCTTTATTCTGAACCTGACAGGAATTACTTATGTCTCGGCATGGAGCAGTGCAGGGCTTGCATTCAGTCTAGGGTACTTCTCTGGGAAGATGGAACAGATGAGCATCCTGTGATGTTTGGACAAGAAATCCTTACAAATAGCAGCAAATATTTGTACTTGGAATTCAAGGTGTGATTCTGTATGTTTCCTAGCAGCAATGCTTTGTTTTCTATGGCTAGACCCAAGATCAAGATACCTAACTACAGCTTTTGATTTATATCATTTACTGCAATCAGTACTTCCATATGGAGCAACCTTAAAACTCTACAGGGCTGCAAATTCACCTTTGTCTGGGAAAATGCTTACCTGTTAGCACCATGCAAAACTTTAAACCCAGTGTAACAGAACAGGGGACCTGGGGGGCTGCACAGTCCCTGGGAATTCACCCAGATCTGACTCTGCTCTAAAAAGCATGTGAGTCCTGTACTGAGATGCTATTTGCAATTCTGTGAGGAGTTCATGGCTTTGCATAGTTTCACATGTAAAGAGTACCAAAATTTGTCAATCTTGTTTGAGGTTTAGAATCTGCCATAATCTGGCTCTCACAGAAGTTCCTCAGCATGCACAAGCAGAAAGCTAATGAGAAAAAGTCAAAGAAACAAGAACTGAATGCACACTTTCCAGCAAGTGAGGATTTCAGTTTCACACTGCTTTACTAATGAGAAAGCAGCTAATCACTTTCTTTTATAAATAATTGCCAAAAGTCATGAGAAAAATAAGGAAAGTACCCCCAGTTTTGTGGCACTGAAGCAATTACTAGTAATTTCTTTAGAAGAAGAATATAAAACATACAGTTCACCTACCAAATGTCACTAGTCCCTGGATGTGCAGCAGCTTCTCTTAGCTGTGTGAAAATTAGTGGTTATTTCAGAATATCAAAAAGGCAGCAGTTATATTGAATAAATCTCAGCTGCTGAACAGCCACTTCTTTCCAAGGACTGGTCTGAACATGTGGAGGATGGATCAGCACAAGCCTGTGGGTTCTCCTTGGATGTCTAATATAAGAAATAGGAAGGTAATAATGTTCACTCCTGGTGGTTCTTTCGTGTGGCTGTGTGTGCATAAGGAATCTGAAGAAAGAGAGATGGCTGTGCTTCCAAGGTCTTGACAATATAAAGTCCCAGAGAAGCAGAATATGTAGATTACAAACCTCTGGCAGGAACTAACTACTGTTCTTTCTCCATTCCACAAAATACATAGTGCAGCAAAGTGAGGAGTTAGGGAGAAGTACAGGACAAAGGAAAACAGGCTCCCTAGATTCCTCATTGACAAGAAGGAAACCTTCATTATGCTGAGGAGAGGATCAGTCTAGCCCTCAGGAAGATGGACAATCATTACAGCAGATGCCAAGAACAATGTTTCTTTATCACTAGACTGTGAATTGTAAATTCATGTTTAAAATTGATCTGGAACAAAACCAGTTCAGCCACTGATTCAAATTTCAATTCACATCTAAGCAGTTGTCTTGTAGCATAATTCATCAAAATACTGTGAAGACAGAAATGCTGCTTTAAAACAAACCCTGCCAGGAGTAAACACTGTAACTAGCATCTCTCTGCTGCTTGGGTACCAAAACATTGGTGGTAAAAATGTTATAAGAAAAAATCTGAAAATATCTATTTTCCTTCTGGCTTGCCTACTTACTTGAAGGAGAAGTAATGCTCTCCTTTCAGTTTGACTGTAAACAGAAAGGTTTTATATACAGAAAATATATTTAATACTTCAAACTGATTTATTGGACTGGTATTTTTAGTTTAAAAACTCTTTTTGTCAGAGCTATTCAGCATAACCTTCAAGTCCAGCCTAGCAAGCATAGAGTTGTTTATTAATTTAATGCCTGATAGTTAAAGGCTAAATTATTGTCTATTCAGCTAATGAATTGTTCTATTCCCAGAATAATACATGCATAGGAGCAGGCAGTATTTTGACTTTTTCCATATATAAAAGAATTTCTTAACATGGTTCTGTTTGAAAGTTATTTAGAAATAATAAGGAATCTCTATATAAAGTAAAAGATTTCAAAAGAGCCTTTACCAGTTTCCACAGAGGAGCTGGAGGTCACAGGGCACACTTGAGGTTAAAAAGTGATTTTGTGGCTCTGAAGCCAAACATGGACTTTGTTTTAATAAAGGTGAAACTAACAAGGATGTGGTTAGTGCTAGTGATATAGTAAGAACTTATCAAAATTCTTTGTACAGTTCTTACTTAAAGAATATAAAAAGGATGTCAGCAGTTTGGAAACTATTTATAAAAGAACTCAAAGAATAGTGTAAGGTTGAAAAACCTGTCTTAACCATAAAAGACTAAAAAAAAATAATATATTTAACTAAACAAAAGAAGGTTAAGAGGTGAATTGTTTGTAGTTTGCAGCTGCCCACATGAGGAAACTGTTCTGGTGGTAGAAGACTCTTTAATCGTGCAGATGAATGGAGAATGAGACCTAGTGGCTGGAATCAGAAGCTTAATAAATTCAAAGTCAAAAATGAGGAAGAATTTTCAACAATAAAATTTAATTAAACTGTGCAAAATATGCTGAAGTTTGTAGTGTATCTTGCACCATTTAAAGCCTTTAAATTAAGATTAGCTATCATTTTAACAGACCTGTTCAAACACCAGCATTGTGGGCAAAGTGAAGAAATCAGTGGTTGAAGTTCTTGAAGCTGTTTTGCAGGAAATCAGATTTGGATAATAGTTCCCCCTGAATAAGATCCTGATATTCTGTTGTCCTTTCTCATAGTAAACATTATCTCCCTTTGCAATTAACCTTTTTTGAAGCCATTGGCACTTCATGTCCAATATGAATAACAGAATCTGGCTCTCAGGAATACTGCTCTGCAACCTCATTCTGTTTTAGTACCGGTAAGAAAAATGCTATTTGAATTTGTAAGACATATAGTCCTTGTGTGTATTATGATTGTGACAGAAATCATTGTACAGTCTTTAGTGTCAGTTCATTATTTGCCCACCTCCATTCCACCCTGGCACATCTTTGTGCACAGCAATGAGTGACCTCTGCTCACTGAGGTGAAAGCCTTTGGAGAATTTTTAGGCCTGACTACCCAGGATTCCTCAATCCATGGAAGCATCCTGAGTTCTACCCAGTGAAGCCACAGGAACCTCCTTTTTCCAGGGTAACCTTTTGGTTAACTCTGGACTTCAGTGCTACAAGAACTGGATAGTTACACGTTTTCTGAGCCATTTACAGGGTACCTGAACATGACTTCCTAGAGTAGGTATTATCTTCTCCAGATAGGAGTGCCAAATTTCTGCCTTGATCATATATATATATATATATAAATAGAATTGTACATATGTAATGAGCTTGTTTTGCTGGGACACAAAAGACCTACTTCTTACATACAAAGCATGTATAAAATAAAGAGGGCTTCATAGTGAAGAGGGCTCTGACATATCTGGGGTGATTTATAGCATACTCAAAGAAAGTGCTTCTAGCATGCTTGTGAAGTTTGCCTTGGTAAACATGTTAGCATAACTGCAACAGAAAAAATATTCACAATAATAGATCAGTGTTAGACAAGTACAGTAGGCCCAACATATCTTAGAGACTTCTTAGAGAAGTAAACACTCAAATGTACATTAACAGAAGGAATGGATAGATGGAGCCCTGCTCCTTCCCCCATCCAGGTAAAATAACTCAAACTAGGTGGAAGATGAATTGGATCAGAGAACAATATTTATCCTTTATGAGAGCCCTTTTTTATGCTCTAGTATGTCCCCTTGTAACTGGCTAAGATAAATCCAGTTGATATTACAGTGTACAAAAATCCTCTTGCAGTACATAACTTTACATGTGCAATAATGGTAATTCCACAGACAGGTCATTTTCATCAACTAAACTGCAGCATATTCTGTAATTAAGTATTTAAAACAGACTCCTGGAAAAAGTTAAATTGAGTCCACGAATTTCACTTAACTGATTAAAATTTTCCATTGAGCAAATGTGGTGTTGCCTATTTGTGATAAACAAGATGGTATTCCAAATGCTTACCTTCCACTAAAATAAGAAAATTACATTGTAATTTAGAGGGCAGCTTGCACTCGTTTAATGGGACTATTTCCAGAAGGCATAACTAGCAAACTGACAACATGCTTTTGAAATAGCTCATATACTTCCTTGTTAAAAAATGTACTGCACAAATGTTATTAACTTGCCTGTTTTATACTTGCATTATAATGCTGCTCTATCTAAAGCAGGCAATGCAAAAACCAGCACACAGCCCAAGTCATATACATAGAATATATTAAGCTATTCAGATTATATATTTTATTCTTAAATAATTATTTTAAATTTTATGTTTACTTTGTATTTCCTTATTTTATTTCCTAAATGAAAAAAAAAAAAACAAAAACATAATAATTGCATAAAAGTCCAATCCTAATAAACATTTATTGTGCAGTTCAACAATAATACCCTCAGATTTGGATATTATTACATAATTATTTGAAATTAGATGAATTCACGTTTGAATGTTCCACACACAAGTGAATGCAGAAATCTACTCATCAAATCTTGCATGCACTCACAGTAGAAATTTCCCTTCATAATGAATGTTCATAATAAATTCTGCCTCTCTAAAGGTGGTTCTGAGATGGGCAATAGTGTTGTGGTTAAACCCCTTTGGGCAGACAAGCACCACACAGCACCTCACTCACTCCTGCTACAGTGGGGTGGAAGGATAGAAGTGAGAAATCTCATGGACTGACATAAAGGAAAAACCTTGATATGAGCAAAGCAAAAGAAGGAATTCATTCACCACTTTCCATGGGCAAGCAGGAGCTCATCCATCTGCAGGAAAGCTGGGCTCCATCAATGCAATGGTGGTTTGGAGAGACAAATACCGTAACTCTGGAAGCTCCTCCTCCTTCTTGACTCCCCAGATTTTATTTCTGGGCACGAGCTCCTCATGGTCTGGGATACCCCTGTGGCTGGTTGGGTTTAGCTGTCTCAGGTGTGTTTCCTCCCAATTTATTGTGCACTGCCAGCCTGCCCAAAGAGGAATGGTGCAAGAGGCAGAGGAGGTCCTGTGTCACGGTGTGACTATTGGGTTTTGCCAATTTTAATATATTTAATTTCTTTTAGAGATAGGATTTGGGGAGTAGAGACAAGGTAGGCTCAAAACTTTAAAAAGGTGCAAGAAATTTATTAATAACAGAAAAAAAAAATAAAATTCAGAATAAGATTCCTAGATTATTCCTTCCTCCCTTCATTCCACATTCCTTCACAAGATCATACAGAAAACACTTCAGTCACTTATCCACCCAAATAATCATTTCAATTCATTTAAGAGAGAAAGTCCTTTTTTTAGTTATGGCTTAGGGGGTGTCTTCACCCTCACAGTCTGCATCTGCCCAGGACCTACAGAACTTGAATTTTCCTCTCATTCCCACAGTCCTTCCAGAGCTGTGTTATGGGTTACGATTCACACATGGGGTACCACTTTTAAAGGCAGGCTGCTGAAAAACAAAATTCTCTTCATCTCCTTCTCTATCAAATGTCTCTGTTCATATTCCAGTCCCAAAACAGAGAGCTCCATTTCCTCGAGGCAAAAAGTCTTCTTCTCAAGTAACCAAACCTCCCCAAGTATATTTCACAGCTTAAAGGAATTTTAGTGACGTCACAATCCCCTTAGCCCCACAAAAACGGTTTTCAGCTACTCATCAGTTGCATCTTTTCAATCTCTTCCCATCAGGAACTTTATCTTCATTCCACTGACTTCTGTGGTCTCCGTGCTTTATTCCTTCTCATACAGGGGGGCTCAGGATATCGAAAATCTTATCCAGGCATTAAGAAGTTAAAGTTGTATCCAGATCATGAAGAAAACCACATGGGCAGCTGGAGGCCTCTTCTGCCACGTGGAGAGGCGAACCCAGCCAGCAGGGAGCCGGAAACAAAAGAGAATTACTTACCTTGATCCAAGGCGATTTGTGAAAGCGAAATAACTTTTCAGTGGTTTCCTGAGCTGTCCATCACCAAAGCAGCTCTCTGATTGGTGCCAGCCGCTCACAGGGGCAGCGCCCAGAGCCGGGCGAGCCCCTCCCACTCCCCAGCCTCATGGAGCTGCCCTGAGGCGAACCCGCCCATTGTGAAACCAGCACATCCTGACGCTGTGAGCCCAGCTCTGAAACTAACCAACTGGAACATCCCTGTGTTATCAACCCTAATTTCAACAAATCCAAACCACAGCAACTTATGGTTGCTAAAAACAAAGTCAACCCAAACAATGAGAAAATATAGTTTTGCCTAAGTTTACTATAATGGAATAATTTAGTTATGCAAATTCTGCAAGTATATGGTCAAATCCAACTTTTGTAGACACTAGCTCTTTGCTGACACAATATTTGGTTTTTTTTTTTAAAGAGTAATTATGCCATCAAGGAATGAAAGCTATATCCTTCAAGTCCATTAATGAAGGCTAGCATGTCTGGCATTTACCATTTTCCCCTACTTGGAAAGCAGTCTAGACCTAATTGAATACCTACTAGGAGTTAGGTTGGTCTACTTTGCATACATATACATTTCCAGTTCATATTCCAGTACACAGCCAGATTCCTGATGTGCTTCTTTGGTGGGGAGGTGGGGAGGTGTGCTGAAAGCTCAGGATTTATTCTGAAACCTCATCTGCATTACTGATGTATGTGTTTTTTTCCATTTTGCCACTTTGTAGGACAAAATGTGGAACACAACCAGATTTTGAAAGTTATTTTTACTTTCAGTCAATAGACTTAACAGTGAAGTGGCTGCCAGGTTTTTCAGGCATGCAGAGCTTCTTCATTTCTTTATCACCTTGATATATCAATGTTTCTCAATATGTTTGTGGGGCTTTTTTAAAAATAGGAATACTATTTATTTCATGCACTGCAAGCTCTATTTACAGGTATGAATATTAATCTTTGATAGTTGAATATATGATACTACAGGAAAAGAACATAAACATTCTTGAGAAACCTCCTCCTCTCTTCCATCCCCTCTTCTGCTTCCCTGCTCCACCCCTTCAATCTTGACAGGATTCAGTTTCCTGGTTTTGTCTGTCTGAAAGTAAAGCATTGTTATATCTTCAGGGGCAAGGGAGGGACATGATCCAATGCAGGTTTACCCCACCTTAGACATGGAAGGTTCCACTTCCCCCAAGAAGCAGGTGTTTACTAATAGAACCAGAAAGAAGATAGAAATTTTTTAACAGTTTTCAAATGCTGTCAGGCACTATGCAGAGCGGATGGAAAGTCCTGTGCTCCTGTACCATCTGTATTTGTCCATAGTTGCCCCAGGGTGAAATAAGCAGGACAGGAAGCTCACCACAACTTCAGTTCTGGAGTTGCATCTGAATGAAATTCCTCCCAGCTAAATAGAACTCTTTTGGAGCTGGGCATATTTCTCACCATGGCTGCCTCAGATTAGACCCTGCTGCTGTGCACATCCATGTGATCTTTTCCCTGACTGTTGCTGGAATGCTGTGCTATTTGTCCCACCCCAGTGTGCACTCCACATCCTGCCCCAGAGCTTTTTTTGAGCTGTTGTGCACTTGTGGTCACTGCTGCTGTCCTTTCTCAGATGGCAGTCCAAGCAGCAGTGATTTATAAGGATATGCAGCAAAATAGCATCTTAGAAAAAAGAATTTCAGTTTGAACTTGGGAAGAAGGCTGTTCTGTTTTAGAAAATTATATGTTACACTGCAATTGAAATTATTAAAGGGAGCACTTTTTCAGCTTAGAGGTTTTCTCATTATCTTAGATTTTAAGTATGATTGTGGGATTTCCAGCAGAGAGAAGCAGTTGTGAACAATATTTTGCTCCAGTTATTTAACTTTTCCCTACATGTGCCATATTCAATGTGTCCATTTTAAAACCAAATGAGGCATCTCTGTCTTCTTTAGAATCCACAGCAAACCCTAGATGTACCAATTTTAGGGTATGCTCATTTGTGTGGGAATATGGTTTCCTAATCTTTATTACATATTAAAATTAAAATAATAAAAAATAGAATTTTGCATAATAGCAGGAAATACACAGGTGGCTGAAGGATTTTTATAGTCTTCTTTTGCTTGGCTCTTAAAGCAAAGAAATATACTTAAGAAATATAGTTTTGAGAAGCGTGTTAAGTAACAAAACCCATGTATGAAGACAATTTGGGATGGTCAACTCATTAACCTCTGAGTATTTTGCCTGCAAGGTATTGACACATTGCCAAACAATTCATGATACCAGGTTGAAAACAAGGTGTCATAAACAAAATAAAACAAAAATAAAAACAGTTTTTAAAAACCTTCATATAAACCAAGTTCTGCCTCCCACAGCAGAGTCTGGTACAAAAAGTTAGGCACTGCAAGGTGTAGGGAATCTTCAGACCTAATAGGAACAATTGTAATATTTGAAATAGCACGTAATTGCTACCTTTAGCAGGAAGCTTTGGCTTTATTTGAGAGCAGTTATTGTTTTCATTACCAGACACATATGTGGCTGCACATCAGTGCCCAGAATTCTCTGTCATACAGTGAAGTCAAGTCCTACAGGACCCAAAGAAAGGCATGAAAGTGATCTTAACAAATTAAGGAGTCTGCAATGTAGGTATTTTCTTCTGATCTCTTGACCTGGATGTTCTTTGGAGAAAACACAGCTGGTGTCCAAAGCATGTCAGATATATTTCATCTTACAACTGCTAATTTAATGCCATTGACCAAGGATCAGTTAGCTTTGAGGAAGGCTGTGCAAATGTAGACTTTGCAGAAGTTAAAGTAACATCCAGTCTTAATTATTCCTTTGCTATGAAAGGAATTTAAATTCCCTGGCTCTTGGCATGTTTTCATTAAGGAATCACAAGCATGATTAACTAACTCAGGAGCACCTCTCTCCTCTCTCATCATGAAGGAGTGGTTTAGGCCACTTAAAGAATCATTGTCAAGTGTACTGGTCAAAGCAGATTTTACTATAAATTTGTGAAAGTGTGACTATAACAGAGTCAATGGCAAGGTTCACTCTATTACTTACTATAAGTGAAAGATGCAAAGGAAAATCAAGTTAGAAGCAATTTAAAATGACTCACACAGAAACCAGAGTTGCAAAAGGGTAAGCGTGCAAAAGAGTTTAACAGCACTTAATCATTGACTAATTTAACATTTACAAATTGATTTGATAGAGTTTACTACAATTGCAACAGTGATTTAATTCTAGATTAGAGCAGCAATATTCATACTCTATTAGCTAGAGGGCATCCTAGCTTTTCTCCACACTCATACAAAACAGTATTCAATAACAAGTATAATGCAATGGAAATTAGCAAACTGGTTGTGGGGTGCAGCATCTGATTTAGAGTTTTTGTCACTGTTGGTGACCACATGAATAGGATGTCCCACCAACACTGATTTAGTTCTTCACTCTTTCTAAGACATAATATATCTTCTCTGTGTCACAATGAACATGGATTAGAGATTTCTGTTTTGTTTCAGGCATGTGTTAGCAGTTGGCACAGGCCATCATGTCTCAGTAGTTTCTTTAGCAATGTAAGATTGATTCCAGGGTGAGGTAGGCAATAAATCTTTATATGATGTGCTGTTAGATTATAACAGTCGGTAATTATGACATGAATTGAAGAACTAAAGTCACTTCCAACAATCCTGGTAAAGTTACAGATACTTGAGTGATTTGTGATATGAGCTGAAGAGCTAAAGTCACTTCCAGTAAAGTTACATATATTTGAGTCATTTCTCATCTCTACAATGGTTTTTTTGGTAAGGATACCAGAGTGCCACATATAGTTCTCATACAGACACATTTATACAGGTACAAGTACAGTTTCAGGAGTTTCTTCATGATCTATTTCAAAATGACATTTTTTCAGTGTCAAAGACAAGTGTCTTAGGCCCTGATGGTACTACTTTCACAAATAAAATAAATCTTTTTTTTTTTCCTGTACAACACATGCATCAACATTGACAATTTAACATTTGTTCCCATTTCTTGGGCTTGTACTCCCCATTCTATTGGTTAGAGTTTAGTTCCCAGTGCAATGATTCTCCACACAACCTTTTCTTCTCCAGGCTGAACAGCCCCAAATTTCTCCACTTGCTTCATAAAGGAGGTGATTCCACCCTCTTATCAAGGTCATGGCCTCCTCTCCAACTGTTCCATGTCTTTCTTGCACTGGGAACACCAGAACTGTGCACTCTGCTCTGATGGGGTCTCACAAGAGCAGAGGGGCAGAATCCCCTCCTTGGTCGTGCTGCCTGTGCTGCTTTTGATGCAGCCCTGGCTTTGGTTGGCTTCCTGAGGTGGAGTGCTCAGACAGCATCACTGCTGGGTATGGTTTATTTTGCTCTAACACCAGCTGACCTCAGGACACCAGCCTGGAAGGCCTCCTGACACTAACATTTTTACAGGACATTTGCTACTGTCATTGCTCCAATTCATCTGCTTTAGAGTCTGATGCTGCTGGGAAACCTGCAGAAAATACTAGTGCTTATTTCTGTTGTTTGAGCTGTTGATCCTTACATATAGTGTAAGTTTTGGCTCTAGGACTTGTACAATATTTCTCCCCATCCTCATATTTTCTCGTTCTTTTGTGGTCACTTCTCCCAGTAGCAATTTTGCTGAGACTGAAAGTAACAGGATATGATGGGAAGCTACTACTAATTTAATAATTTGCTTTTTTAAAAAAAATATTTTATAACATGAAATTTTGACTGTGTCAGTCTCAGTCCATTGGGATTAGAAATGGCCTGTTATTTTCCATTGTCTCTCCTAATAAAAGACTGTCAATTCTTGAGGAAAGAAAGAAAGAAAGAAAGAAAGAAAGAAAGAAAGAAAGAAAGAAAGAAAGAAAGAAAGAAAGAAAGAAAGAAAAGGACATGTGATTTCATAGATTTAGATGGATAAATTTAGAGCTATCATCCCTATTCACTCCATCCATAAGTATTTCTATAAATTATGACCTGGTTGTTCAAAATCATCTATTTATGTGTTCTTTGTCCACACTGAGGGTGCCTTAAGGGAATGGTAGGGCTGCTTATAGAAAGTCTTGATGAGGTCCATTTTAGGAAAAGTGAGAGCAAGTTGAATGTGCAAATGTGTAGGCACTCAAGGTATCTAGTGCTTTTAAATATCAATTTTTCTGATAATAGATCTGTCTCATTCCATATACATTCAGTACTTCCCTTTGTATCAAAGAGCAAAAGCCTAAAAATATCTAGGGAGATAATGCACAGGCTTTCCTAACTAAAAGTGACTTAATTCTTAGTCATTTTTCTGGAAGCAATTGTTATAAACCCACTCACATTCCATGCACTAGACCATCAGAGAGATCTGCAATACAGTCTAATTTATGTCTTCTGGATGCCAAAACTGTTCTTTGCCCATATTTAGCTCATACAAAGTATAAAAAATTGAGATAACTTTTGTCTCTAATACTTTTCCCTAGAACTATGTTTTACTATGTCATCTTAACCACCATGATTCAAAAAAAAAAAAAAGCACCACAAAATCTTTGCAGAAGACACTCATATTAGTATTGCCTATTAATTATTTTATATAGCTGCAAAGTAGCTCTTATATCCTCTCTAGCAATATGTAATTTAAGAATTGTGACATCTTTTTTCTCTGACTTAGCTGAAGAATATCCAACACATTTGAAATATATCATCTTTATGAGATTCATTCATCTAAGTTTTCTTTTTTGTATACTTATAACATAAACTCCATGAGGTCTATCAAGATTTAAGTGTACTACTTGATTGTAACTTCCTTCAGAAAAGAGAAATTTCTCAGTTGAGAACAGTTGCTAGTTCCTGTCTGACCCATTTAGACATCACAGTAGTGTGTCTCAAACTTGTCTGTGCAGAAGTGTGCTGGGATTATCTGCTGAAATTTGGTGTGATGGAAGAATATCTTGGAAGTATATCCTGGAAGTGTACATCCATAAGAATATCCATATTTCTTTAAATCATTCTAAATAAATGCCATGCCATTATAAAACCAAAATAATTTGAAAAAGAAAAAAACAAAACAAAACAAAATAAAAACCAAAACAAAACAAAGAGCAACTAAAGTTATAAAGACAGAAGTGTCAGAAAAGAAAATATTTTGATTATTTCAAAACCAAATCTCTGAAAAACTGGATGGAGATCTCTCTAGAAATTGTGCCCAATTGACACATACTTACCCTGACTTTCAGAAACTTGTATCTCCTGCCACCTGTACATCTTCAGGCTGTGTTCAGAAAAAAGATGTTTTGGAATACTAACTTACATGTTTATGACATTTTTACTTAACTTCAAAAATCTTTTCTTGTCATTGAAAATTATGAGAGACAGCTTTTCATGAAGAAGTTTCTTTCCTGGATCCCCAGTGGCTCTTACTCCTCTTTAAATGATAATGTAGTTTGGACAGGATCAGTGCAGACATCTTCTCTCTCTTCCTCAAACCAGCAAGTCATTTACTCAAACCTCTGAGTAAAATGTTCTTTCTTACCTTGTACAACAAAACAGATATTTCAGTTGGCATTTATTTCCATTTGTGAATCATAATACTTTTCCAAATGATGTAAAAAAAACAGTTTTTGTTGCAAACTTCATTTATACAAATAAAGGAGATTAATAGTTTTTCATTATGAGCTCATAACTGAGGCCAGATGTGATTGTAATTAGTGTCTCTGAAGTGATGGCCACATTTATGACAACTGACTTCAACTTTTGCCTTTGAGGAACCTTATAAGATTCTCTTTTTCCAAATACAGTATAAGACCTGGCCTAAAGCATAAAGCAAAAGGAAGGGTAGAGAAAAAAATAATGAGTTCTTCAGAGAAAAAAACGCCTGAAAAATGATTCTAAGATTTAACATGTTCATGATGTAGATGAACTGGTTTATCACTGGTAACATTCACAATTCAACACAATTAATATCAATTTCAAATTTTTAACAGGACGATGAGCTGCTTCTCCAAAGCACAAACAAAATAAGCAGATAGCTTTGCACTGATACCATTTTAGCCAACTTGAATGATGCCAAGAAAACTGCTGTTCATTTTTTCAGTTTTATTGACTTTGTTACTGGTGGAATTTGAGTCTGAGGGCTGCAACAGCCTGTTTTTCTCTCCTGTTTTAGATTTAAAAGTTATTGTATAACTGCCACTACTTGGCGACCTTTCCCTCCTGGCGTGCAAAGCTTCTCTTGCAATGTCTTTTGCTTTATTGCCCTGTGAAGTAACCCCAGCCAAAACAGAGGGAATGCAAACCTCTTCATGCTATCAGAGACTACCCACAGGATACTGACAGTCTGTTTTAAACTGTTTCTAATTGTTCTAATTGCAGTTCCTCCAGCACCTGCATGGATTCGTTTCACAAGAATACCATGTGTCATTGCCTGAATTAAATTAGTTTAGGTTTAATTTTATAAAAGAGTATATACTATAGCAATTGCCACTCAGCAAGCTGATAACCAATGTATCCATAACTATTTATAACTTCCATTCTCCTTGTAAGAAGGAGAAAAGTTTAAAAAGTAAAGAATAATTACCTCCTATAATCCACCATTCTTGCCAATGTTTTGGGACGTTTTCTAAAGATCTGAAATCTGTTATACTTTTAAATGACTACATTTTAAATACTTTCCCAAGAAGAATATTGCCCATCACAGAAGAAATGCTAATTTATTTTTTTTTTTGTCTAAAAACTCATGTGTTCTTGTGTAGCTTTTTAAACTGATGACTTTCTTGCTTTTCTGAAGTGCCCTCATATCTCCTATGTATCAATTTCACCTTTAACTGGTTTCCATAAGAGATGCTATATCTGTAGTTAATGTTCTGTTCAAGTACAAATTTACCAGCCTCCATACAATTATACTGTGTTTTATGCTCAAATCAAAGCTGAATAATGGAGAGTGAATTCAATAATCAAAAAGAGGATTGGGAAAGACTTCAACTCATAAACACCTTTTGGTTTCCTATTAGCATACAACTTGCTGTCAAGAGTCCCACTTACCTGCTTTGGCTTTTGATCTAAAATGAAAAGCTCTATTTGTGCCCCTGAATGGTTTAATAATACTGACAGTTGAAAGATAGATACAACATACACAATCCTAATGTTTTCCTTCCAGTGTGGGAAATTCTGAGATTTAAGAAGCCGAAAATCACTTTCATACTGGAGTTTATAAACTGAAATCAGAAGCTTGGAGGCAGTGAGTATCTCTACCTTAACAAATAATTTGGTGCAATATCAGCAGTCAAATAGACTGAGCTGGTTTGTGTCAAGGCCTAAATTTTGTGTCTTTTTACATTTTTCATTTTTAATTCAGAATGGATTGAGGCCCATCCCTGAGACTTTGTGCCACCTCCATGTGTGTGGCTCAAAGCTGCTCACAGGGAGCAGATTTGGTGCACACATGGGGTTCCCATAGAAGGAGTTTAATTCAAGCCTTCTCTGTAAACTTTGTCTGTACATGGTAAATGGATCAAACAGCCTGTAGAACTGCACAGCAGCTCTGAACAGCTCAATGAAATCCACAGGAAGAAACTCTTAATGAGCTGTAGATTCATCATTTCTCAATCCAGTCCTGATCACATTTATTCACTCTACAGAAAATAACAGAGGACAAGCAGATTTAAAAGCTGGGGGAAGAGGAGACTTTCACAAGTTTTGGGAGCGTGGTCAAGCAAGAACCTACATGCTCTAATATACACTGCAATATTTTCTTAATTGCAGAACGAGCATGATTTATGCTTCAGTTTTGACCTCTGTAGCCCTCTATTTGTCCATGAAGCCTGGGTGCTGGGCTAGAGGGAACTTTCAACTGACCTGGTATGAGCAGTCTCAGCCCCAGTCAATCATGGTAACCTTTAAAGCAAAAGGTTTTAGATGTGTGTGGAGCATGCCAGTTACCACTGAAAGACTCACTATTATTCCAGTTTTTTGTTTAGTCTGGAACTTACTAGAAGTTCAAAAGTTTGCAAGAGTACATATTTATTTATATTTATATTTATATTTAATTTTATTTATATTTATATTTATATTTATATTTATATTTATATTTATATTTATATTTATATTTGGTCTTCTGAACTCTGTACTGATTGTGTAGCCCTTTACTGTGAAGACAGTGGTACTATTTTCTTAGTGCTTATGCTTTGACTAAAATTCCAGAATTGACTGGTTTCTTTTCCAGCATAGTTCATGTGTCTCAGGAAAAAAACCAACCAACCAACCAACCAACCAACAAACCAACCAACAAACTAAAAAACCTCTCTAGTTAATTGTGCAGAACCTGCTCCACAGAGAGATAAGTGATGTGGGATTTGAAGTCTCACTAAAAAAGGATGTAAGCAACAGTCATATTTTTATAAGGAGGAAAGTATTACTGAAATACAAACTGAAGAATCAGCTTAAAATTCATACTCTTGTGGAAACTAAGAGGAAAATGTGGATTTAGAATGGAACCTGTAAGATAGGCAGGGAAGGATTCACTAACCTTTATGACCATTCTTTCTGCAATTGCAAGGCCACAGGTCTCCCAAACCCATCCCATGAAGCACCTTGGGAAAGTGCAATGGAAATGGCACTTGAAGCATTTGCACTGCTGTCTGAACTGAGCCACAGGCACCATCTCCTGCCATCATGGGGTGGTCAAATGCTGAAAAGAGCAAAGTACAAATTGTTGTGCACAGATACTTTCATCAGTGTGTAATACCAGATCCTTCTCTATTTGATTTAACACTCCTCTGCAGCCAGACAGCAAATGAACTAAGGTCAAGTGCTGATCATGCAGCAGAAATGTGAGTAAGACATGAGTGTGAAAAAGAGCAAAGTGTCACTTAAGTCATCAAAATGGTTTAGCTAGTGATTCAAGAAAGATCATTACATTCAAGCATGCAGAAGGTTATATTTAAGGCTCTCAATGTTTTCTAAGCATAAACCATGTGAACAGAATAACAGAAAAACTATTAAAATACTCCCTTATATGAAGACATATTTTAGCTTAAATGTTTTTATCCTAAAAATTTTGTATGTAGTAGTTAAAGTCTTTGCTGATAATGCCATAGAGAACTGAAAAGGGGAACTGGCTGTTTAAAATCTCAAATGAAAAACAAAAGCCAGTTCAGCTTAGATCTGCAGTGTTTCACTCCAATTCCTTTTAATTTATCCCAATTAGCAGGATTTGCATTTTGTGATTTGTTTGTATAGAAACCTTTGTGACTGATCTTGGATTGAAACAACAGAACCACGGGCCTGAAATCTGAAATGCAACCAATAAAATGGATCATCATAGGACTTAGTAAGATCAGGGAAGATGAATCTGAAGTAAATAGAAGGACTGTACTAAATCCAGGAAAAACATTCTCTTTTGTGATGCAGGGGTACACTAGTAAAGCTGTCCTTGGAGCAGTAGGAGATAAATAGAAGAAAAATCTTAAATAAATGCTCCACAATGTTTCTATCTAGATTGCAACAATAAAATTTTAATAAAAGAGCAAAAAAAGCAAGGCAGTTGGAAGAATTGTTATCATTATGATTTCAGATGTAGTACGAAAAGTTCAAATAACAGCTTGTTTGAGAAAAACTGGTTATTGCATTGGACATTATCATCAACTTCTTAGCATTTTATCTGGATACTGAGGAATAGAGGGGAGAATGGAGTAAAAGAAAAGGAACACTGTTTTTTTTATCCTACCTTGATTTGCAGACACATCTTGCAACTACCTCACTTTAAAATCTGGGAGTTTTTAGGTACCTTCATAAGGAAAATGTCCAAAGGCAACCTCTGAAAAGCAGGCATGTTTTAAAAGTGCACTGGATGCATGCAATTAATAGGCAAAACATGAGTTACTTATTGCTTTTTTTTTTCCCCTTTCATTGCTTAATATGTGATAACATGCAGAGCTTCTCAATAGGTGCTTTAAAATGTTGCACACTATGATTTCTTTCATAAGTTTATTCAGACTACGCTGGTCATGAATCTAGTTTTTCTTCCTGGGAAAATCAAACAATATGTTCCACCTGGAGTTTGTTTAGATGAAATCAGGTAAACAAAGAAGTTGCACAAGTATTATATTTCCCTGATTTTTGTGACAAATACCTGGTATATAAGAGGTTCAGAAATTAATATTCTGCTTAAGTTCTGATGCTGCACCCATTATATTATTTTCTCAACACTTACACAACTTGATAATTTTTGCTCAATATCTCCTCATAAATTGTAAAATCTCACCTTATATTTCCTCAGAAACTGCAATTTTGTTACTGATATTGAATGTACAGATTAAGATATTTACATGTGCATGTCCAGACATGAGCCAGACTTCTTGCTACTATAGTCAATGCAGGTGTAGACAGCACAGAAGACTTCAATACATTATTCATCTCATTGTTAATTAGACACCAGGACAAACTAGTCTTTTCATGACTCAGAAAAAAAAAATAAAATTAGATGATCAGTGTTCCTTTTCCTCTGGATGGAAACTGCCATTTCCACTGCCATTTTGGGGGCTCACTACAAGTTTACCCACAATGGCACATTTCATGTGTAGCATTTTTAACCATTTTTCCATCAATATTTTCTTCTGGGATATTCAGTGGGGCCTTTGGTATTTATACTCAGATGTAAAGAAAACTAAAGGATTGTGTTTCATGGCTGAATGGTTTGAGAAAATCTTTAAAAATTCACTTAGATATAGGATCACTCCTTTTAGTCATGCGAACAAGTCTAAAGTTCACATGAGACTCTCAATATACATATGGGTCAATATTCCCTTTCAGATACTCAAAATACACATAAGGGCTTGCTGGGCAGACCATCTGAGTCATTATGACCTGTATGGCTTCTTTACACTCCAAAACATGTATTTTACCCACCTAAAAGCATCTTTGGAAAAAGCACTTACAGACTGAAGTGAATTCCTTGTTAGCAGCAAAATTGTACCCAGGGAGGAGAGGCTGTGCACTCTCTCCTCTTTCTCAAGGACAGAATAAGATGTAACTTTCCTGCTCTTCTGTGTATTGATCTTTATGAAAGAAGGCATAGATACAAGGGATACATTCCAATTATTTGAGCGTGTTCGTGCTGGTTTAGCTGTTCTTCATCTAAGGCTTACTTATTTAAGAGAGAGACATTAACAAGGAAAAGATACTCTGAGCATCACAAGACAGTCTATTGGTAAAAAAAAAATGTATTTCACTAGTGCTTATCATGACATCAATAATGTTCTGAGGTAATGGCATGCAAAAATCAATCAGTCAACAGGAATCTAATCCATAGAAATGTAACTTAACAGCCCTGACAAAGTATGCCTAATATGAAACATAAAAGACAACCTTTTCTTTTCTTCTTCAATGGTGGAACTGTGACAGTAACTCATGCAGAGAATTTTAAAGTAATTGTGTTTCTTGGAGAAAACTAGTTTCAATGATTGAAGAAGATTGTTCTAATTAAGTTATTCCCCTCTTAATTGAAAAGGACAACATATGCAGAAAAATTACTGTAAACTACTAGATTTTCTTTTCTCTTGTATCATACCATTTCTCATGGATTTAAATATGGGGGGATGGGTCCCTTTTCATCACTAATACTTCACATGTAGTATGCTTTTAATAGTGATATTTTTGGTTTTTATCTGCTAATGAAAGCACTTTAGTTGCAATATTGAAATGTGTTGTTTACATAGAGATCTGAAAATATATATCTGAATAAGTATATTAACTTAAAATTCAGCTTCATGAAGCAGTGAGCTACTGATTCAGTGTCTGCAGCTAGCTCTCCTTTACAGGTAGCATAAACATCTCATTTGCCTTTAATACACAGTCCTTTGTTGTGGAAATAAGTCACAAATGTTCCCAAATTGTACTCATGATAATATATTTTGCTCATTTGACCCTCCATTTTTTGCAAAGTACCATCTATGGGAAAAAAAGTTAATGAATCTTTAATTGACCTCTTTCTTATTTCATGTAAGCAAGTACATACATTTTATACTCTCATATAAAGGATATTTTGAGATTTCTGTGTGCTTTCTGCTTAAATTGATTAAAAATTTATTTTTGATTGGGTACCTCAGTGGCAAGCATTGGATTTAAATCCACTGTGCATGGAAGACATGAACTTAATTTTTTCCCTCTGTAACTCCATCCATACCAGAAAAATGATGCAATGCAAAAGTGTGGCCATTTTTTCAGACCAATTTCTTTTCATGGAATCATGGAGCCACAGAATACTCTGGGTTTGAGGGGACCTTTAAAGGCCATCTAGTCAAACCCTCTGCAATGAGCAAGGGCATCCCCAGCCAGATCAGAGCTCTGCCCAACCTGGCTTTTAGTGTTCCCAGGGCTGGATCATCTTTCACCTCTCTGAGCAATCTGTCCCAGTGTTTCACCACCCTTGTAAAAAATTGTAAAAAATTCCTTCCCTGTATTTTGGGAGCTTGTTCTCTGCTGTCCTAGCAGCTGGTTTGATCGAGCTATTGATTTTCTCTTTGTGAGGGAACACTGACTTGCTACAGAATCACCACAGTTATTCCTCTACACTGTGTTCAGCTACTGACAGAGAAGCACAGGCAGAACAACAAATTGTATTTTCCTGTCCTTTTTTGAACAGGTATTTTTTGTTCTGTTCTATTTAGCAAACTGGGAAGAAGGGTACAGAGGCACTACAGCCCTGAACTTTGACCAAATGCATTATAACAGCTCTTCAGCTCTGATTTGGTTACAATGAAATGTATAGAAATATGCACCTAATGGGCAAATAAATAACCCAAATGGACCCCTTTTTGCATTCAGATACATTTATGTAAATTAAAATGGATTTAACAGAAGTAAACAGTGTATATCCATGTGAAAACCCTTGTAAATGGGAGCAGAAACAGCCCCAATTTTCTACTGTTAAATGTCAGCAGTTCTCCATAATTTGTTGCAACACTTAGGAGATTTTCAAGACACACAAGTTCAAACTTAAATATCCCCAGATACATAACCTTCTTTTTTTACAAAATCTGTCCAAAGAGATCTTTCAACTCCATTTTTACATGGAGAACTTCTTTCTTGACTGAATCTGTACTTCAGCAAAATAGAAATTGTAGCAAAATATTTATTTAAGGAATGGTGAACACCACTAAAGTATCAAATAGGTTCAACAAAATTTTTCATTTTATTATTTCTTTTTTTTTTAATAAATGAGATATTGTCCATACTCCTTGTTTAAAACTCACTAATAGAAAATGCCTTTTTCTTATGATTATTCACAAAATTATGTGGAGTCCTAACACTAAATAGAGATGCTCAATCTTTTTTTATCTTTGCACCCTGAGGAAATGAACTAAAATGAAGCTTCATTATGAAAAATGTCTGAGTGAACAATTAAATGATATTTGAACATCCATTTATAAAGTGTTCCAGGTTCTGACACAGCTTAGTTATCACCCAGTATTTTGGATATTCTTCTTTGTTATTGTTCACTACAGAGGTGCTCAAATTGATTTCATTACTTGGGCAATTAATTGCACTGACTAAATTACTCAACAAACACTGATAAAATGGAAAAATTTTGAGTCAGTGTGCACTGCAGCTAATGTGCAGAGCTAAAAATCAGTAACAGGACTTTAAATTCCCTTCTTCATATTCCATTCTGTCACCTTCATTATCTTGAGGTGATAAAGAATGAGGTCTTGAGAATAATGTAAGTCATTTTATATGCAGACTGAAGTGAAATTTTCAGTTCTCTTAGGACACTCTTTCATTGCATAATACACTGATATGAGAAAAGAAAAAAAATGCCAACAAATTGATTGAATTCAATTTTTCTCCAACATCTTTCTTTTATCCTTCAACAAAAAAGAAAAAAAAGGCTCACAAAGATCCATCTCATGTTGCATTACAAGGATGTCAGAAGTACTGTTTGAACTGCTCAGCTTATTGCAGAGGTTAAAGTCTAACTTTCAACTTGCTCATCATTAACATTTTGACATTCACTTAGCCTGTCGGTTCAGAGAAAGATGAATTCATTAGAGATAGGTAAATAATAAAAAGTTATTTTCTCTCTGAATTAATATAATGATACACTTTCATGATGAATTTTCTAAATCATTTTCAGCTTATACTTTCCTCTCTATAGGTTCAATTATCTCTGTCATAAAAAAGAGCTTTTTCATAGACAACCTTTAGCCATTTTTCATGGCCTAATTTAACTATAAAGCTGTTAACATTACATTTCAAAGATGATGATAGATTGCCTTTTAACCTATTCGAAATTTTCAGATTAGATATTCTAATATTCATAGATATAACCTCAAAAATTAGGAAGCAAAAGTCTGAAAATATAAATATGACTTTAACCTTGAAACCTGACTGGGTTTCAGATATGAAGATGTCATGTCCTACCAGTGCTTTGTCACTGCAAGTTCTGTCATGTCTCAAATTGGCTGAGACATGTGAAGGTCAGATTCTTCTGAGACTTTGAGGTTGATGCTTTTGTTGTAGCTGGTTTTATGGGCAGTTCCCTCAGGTCTTTCAGATTTTTTTTATTTCCTCGTTATTTACTTTTCCATTAAAATTTCATTTGTTTTGAAATGGAGATGGAATTTGGTTGCATTGTCACCATGCTGGTTTTGCTTTGCCAATTTTGCTCTCAGAAGTTAGAAAAAATGTTTTAACAAAATAAATAATGACATACTTACACTATTCACTGAATTTGTTTTTGAGTGCTTGAATAATAACATTTATTGTGGGGAACTGAGATGCTTCTGTGGTAGAAAAGATTCTCCAAATTAAAAAAAAATTGCTAATTTATGTGTTAGAATTTCATGGAGATGTTTTGTACAGACAGCCTAAGAGAAATCTGCACACCAGCACTCACAGCCAAGTCTTTTTCCAGGTGACTCAGCTCGTGAGTCAATGGCAATCTTACTTTCATCTGTGGACCATTTTCTCAGAGAGCAGGAAAGAATCTTTTATAAAGTGATAAAAAGGAAAGAAGCAACTTTTTATCTATGCCTGTGAAGTCTTCTATTGAGTTAAGACTTTTCTTAGTTTAAAATATATGTTACAATTTATCAAGGAAAGCAAATTAATTTTACCCGCCTGACATGGTCACTGTGCCATAGTCCATCCTACTTGCCTGGTTAGATTGGCTTTCATTATGGCACTTGCTTCAGTGTATTGGGGGCAGAATTTTTTGCCTAATTAACCTCTTTCTTTGATGCCTTTCCCTTTGTGAAAGTCTCACTGTGGTGTCAACACAAGGCTGCAGGTATCTGGGGTGCAAAGACCAGCAGCAGTTACCTGGAACTCACTCAGCTGGCAAAGAGAGCACAAGGCTCAGATCAGCAGCACTGCCTCCTGCACACAAGAACTGCAACTCCTGCAGACCTTCCCTAATTCTGTAGTGAACAGATGGAAAAATGAGGTACCAGGCCACCAAACAGGGTGTAGCTTCCTTGTGCTCATCCTTGCTGAATATCAGGACTTGTGGCAGGTGCCCTGTCCCTGGACCTCATGGCAAAGAAACTCAGCAGCAGCCAGAGCAGCCTCTCGTGGCCAGTGGTTCTGTGAGCAGGCTGCTGTCTTCCTTCTATGACTGAGGAATTGCAGCAGTGAACAGTATGATATGTGATTAAGAGTTTAAGTTAAATCCATTAAGGTAATGAGGGCTAGAGTTCAAGATGACAAACTGATTTTCTTGATTCAGGATTCTTGGAAGAAATTTAATTTTACGCTATAAATGCATCTTCCAGTGAGGCACAGACATACTTACGGTATGTTTTTTAATGTGTTTTTAAAACAAAAATATACTGAAAAACTGTTTCCAAAGCACTACATTGTTGAAATTCCCACATGCTTATGAGCTGAGATAGATAGATTTAATTTCCTGAAATTCTGTACCACCGCTGCCTGCTACTCTTTTCCATTTTAATTTGAGTGCCCTTACCAAAGAAAACTTCCTCTCCTATCTCTTGGTCTGATCATGTAGCTCATTCTCAATCCCTTTATTGGCTGTTTTTCTCCTTTCCATCATGGTAAAACTATTAATTATTGATGACAAAGCCCTTTGCTATCACACTGATATCTCTATTTCTAGCTTATTTTTATCTGCAAGTACTTTGCTTCTTCTTTTCTGCCTATTTCTTCTTCACTTGACTTACCTTCCTATCATACTCTCATTCCCCAGCTAAATCAGTCCTTTTTCTGCTGTTCTTTTCCAGCATACACAGACCACTCCCAGGCTTCCATCAGCCAGTCGTTTCTTGTTGTCATGAATAACCATCCCATCCAGTACTGCCTAGTGTCTGGAGTTGGCTGTCACTGAAAACTCTTTAATAAAATGCCTTGGAATAGATTTGTACAACATTGTGTAACCAACCAAGCACAGTATAAAGCTATTTCAACTTAGAACAAGTGCATATAAACAGCTTGGTCTACTGAGTATCAAGTCAAGGTTCAAGATCATAAGGTAAACAAGAGAAAGAAATTGCAGTCGTTCTCCATTATGCTTCTATCACATGTTTTCATCTTGATTAGACTCCCAGGATTCACATGTGAATTTTTTTAACAGGGCTTTTTAGCAGATCACACCATCTGACACCTTGAAATCTGTAAAGCCAGTGTTTGGCCTACAAGTCCCTGTAGAACATTTTAGGGAAGTCTGTTTAACACCTTTACATGTAGCATGAATACCCAAAGCACCCATATTTAAGAGCACCTAAAGCTGGACACTCAGACACCACTGCCCTGTCCTGAACTGCAGAGTGCTCAGCACTTCAGAAAATCAGTGCTCAAGTGGTTCACAGTTAGAATTTAGGAATCATCTTTAAGGTACATTTTTATGTTCTTAACTGCTTAAAGCAGACCTTTAATGGAAAGTTGCACCTATTTTTCTCAGCTCAACAGTCTGAAAGCTGACAAGGTGAGACATGCCTGTATCCTTGAATAAATTGCAGCATGTTTGCTTTTGGGAAGATTTAGTTGTCAATATCATTCTCTCCTGAAGTGTTGTGCCATTTATCAGAAGTTCAATATGAGGGTGAAAAGCAAGGGGGAGTTTATGTCTTGCTTAGATACAGATTTAAAAAACATTAAAAAAAATTAGATCTAAATATTTAACAATGTTCTTTTGTGTCTGCTTCAGCAATTACTGAAATAGAACCAAAGTGTGTTTACAGATTCCTGCACGGAGCTCTCACACCACCACTGTCACAAATCACATTGCTTTTCAGCAATGGGTCATTTCTAGCACTCAAGAATGGAAAGCTGTTTGAAATGAAATGTTGCTGTGAATTCACAACAATTTATTTGTTGCCTTTAATATGCTCTTAGGTGACATCTCTCTTCTTTGGCATTTTATGCCTTGCTTATTTTTCTTTGCAGTATTACAGTAAAATGGAAGCAGAGCTTTTTCCCAAAGATTTATTTTAAAATTATAGAGAGTTTGCACTAAAAATTCAGCTGACATGCAAGTTTTTTGGAGTACCTATGCATTATAAATTTGGAATCTGCATTATTTATTTATTTATTTATTTTATGCAAAATGTGTGGTGAGATTGTTACTGTTTCTAGAGGAAACTAAAAAAGATAGAGAAAGGGAAGAAAAAGCTCAAGAGCTTAGCTCTTGATGTAGAACATTTTTTGTCCTCAGATTCAGTCAGCCTATCTGATTTGACTGTTATATACTTAAATATACACAATATATTGCTAAAAGGAAGAAGAACTTATTAAAAAAAACAGGAAGTTTTTTCTTCTTTTCTTATTTTTTTTCTTTTCTTATGGTTATAGTAGCTGTAAGTCTGCTTTTCAAATTACATCAAATAATTTCAGCTGGCTAAGAATTATTTTATTTATTCTCTCTTAAAATATAGGTCCAGCTGAGGTAAATATCACTGAAGTAAATATCCCTGTCCCACTTAAACTTTACAAACATGCAACACTTTCTCCTTTTCCTGTTGCCAGATTTTAATCTAAGATTTTCTTCTTTAATTGCAATGTTGGTTTATACCCCATGGGATATGAAGAAAACACCTTGAGCATGATGAAGGAAATATCATAAACCTTCATTGTACCTTGAAACAGTTCCTGAATGAGTCCAGAAAAAGAAATTCTCAACCAGAGAATTCAGATATAAAGATGTGGGTTTGTTGCCCATGCTGGGAATTGAAAGAATCCTCTTGAATCTAAGAATAAAAGTTACAGACAATGTATAAAAAGTTCTGACTGATCAAGGACTGATGGCCTTTCCCAGTGTTACTTGCTTACTAGGAAGGAAATAATAAGGACTGAAAAATAATAACTATTTTGAAGTTTGTCAACTCCTTTACCAAAAACAAAATTCTTTAAAAAAGTTATTTAAAAATATCCACTTGGAGAATGTGGCAAAAGCCCAAATCCTAATTTTCTCAGAATTTAGGTTTTTTCAACTCCAGGATCTTTGTTCAGAATTATTTCTATTATAAAGTTTTACTACAAAAGATGTGTCATGGACTTAAAATCCTATACATTGCAGGACCAGATGTCTTGTCAAGCAAATTCCAGTTTGAGACATGCTCACAGAAATAATTCATCTCTTTCTACTTAAACATAATGCTGCTGTGAAGTATTAAAAGGCTGGACTTCACCTGCTAGTGGGGAGTAAAGAACAAATCTTCTGGTTTTCTTTGCTTCCACATATGTCTTTGCTTTTGCTTTTTTTAGCTGCTTTGGCACAAAAGCTTTTACCATCTTATCTTCTTCCTCTACTGTCTGGCTGATAGGGACAGTAAGGGATTGGTGGGCACCTGATATTTAACCAAGGTCAGCCCACTACAGTTCTTTTTGGTGCCTGACATGGGGCATGAGGAATTTGATATAAGGATAGTAATTGGAAGAGGTAACAGGCTAAACATGCACTGAACAATGCTAGAGAGCAGAATGAGGAGTGAGGAATCCTACCCTGGTGGGGGGAAGAGGGGCAGAAATGTGTGATGAACTGACCATAGCCCCCATTTGCATTCCCCCTGCACTGCTGAAGGAGGAGACAGAGAAATCTGGAGTGAAGTTGGGCCTGGGATGGAGGAGGGAATGTGTTATACAGTGTGACTTTATTTCTACTTACTCTATTCTGATTTTATGGTTGATAAGTTGTTTTCTATAAGCTAAGCTGCTTTTTGCCCTTGATGGTAACTGATGAGTGATCTCCCCACCCTTATCTCAACCTTCTGTTGTATTCTGTTATATTTTCCCTTTCCTGTCCAGCTGAGGTGGGGAGTGGCAGACAGACTTTGGTGGGCACCTGGAGCCCAGCCAGGGTCAGCCTAGCACAATCAAAGGTTCAGACACATCACTTGTGGTATTGTCACTTCTCACTCGGGCAAACAGCCTTGGCTGGAAGGAAGGGCATTGCTCAGAGCAATGTGTTAGAGCATGAACAGACCTGGCTAGCCCAAGAACTGGCACCAGCATTAGTGACTGCATTCAGGGTTGAAAAGCACAAATGCAACCTTTTAACATGCCTATGACATGTTTAGGACAAGAGCTGCCATCCCCACAGGGCTGTGTCACCTCCTCCTGTTGGGAAGTGACACTAAATTCCTGATCTCATGGTGCAGGCACACCTGCTGCTTTAGGGGCAGGGGAAGACTTCCAGTCAGCCTGCTCTCCTCAGTTAATGCAACAGAATGGTGTAAAATGCATTAGTTTGGATTCTATTAAGGATCTTTTATTAGGTCTCACTGGTAAATATATTGAAAAATGGAAATACATTCAGTTTCTATAACAGATCAAAACAAATAATGAATTAATAGATAAATACTTTGCAGGAAAAAAAAAATATATTCCAAGTAACAGAAATCTCACATGGACACAGAAAGAAGAAAGAAATAATTTCATATCAGAGTGGCCTCAACACAACCATATTTTTATCAGGGAACAAGCTGAAAGAGACCAAATATCTCAAAGGGGAAAACCAGGTTTGTTTGAAGCACAAACAGGATTTCTGACCCTCTATAAGTTAATTAAAGTTCAAGGAAAACGAGCTATAAATGAAATAAATTACTTGTTTTGTTCTTAAATGATAGGCATATCTGCTCTCAGAAATGGTGTGATGAGACTGGGACAATTTTGTCAGGGCTTTTGATCACCAAAAGGAGGTCGTGCCCTCGCCTGTGTGCTGCTTGCAGTGCCAGTTCTGCAGCAGAGAGAAGCTGATGGTCATTTCATGAAAGTAAATTTCCATTTCTCCAATAAGTAAAATTTTAACAGAAGCTGGGAGCAAGCATTTCATAAATAAGAACGCATGAATTAATTCACTTACTCACTTATCTGTCTGCTGCCCTTCTAAAATATTTATTGCCTGAATGAGGTGTCTGGGTGAGCTGCATATCAAAGTTATGGGGCATTACAGGTCTCATAACATCTTCCTGCCTTTGATGGCTCAATAGCTGCCTCTGCAGGGCAGGATCTGAGCTGTAAAAAGCACAGGAAAGCTGCTGACTCACTCTCATGGTTTAACCTCAGGCAGCAGCCAAGCCCTAGGAGCTGCTGCTTCCTCACTCCACCAGAGAGATTGGGGAAAGAATCAGAAGTGTAAAAGCTGGAAAATTCATGGTTTGAGATAAAGACAGTTTAATATGGAAAGCAAAAGCTGAATGTGCAAGGAAAGCAGAACAAGAAGTTAATTCACTGCTTCCCATGGCTGGGCAGGTGTTCAGCCACCCCAGGAGAGCAGGGCTCCATCACAGGTTATGGTGACTTGGGAGGACAAACCCACCACTCCAAACATCCTCCTCTTGCTCTTTATTCCCTCAGCTTTATTTGCTGAGCATGGCACCCTGTGCTGTGGGATATTCCTGTGTTCAGCTGGGATTCCCTGTCCCAGCTGTGTCTCCTCCCAACCTCTCCCAGCCCCCCCAGCACTGTGGCAGCACGAGAAGCAGAAAAGACCTTGGCTCTGTGTAAGCCCTGCTCAGCAATGAAATAAACATCTCTGTATTATCAGTCCTGTGCTCAGCACAAATCCAAAACACAGCCCCTTACCTGCCACTGGGATGAAAATTAACTCTACCCAAGTCAAAACCTGCACACTCACTCCACCCCATGTATAATTAATGACAATGGCATTATTATGACACCAAGAACACATTCAAATGAAGTAGGTTGTGTAGGTAGAAATTGGAGCAGGTGAGAATTTTCCTTCCTTAAAACAGGAGGCAAAGGAAAGCTTCTTAGGTCTAAGCTTTGCCAAAGAGTCTCTTACCTCAGACTTGAAATTCTGGAGGTATGGGAAGCTGCTGGATCTGATTCCCACTTAGTGACTTGTGACTTTTGACGTTGAAGGGTAGGGAATATGCTATCCCAGTGCTTATGCACTGCCAACAGAAATGTGGCAGCCATCCTGCCTAGCTAACACAGTAAAAATAATAATGGAAAAATTGGTGCTACTCTGTTTTCCCTTGTTACGTTGGGAAAACAAGAAAAAACATATTTTATACTTTTAAACATATAAATGGCTGAATTCCTGTATGGCATTTTTTATGACTAAAAAAACTAACAGAGGGTTTAAAAAAAAAACAAACTGGAAAATGCCTGGGGCAGAACAAAATCCTCACAATGTGTTTAATGTGAACTATCTAATTCTAGCTTGCCTAACTGTTGACATTGTTGCATCTTAATACAAAAATGGATGACAAAATTCCCAGCTTTATGTGTCTGCAATTAGTACTTATTCATTGTAGGGGTAGCAGAAGTGGGTAAAGGGGAGAAATTGATTTGGAAATTTTCTTTTCTAAATGTCATGTAGAAATCTTGCCTCATGAAGGAGGAATATGCCATTTTGCAAGGATCTGTAGTGATCTATTGAGACAAACCAGGTTTTTTAGCATGACTGGAAACACATAACAAACACATTTCCAGTTCTTTCATTTCCATCTCTTAGTTAAAAGTTACTGTGAATTCTTGAGTCTCTGTTGTTTAGTGAAAGTTTTAGTCTCAACCTGAAGGTGTTGCACATCCTAAGGAAAGGGTGCTGCATTATGGCTGTTGCCTCTATTTGCTGACAACATGAGAGAATTAAATTTGATGACCTAAGACATTTGTTATGTTCATGAATTACTCTTGATCAAAATCTTAAGCAGTTTTCACTCCAGTGCTTTCACTCCTAAAGTGCTCACTGTTTTGTCTTAAATCTGTGAAGATCTTGAAGGATGGATACATAACCCATTCTTTGTGCAAAATATTTTATAAGATGTACTATATGATGTGACCTCATGCTTCAGAGGATTCTGTTTAATTCAATACATTCACATGTAATGTGCTTCTTCTTGTGCCCTTAAATTTTGAATCCCTGTATTTTTAAGATTTCATTCTGCTTCTTGATGACTAGGATAATGTTGTCTCTTTTGTCTTCTAAAAATAATATTATATAAATTCTAATGAAAAAGTTACTTTTTGCCTTCAAAAATATTAACAGTCAGGACTTATAAAACTTCAGAAATTTGAAAACATAAGGTAATAAAGACTAAAAGGGTGACCAAAGAGGCAGGAAGGGATGATAAACAAAACTACCCAGAACATCCCAGATTCATCATGAGAAATTACTTATTCTGAACATTTTCTGATTTGAAACACCTGTACCCAGTCTCAAATCTAGAAAATCAAATAAATAACTACAAGAATCCAAATTTTATGTGTGAAAAACTTTCAGAAATGTCTTGTGTAAAAACAACCTCAAAGCCAAACCAAACAAAATTGAAATAAACCCCTGGTAATCTCAAACCATCAAAATAAGAGGAATAAACATCCCAGTAGCATAGAGAGAGAGGCTGTGTGTGTATGTGTGTGCGTGTATGGGTTTGTTACTGTTCCTTTCTACAGTTGATTTCAGCAAGTTTTTTTGTCCTTTTTTTTAGATTGTCATTTTGTGGGTTTTCTTCCTATAGGCCCAAAACCAACAAAACTAAAACCCAACAGATAACTGAGACAAATTTTGTTTGTGTGTGTTTTTGTGGCCACATATATTAACCAGAGGTAGAAAATAATAAATATGCAGCAATTTATAGACAGTACATGGAGAGACATTTTAGTCTTGACAGAGAATACTAAATCAATCAAAGCCCAGAAAATTTTCTTGTTGGAGATAAGAGTGAAGTGATATGTAGTCACTTACACTTAAGCAAATGACTGAGCATCAGATTTTTTTTATTACAATAATTTGAAAAGAGTGTTGGTTGTAGTTAGATGGACAGCAACAGTTCTTTGGTTTTAAATTATGCATGCATTTGTTAGAACTCAGTAAACTGTGCATAATGAAATGGTTTGACCTGATACTTGTCTGGTCTAACATCTTCTCTCTGTCACTCTAGGCAACACAAAATACAAATGGAAATGTAACCTGATTTCAAGTCATAGTATTTGTCTCACTGATTCACATCTGCAATTAATAAGAATAAATTGTATCCATGCTGAAAAAGAAAATATTGATCATCTTTAAAGATGTGAATTTTTTAGCTTTATGGCACCTCAATCCCATTAACAGCTTGCTTAGCTGCAGTAATTGTAATTCATAACTGTAAAAAATAAAATTGCTCATAAAGTCTCCTGAAGTATGTTTAGATACATATCAGAATTAATGATTTATAAGATATAGACCATAGAAATAAACATTTTCCAACTTGGAATAAACCAAATATTGCATTTTGAGCTGGACTTGTGATGCAGTCAATTCCTAAATTTGATTTTCACTTTTTTATCTACGCTGAATTCATCTCTCCCATATCCTAGGACAAAGAATAATGGTGCAAAGGTCATACTAGTGAATATGAGAGTGGCAACACAGAGGATGGAGGTCAAATATGAAGAATGATTAATTCAACTAATTAATCAGATGCAACTCCATTTAATTATCCAGAATAAGGAATGTAAAAAATAAAATATCTGTAAAAAACTGGGCAAGCCAGTGAGGAAAAAAAAAAGCTATTCTTTTTCAGGAACAGTATCTGATTTTATAAACCCAGAGATGATTAAAATACTACTTCTTGACATTTTAGTCTTTTTGAGGCTGACAGTGTTGATATGTGTTTTGTTATAAGTGGCCCTACCTTGAAGATACTCACACTGGAGCAGAGCTCAGGTCCTTGAGGGTATGGTCTCTCCACTGGGAATCTGGCTTCCAGTTTTGCTTTCAGCAGTCATGGTAGTGTATCACTGACATTAATAATATATATCAGTTTATATCCATTGTCTCACTTGCACTATATTTTATAAACTTAGTTTTTGTTTGAAAATATCTGAAAGTTTTAATGTCAGTGGGTTTTTTTAGGCTATTTCCTTTTTTCATTTCTACACCAGTGATGAGAAAATAAGCAAGCACCTGTGAGAGATTAAACTGTGCTCTTTAGTGCACTCTGAAGCCACACTTTAGTAATTTTACAATCATCTTATATTCTTTTTGGCTTGAAAGCAATAGTAAGATGTTAACAATGTGAAAGGCAGCAGATATAGCTACATGTTATATCATAAGTAGAGACAATTAGAAAAAGGGTATGAGATGAAGTACCTGTTTGGAAAGCTGTAATTTTGACTGGTAATTAAACTCAAGTGTTTCATTTTCCCAGTCAGCTCATCAGTGACTCTAGAAAATAAATGATCTGAAATTGAAATCTGTTAGGTGAAACAATAGTAATTAATTACATTTCTCAAGGGACAATATATTCCCAAAGCATGCTTCTGGATAACTTCTTGAGCAATGGATACTGCAGTATACAGGTGGCACACTGGGGAGAATAAGAAAAACAGAGAGCTTAATCTCAATGTTCATGAAGCTTCCAGCCTGGCTTACAGTCTACCATCTTTTCCTTAGAAAACACAGAACTAGGAAATTTTTCCTATGGTATGACACCACCTTTGCCCATGTGAATGTAAGACAATATTCTTAGGATTTGCTGCAGTGTTTTTGCTGTTAATTACATATACAGAGAAATCGGTGATAAAAAGGACCTCGTAGGTCAGAAAGCAATAATTCTTTGCAATGAGGGAATGCTCCCAAGAGAACACCCTATTATGTTTTTCCTCTATATTGGATTTAAGGCTTGAAGTGTTGGGAATTCCCCTTTTGTTCTGGGAAATTAATCGATTCTCCTTTTCCTTTTTTTCTAACTAATTTTTCTTCTGATTAATTTCCTTCAGTTGCCTCAAGTTATTGTGTTTACTCCCTTTATGGCTATCAATCCTTTCTCAGTTTTTGTTTAGCTACTCTACACATATTAAAATTTTAATCTATTCTTGTATGTCAATCCCTTCAGACCTCTTACATGTTTCAGTATTTTTCTCCATAATCCTTCTGTTCTGCATGCTCATTCCAGTTATCAATCATCCACAGTGAGTGTTGAATTTAAAGCCTCTATTATCAATCCAGAGACTTTACAGAGTGAAGTAAAGATATCTTCTAAAAGAGAACTAGCAGTTTTGAATTGTTGAGGTAAAATACAAACCTGTTCTTTCCTCCCTGCAGAAAAGGTGCAAAACTGCCCCTTTAATGGCTACATCAAGTTGTGTATTATGATAATGGCCTTAAAAGTTGAGCTCAAATAAAGTTTTTATGATGGGAGAGTTGAAAAGCAGACAAGAGATGTTTCACAGCCATGGAAGATAAACAAGCATGCTGCCAACAAGCACCTCCCAGGACAGGCAGCAGAAACAGCCACGAAAAGAATTACAGATTTTTACCTTCAACTCTCCACGATTATTTGGATTAATTTTTTCTGGGATATGGATGAGCTTCTTGCCTGCAGCAGTGCTAGCTTTACCTAGCTGGATATGTCCAGTTGGTTACCACAGCTCCCCAGATGTCCAGGAAAAGCCAGGCAGAAGTTTTCTGTTTAGGCAAGAAGAGTTCAGTATCATCCATCTTCACTAGCCCACCACTCAGGCTCCAAAGCAGATTTTTTGCTATTTTCAGTAAGCCAGCATGCAAATCCTCCAGAATACAGGACCCCATGTGGGAATGTTCATAATGCCCTGATCAAGCACTAGACAAGGTTGGCCGTGAGAAACAATATCTCTAATTAAATTACCAGAACTAGCAATGAAACAAACAAACAAACAAACAAATAAACAAAAAAACATAATAAAATATAGACAATCTTAGTAATTATTCATGGAACATCAGCATTTTTTACATCATCAACATAATTTTTTCTGCCCTTGCCATTTGAGATTGCTCAGTCTTGTCCCATCTTCACCATATTGCTCCTCCCATAAAGATCAGACAAGCACACACTACTCGAGAATCCATCAACAATAATCAACATTTATCAAAAAATGTCCTAATTACCAGCCCATACCTCCTTAAAAACTTCTTGGCTTGTTATGGACAAAAGCCCACCCATCATTTCCATATCAAGAATAGTATAGTTTCAAATTTTCAATTACCTGAAATTAAAAATTTTAGCAGCATAAAAGAATAATGGAATCATTTAGGTAGGAAAATGAAGGAAATCAAGATGATATAAAGGCTCTTCCTGAGCATCTGAGAATATCCTTTTACCTTTAATTACCTCCTAAAAGTTTGCATATTAAAAGAAAAAAATCATATTAGTCTGTTAATTAGGCTACTTTTATAGCTAAAAACCAGTGCTAGAACATCATTCATACCTAAGGTAGCCAAAGTTATGAAGTATCTTGTAAGGAAAAGTCCCTGGTGTTTCATGCAGATAAGTGTCATAAAAAGATAAGAGATGAAAAAGCTTAGAGTTTGTCTGAAACCTGTTTTAAATCAGCAGCCTCTGGCTAGAATTCAGTGGTTATGAGACAGATTTTTCAACACAGGACTCCTAAAGGTTTGGTGAGTCCAGTACACCAAGATGACACAATTTGTGTGGCACTCAGTGACTGGAAATAATCATTCCAGCACATGCAGAAGCAGTGTTCCCATCCTCATAAGCTGTCTGAAGAGCAAAGACAGGATGGCATAAGCAACAAGACTCAAAGAATAATAAATCATGTTTATAAATAATTCAGACAAGAATATTTCTCTGAATTTCTAAGCCAAAACTTTAGTAACAGATTATTAATCCAATTTTCCTACAGGATTTCAAGAAATGAGGTGTATCAAAACATCTGAACAGACTTGCAGTGTTGGATTTGCTGTTTGTTTATTTATTTATGTATTTTTTTCTATTCTGTTAGTGCCCTGGAATAATTGCAAGTATATTATAGAGATATTGCCCTCTGCCAGGAAATCTTGGATTGTAGTATGAGACAAGAGGCAGGCACAGGGACCTTTGTCACTGAGCTGCCTCTTTCCAGCTGTAGTTCTCAGGATGTCACAGATCTGTGAGTAAAAACAGAAAAGAAAAAGGCACAAAAGTAGCACAGAAGGTACAAGGTTGTGTGATTGAAAAAGTATATGAAGAGCTCTAATGAAGGTAACACTTAAACATATTCTTAGCCACTGGTTTAAGGCATTAATATTGTTTTATGAAAATTGGATGCAAACACTACAAAAGTATAAGAATCTAAAGTAAAAAAAAATTAACAAAATTCTCTAAAGCAGTATATAATCTAGTAAGGTCATTGAACTTTTAGTTTAGTCAATTATTGCTTAATCTGTATCTATATTTACATGAAAATAATCCTTAAAATATTCTAATGATCTGAAATGTTACTGAACAAATTCAGTAGTTCATTCCTCCTTCATCCTTGGAGGTTCAAAACTGTCTAAAGAGAAAATATTTTCCAATATTCTTTAGCTATCCTTTCACATATGTTAATGCAGTGTTACTACAGCCACAGGAATTTCAGATGCCATTTAGCAGAGCATCTCAATTTAGAATGCACATAACTTACAGCATTCTTCTTTCACACCTCACAAAATACAAAATGTTGTATCCCTCATAAGCAAGGCACTTCTTATTCACAGGAACTTCCCTTGGCAAAGAAGAAGAAATGAATTACATTAGGTATATAATTATTTTGAAAAATTATGGAATAATATCACTCAAATGACAGAAAAGGAGCAAACTATGAATGTGACTATGCAGCTACACAGCCACAACTATCTATTGAAATTTCCTCTAAATCAAATATTAATAATTTGGACATCAGAACTGACAGCTTCACTCAAAATCTTAATTCAAAATCATGTGTAACTTTGCTATGGGAAGTTAATTGGTAAAGTCATATAAATTCCTGTTTTTAAATTGCCATATGATTAAAATCCAAACCCATATAAAACTGCCATAAATACATATTAGTATTGAATCCCAAAGATTTACTATAATCATTTGAAAGTTTTTAACTGTATGTTATTCACAGACTTTGTTAGCCTGCAGTGACATATAGAAGAAAAATCTGACTTTGATGTTTTAGGTGAATAATTTATTTTTTGCTTTCAGTGTCTTCAAACTATTACCTAGGAAAATCGGATTAAAAAAATCAAATGGGATTAGAGAACAGTGTTTGGCAAATGTTGAAGTTGAGGGAGTTCATGTTGTGATGAGAGGAAAGAAGATAATTTTTCTTTTTCCACTTGATGAAGAGAAGATACTTAGTTTCTCCTATGATTTTTTTAGGCATCTAGGTAGTGCATTAGAACAAATTCACTTGGAAACTGGAACAGGATTAAAGCTTTTTTTAAACTGGGAAACTGAAGTACAGCATTTTTTGTTTGGATTTTCTGAGCCTAACAGGTATCACTGAAAAGAAAAAAAAAAAAAATAGCTGCAAACTAAATTTTCACCTTTATTTTTGTAGTTCTGGGTGTTTTTAAAAAGTATTGTTCTTGTGTTTGTTGAAGAGGAAAAATCCTTAAATTAGAAATCTAGCTGCTCAGAAGGGTTGAGTGGAAGGAATTTTCTTGAACCCTACTTTCTTATAGACAGAGATTACTGAGGAATAAAATCCTGCCAAAATGGAACAGATTCCTTATGGTCATTTTGCACAGACATTAATGGCCTCAGATAACAAAGGAAGACCAGAGTAAGATCACGTGTATGCAACCAATTTTGTTTGCTAAAATAGGTATTTGTTCATGTATGTAACAGATACTGTGAGAGAAAATAAATCCCATTTCTGGTATTGGGTAAGGAATCAGATAGAAATTTATCAGACCAGATAAAATCATAAAATCATCCAAAATTTTCTGCAATTCATTTTGAGATGCCTGTCCATTTCCAAAGTCAATATCAGGAAACAAAAACGTGGTTCACTTTGAATACTTGTTTAGCCTAAACTGACATGCAAAATTTGCAAGTCTTTTTTGTGGTTTTGCACAATTATAAGACTGGATGAGAAAAATGAAAATCAATCATAATGAAAAATTACAAACCACAAAACCAAATGGCAGATTTACTCCTTTAAATGAGAGAAATTGTTTTTAAGGGAAATTTATATTAATTGATTAAAATTTTTCTGAGGAGATTTTGGTGCTCATATAAAATAGAACAGAAAATCTTGTACAGTTCATCTTAAAACTCACTACAATTTTAATAAATAATTTTTTCTCTGTTAATTTTGTCTTAATTTTTCCTATTAGAATACTTTAAATTTGATTATGGTTCAATATCCAGCTTTGTTTCTAAGAAAGTTCTATTTTTTTTTAGTTTTGGTTATAAAAGTAGCTTTTTGAAACCTTCCCTGTTGAGCAAGTATTTCTCAACATACTACACATTTTTATTTTAAAGGATTTGTTTTTCCTAAAGGTTACACCTTATGATCTATTCTCTCTTCAACAATTTAGTGGCCTGTGTTGCAGTGGTGTAATCACATCCTCCAGCTCTTGCAGTTTCTTTTGGAATGTTCTCGAGTATTTTGTGTTCACAGCTCAAGAGCTGCCTAGGACTCTGACCACTGTTTGTCATTTATTGTGATGATCCATCTTTGGGAATTACTCACAACCAGCTCCACATGCCATAGAATATAAATAAGGCATAAGTCTTGCCCAAAAAAATTAAAGACAAATTAGATGGGGATTGACTGAACAGACATGTTAGAGACAACAGTTATAATAAATTTTATTTTCTGATGCTCTTAAAAAGGTTCATATCCAGATGACTATGCTAGTCTAGTATTTGTAAAGTTTCTGTCAGTTCCTTTGTAATATCATTAACCCATCTGGTTAGAGTTTGTGGATGTTCTCTAAGGAAGGGTGTTGAGGAGGAATAGGAAAGGAAAGGAAAGGAAAGGAAAGGAAAGGAAAGGAAAGGAAAGGAAAGGAAAGGAAAGGAAAGGAAAGGAAAGGAAAGGAAAGGAAAGGAAAGGGAAAGGAAAGGAAAGGAAAGGAAAGGAAAGGAAAGGAAAGGAAAGGAAAGGAAAGGAAAGGAAAGGAAAGGAAAGGAAAGGAAAGGAAAGGAAAGGAAAGGAAAGGAAAGGAAAGGAAAGGAAAGGAAAGGAAAGGAAAGGAAAGGAAAGGAAAGGAAAGGAAAGGAAAGGAAAGGAAAGGAAAGGAAAGGAAAAAGGTGGGGCACATGTTACATTAGCATCTGTGTGGGAAAAAAATTAATTGAAAGTTGTACAGGCAAAGTGAAAGATTAAATTTGAGTCTCTAATTGGAAAACCACCAAACCTAAATCCTCAATGGAATAGTAGGGTGGTACAAAGAATTGTGAATTTCTCCTTTTCCTGCAGTATGTTTTTGGAAAACTTTCTGGATGTTTCATAGAGTGTCTAGAGAAAGCCAGCCACTCTTGGGAGCAGATATTACTCTGCTAGAAAGAACAAGGACTCTTGATTTAGCACCTGAATAAAGCAGAGAGTGGCAGCAGCATGTAAGGAGAATCTCAATCCTTTGTGGCTGCCATGACTTTTCATACCAGGAAGAACAGAGAAGGCCTTGTCACAATTGCTGCTCCTCAAAGGCTGTTGACTCAGTCAAAATCTCAAACTAGCTATTATGATTAAATTGGCAGGAAAATGCATTGATACAGTGGTGATATATTGCTGGAGTTTGTATCTTTTCTTTCTTAATTTTGAACTTTACACATGCTGAAAATTCTAATAAACCTTTGAAGGCAGTGGTGTTTGCAAATGGCATACTATCAACACCTTGTTTGAATTATTTTCTCCCTTGCTTTACAATAAAGATTGAAAAAGCTATTCTAGTAATTTTCTCTTTTTATTTTTTTCACTATTACCACACAGTAAATTAGATGCTTGTTCTGACACTTTATTTGTTGATTTATAGCATTTCTTTACTCACACAAATATTGTCTTTTAATACATCAGAACACAAAACCTAACATGACATAAAACATAATTGATAAATTGCAAAAATGAAATGGCTGAAAAGTGACAATACTATGGGTTGAACCTTTGAGGGACTGAGAAATGTTAGATTCTGCACTCAAAGAATATTTCCAGACTGCTTTCCAAGTTCATATTGTTTAAATATTGTTTAACATAGAAATTCTGATAGCCCAGCTTACATACTGAAGGCATGTTGTGAAATCAATAGAATTTAACCTCAGCAGCAGCTGTAAGATTTGGCCTCTGGACAGTGTAAAATTATAAGAAAAATATATTCAAGAAAGGCATATATTTTATGAGTAGAAACAGCAATGCTAATTGAATTCTACAAAGAGACTATCATTGAAATGTGAAGAGCCTTTGAGCAAATTTATGGCCACATTATGCCTTCTTTTTGCATCCCATTGTGCTCATCTGGCTCATAACTTGGCTTCAAGAGCCAGACCCTCAGCTGCTATAAATTGGTGTCACTCCACTGAAGACAGAGAAGCTGCACTGATTTATACCAGCTGGGGACCAGGCATGATCATTCCTGCTGTTCTTTCCCACTATTTGAATGAAGCTGTAGCCAGAAAAGCTACTATGGTCTAAACAGCAGATGAATAAACATAGCTGGAAGCATATCCAGCATGGCTGTAACATTTCTATTGTTTGAATAAAAAAAGAAGACCCAAACTACAACTGAAGTCAGTTAACTGGACATTCAGAGACCTCCCTCATTAATCACCTACCATACATACAGGCATATTCAGCTCAGAATCATTTGAAACTTCATTTTATTTGTAGAAAACCAAATAGAAATGTGAATTTGTTCTAAGCACATTTAGCTCCTGTGTGTTTGGTTTTTCATTTTTGGTTTAGTTTTTTGTTTTGTTGTTTGTTTTTTTTCCTAAATCAGTGAGTCATCATATAGCTCTCTGAATTTCTGTGTTGATTTTTGAAACTCAAGGTCTTTTCATAGAATTAAATTGTATTAGTCATATTAAAATGTGAATGGCATGCATTTATGAACACAGTCTAACCTTGGGTAATACACATTGGCTTCTGAAATCTGAGTTCCCTGTTTTATTGCATCCACTCTACTTTTGTTTGTATCCTGTTTCATATGAATTTAGTGAACAGGAGCATCTTAAACTAAAAAATGGAAATTAATCTTGCTATTATTTTTCCTTGACAAAAACTTAGCATTATTTTTCCTCAGCAAAGTCTTCATGTTTAAGACTCCAGGACTTAATGAATGTATTTTACAGCCTGAATGTTCAGCATGACTCACACAAAGTTAAGGTTTGTGTATTTTGCCCAGAGAAAATAAGACAGCATTTCCTGATATACTCTCTGCACTCTGACATATTCCTTCAAAGCTGTAGATGTACTTAGAACAGCAGCTCTGTTCTTCACTTCTTCACAAATTGATCTGTGAGATCTGTCATGTGTCAGACTGCCTCTGCCTGGACAGACCCTCAGCATGGTGTAAAGGGGTCCTCATTTCTGGGTGGCACATCCCATTCTTTAATACTCAAAATTAAGAAAGCTAAAAGTATATGTCAGAACACTGAAAAAAAGAAAGGGCTTTGATTGAAGGCAACTTGAAATTTCCTGAAGTGACTCTCAGTTCTTTGGAATAGTCAAAAGCTCTATTCAAACACAGAAGTGCCAATTCAGTGACTGGCTTTTTTCTTTTTTTACCTTTAATTTTTGTTTCTTATGGATGCATCTTTTTCCATTGGAACAAGTTAATTAGCCAGAAAAAATTAAGGATAAGGGACTAATTTGTGCCAGGCTAATACTGGCCCAAATGAAAGGTAACAAGGACATATCACTGGAAGCAGGGGTTCTCTCTTTGAAAGTATGAGGAAAAAATAAATGTGGAAGAAGTTTTGAAAAAAATGTGCTGTTTATTGCTTTTAGGTAATTAATAATAATTGATTATAAACTATTAGTTGATTAAAAATGATCAGTTAATGAATAATACTTAGGTTGATGTGATTAGTTACTAAATAATTATTAACTCACTAATGATTAATGGTGATTACTACTATTGATTATAATTACAAATTCCACTCCTAGTGTCTCTCTAGTAAAATTATTTATCCCTTTCCCTGAGCATCATCCCCACAGCACCTAAAGTGCAGATCAATCAAATGACAGGGAAATGAGCTCCTTGTTCTCTTTAAGAATGTATCTAAGTGACTTCACAACTGTTGGGTAAGTGGATGGAACCTTTGGTTTGTCTGTAATATCCATTTGGATACAGTCTCTGTAGTTCCTGTCAGATTTTTTCACCTACTCTATGCCAGCAGGACGTGATTCTGCTGTTGAGGTAATGTGCATGTAATAATCTAAAATGCTTCTTTATAACAGATGTGTGGAAGTGTCCATTGTGTTATGCATTTCACTTGCCATTCCAGGAAAAAAAAGGCAATTCAACACAGTATGAAATGACAGCTATTAAGAGGGTAACAGATGAGACAGTAAAATGAAGCTTGTAGAATTTTTTTCAGGAAAATTCTACAGACTGAGCTTTTCTTTGTAAAACTCAGAGTTGGAGTAATAAGGTGTAACATCAGAATTTTGAACACAGTTGTTATGCAAAGACATGATGAAATTTGAGAAGGGAAAAAAGTCCATTTCAGGAATTTGGATTAGATCCTTTTAGAGTCAATATGGCTGGATCCCTAGAACATTTGTATATGGCAAAAGAACCTTCAACAGCAAGTGGTAAAACTAAGTTATATCTGTGACTACTACATAGTGACATCAAATTTGGACCTGGTTAAACACTGGCTTCACTGAAACTTTTGATTTCTTTACTCTTTACCACTCCATCAGCCTCCAGAAATCCAGAGCCATTGAACCTCTCACATCCTCTGTGACCATGATCTGTTCAGTACCCCAAGGGAATAAAGAGGTGCCAGGCTGGAGCACAGATCTGAATTTTACCCCTTTCACTATTTGGTGACTTTGGTATTACCTCCTGAAGGGACTTAAATGCCAAAACCAGACTTTTTTCTACCTCCAGCTACACACACTTTACATCTAGGGAGAGGCTTTGGCTCATATTTGAGTTCTGCCTAGGGAATCAGAAGGATAAACGTGGCTAAATCTTGGCCTCACATGCAAACCAGGTCCAGGAGTGTTTGCTCAGTGCTCCATGGCCATCAGTGTCTCTGGCACTGCAGGGGGAATTTCCACCTTATTTTATGTGTGGAGTCAATGAGGGACAGAAATGTTGATGTCACTGTAAGCAGCATGATGGCAGCAAGCACTAGAGCTCTGAACCCATCCTGTGGGCAAGGCTCTGCCCTGGATCTCCATCCCCCAGGTGAGGTCAAAGGCTGTGGCTGGAACTCATGGGGCTGCTACAAACCCTGCACCAAGCTGCACACACAGAACCATTCAGTGTCTAGAGAGTGTGCTCACCCATTGCCATTCTGCAGGTGTGCCAGTTCTTTGGTGTATGAAATGGAAAGTGACAGAAGGTTATAAAATTGTGATGGATGATTTAGGTGACTGTGTGTTCAGCTGTAAGCAATAAATGCTGAGCTCGGCAGAAACTACTAAAGGCAAAACTGCAAGTGATTTACTAGCAATTTAAAGCACATGAGATTTGTAATGCATAAGGCCCTCAGGCCCATCACTTCTCTTCAATAATGGGAAACAATATTTTGGTGAAAAATGGCGTGTTTAGTTTCAATTTTTTGCTGCAAAATATAAGGGTAGCCTAGTTTTCTCCATTTCTAAAGGTGGTAGCTATTTACATCTTATTCAAACTGCAAGTTTATGTCCAAAAAAGTTGGCAATATTAATATTCCTTGAATGAGTTTTGATATGAAGGAAAATCAATACTTCAGGATAACTAAAACAGGGCAGTTTTAAAACTTCTGGTCTAAGTGATTCACATTTCATCTTGTGTTCAATAAACCTGTGTGAGATTAACTCCATAGTGAGCCAATACAGCTATCCTTTGAAGGAACAAATGAAAATGTCATCTATTTCTGCACACATGCCACTACAGTTAAGTAGTTCAAATACTAATTTTCATTTAAGAGGGCAGTGGTGGGTGAAGGGCTGCTGGCATGAAGCTGGATAGTGAGATATCACATATTTGGTGTGACAGAGATAAACACCATCCAGCTGGGGGCTTATGCTGAAGTTTTCCTAACATACCAATTTTTAAGTTCTTGAGACAGCCTTCAAAATACTGTTCCGTTTTGAACATAAATAATCATGTGAAAACAGTGCAGTGAATGTCATTGTGGTTTTGGAGGACCAGAAATTCAGGAAAAATCCATGTCTTTGTTTTCCAAGTGTGTGTGACCTCAGCTGTGGAAGGCACAATAAGCTTGCCATCTTACAACAACACAGTCTGAGACAAAAGGCACTTCCACTCATCAGAGCTAATCAGGTTATGCCACTTTTCCTTGGGTTATTTTCAACATGGTCACCTTAACTCATGAGTCACAACCTTTTCTCTGTCAAAGGCTAAGATGGTGAGCTCTGCAAACAAGAAGATGGTGACATAATGACAAGGATCTGGAGCCTGGCTCCTCCTGTTGTATCAGAGCAACAGTCTGCTGATAATCCAAGGTGGAGATGGATGATTTGTCTTGGTTGGCTCTGAGTGCTGCCCTGAATCTCTGCCCTAAATATCCCACCTTGTGTTTGTTCCCATGTCAGCTCTGCCTGCACACATTCCTTGTGTGCTCCTCTGCAGGACAGACTGTGTTAGTTATAGGATAGCTGCTAAAACATCACAGATTCAAAGGTAGTACAGATGTCCTGAAATATTTCTTCTGGATAGGTAAATGAATAGCTGAAAGCTGTATCCATCCATCCATTTGCTAATGAAGATTAAAGCCCAGTAGTAGCCAGTGAAATCAGGCTTCTATTTTTTTTCCCAAATCTCTAGTTAAGAATTTCCTTTACTGAAAACTTGAAACTTTTTAAACTTTATTTATCACAGTGAAACTCTAAAACATTTTCTATCCAGAAATACAAGTTATTGACACTACAAATCCTTAGATTGGCAGCATGAGGCAGGAGGGGGGAAGTTAAAGCAATGAACAAGATATTTATGCTTTTATCCTGAAACTATTGAAACCATGCTAATACATCTATCATTTCTGTTCTGCCAGTGAAACCCCTCCTAACTTGGTCAATAGAAAGGATTAAGATGAAAGGAAAGCAGTAAAAGCACTTTCTGTCTAGTGGCAGTGTACATACCCACTTAAAATCAAGTTTTCATGTCCTACAATGACTTTCTCTCCATATTATCCAATTGAAATTAAAAAAACATCAGAATCACAAAGCTTTCAAGAACTAAAACCTCAAGGTAAATCAGATCAGTCAAAACTTTTCTCTGTAGTTTCTGAGGGGATCTTTTTAAAGTTTTGTTTCCACTTTTAAACAAAACTTTCATTTATTTTTTTCCAGCAAAAGGTTCACCTTTTAAAAGGCTGTGTTAAACATTTTTATTTGGAGTAATTTAGGAGTGGAAAAATGTTTAGATAATTAAACAAACAAAAAAAATATAGAATAGTGAGAGAATAAAATTATTTTGGATAGCCTTTTATGTAGGTACATGAAGAATTTTTGATAGTCAGATTCTGCTTTTAAAATAGCAGATCTTAATAATCAAGTTTTATGGCAATGGGTGAGAAAATTTTACAGGACTTCTAGAGAGAAGGCTGATGTAGAAATTACATGAGATGTGGATCTTCAGAGATTAGGGATGTCCAGAAAGGGCAGATATCACAAATGCTATAGCAGAAAATAACAAGACTTGGGCACACTGATGGCATGAGGGAGAGCAAGATCTGGATATGTTCACAATTGCTTTCCTGCTTTCATACACAAGCAATTGCCATCATTCAAAGTGTTTTTTTCCCATGTGTGGGAGCAGAAAGCAAGTGGTATTTTCATCCATTTCTTCTGCTTCTGATTTTCTCATTTTTAGAAGCGTCTAAACAGCCAAATCTTTGAAGAAGTAAAGCCATTTTCCTTTAACTTCTTTGATGTGGTTTCCCCTTTTACTCTCCCCCTCATTTAATCTCTTTGGAGCCTTTTCTTTATTATTTTTTTTTTCTTTTCCATTTTTTATAAGCATGAGTTTTTGCAACATTTTAATCAAAGAGATTGGATCCTGGAATACTAGATATCACTATTCTTCAGAATTCATACTTCAAAGTTCAGAAATAGGAAAGGATTTGCAATTTATGTCAATAATTGGAGTGGAGCACCTGCTAAAGCAGAATATTAGATTGTTTCATATAGTGACAAATGATGAGACACTGATGTCCAATGGCTTTAAATATAAATTGATTTCAGATTACTGTGGAGACTCTCTTTAGTTGACAGTGATTGTGATGACATCCATGAAAAGTTAGTGTGCTCTAATCCATGGGTTTTTCACTCTCTGTGTTTAAGGATTTCAGTAGCATGCTTTTAATGAAGACTTTTGAAGCTGTGACCATATAGAATTTACTTTGAATAAAAATCTTTTCCTTACCAGGATATTTCTTTTTTTGTTCTCCCCATGAGCAGTATGGCCCCAGTAGTTAGTTACTGTCATTTCACACTCTGGAGCCTGCTGAGAGGTAACAGCCACATTTTTCTTGCCTCTTTCTGTGGACTTCTGCCTGAAGTCTTTCTTGCATGGAACACTCTATTACAAGTTGCTCAGAAAAAGCAGGGAAGCAGCCAAAAAATGCAGTGCCCAAGGAGGAGGGACCTGTGAGTGTGTGCCTGCTTGAAATGTACCTGGTGTTCAGGTGAAACTGGCATGTACAGGATCATTTCTGCAGGTGTTGAGACCCAGAGAGATGGTGGCAGTTATTTATCATGTCATGTCAATCTATTTCAAACTTCCTGTTATACTAATATAAAACCAAAAGAAGATCTAGATTGTGATTATAAAGAATTTCTTTTTAAAGAGGACAACAATGAAGGTGATAACTTTCAAGGAACAAAAAATTTTTAGATCTACTTCCCTCAAATCCCCTTTTTGTAGGATAGATATCACCTTCAGCTTTGAATTTTATTAATGACAGTGGGTCTCAAGATTAATGGTGCCTGTTTTCAGGAATGTTGTCATGTGTGAATAGAATTTGAATAGAATTATCTTTCAGGGTGGGATGGGAAGATAGGGGAGGATTGAATAGGTTTTTCTAACATTTTTGTCAGTTATTTAAACTGTTTCACACTTTATTAAAGAGCACATTAAATGCAGACAAATTTATAATCTGAAAATTTATCCTGTAGTCCCTGAAAGCCAGAACTGTACAAATTAAATATTTCAGAGTAAACTGCATGTAAGCAGATTGTGTCTTTCTCTTTGAATGTACAATTTCCATTTGTGTGCACATCTATGCCTAATATTTATAAGTTTTTGCCTTTGGAATCTTTAAAATAGAAGACTTGCTGTATTATTTAATTTGTTCTTTTGCTGTTCATTACTCTGCAGTCAAGAAAAAATAATATTAATAACTTATAGATTTGGAGGGACTTTGTGATTGGCAAGGAGAGTCCCCTTTTATTATGAAAATCTGTATTAAGCTCGTGCTTAAAATATGAAACTGTGTATCTCACTATTTTCTTGACTTGTACAACTAAAATATGGCTAATAAAAGAACTGTGTGGTCTCCTTTAGATTACATATTTAATATTATATATTTTGATTACTTGAAATTTTTTTAAATTAATCTTTTCATAGCAATGATCTTTTGCCAAATATTTATAATTTATCCTTTTTGGAAAGACTGTGCTGCTCAAAAATAAGGATTTTTGAGTTGGATTTAAAAATAGTGGTTTTTTCCTCATAGTGCTGGAATTAGCCTGTAAATTTTTTGTCAAGTATAATTAACTTTTTTGGGTTTGTGTCTAAAGTTAATTTATTCTTAATCAGGCAATGGTAATGGTCATGAGTGAGACTGAAACAATTCTTGGAAAAATTTTAGAAACAAATGAAAGAATTCTTCCAGAAGTTAAAAATTATTGAATTTGAAAAGTCTGATGAAATCTTAATTATAGGGAATCTCTACTTGGTAAATTCAAAACTGTGAGATACTTGTTCAATAAAACAGAAAAAAAAAACCAAAACACCAAACCAAACAAAAAAAAATCTTCCTTCAACTTAAAGAATCTGAATAAGGCAGTAAGAGCAGCTTAAATTTAAGCAAACACATACACCAGTGTACATCTTAAATCTATCTCTATAATTTCTGTCTAACCTTTTGATGAATGAGTTGAATGTCTGTAATAAGGACCATTACAAGGAAGGATAAAAATGTGATGTGGGTTTTCAGTAATTCTATGGTATTTTTACAATGTTTGTTGCACCATCACTGAGATGTGGATGGAAATTAACTTTTCCCCCAGACAGTTTGATACTAGTTCAATTGAGCTCTTAATTATTCACTTTATATTGTAACCTGTGATTTTTAGTTAATTTATTTTATTTGTGTGAGAGCAGCAGAGGAGTGAAATCTTTAAAGGAAATCCATGTTCTTCACCACAGTGCTGAATCAGAGCTACAAAGAGATATAAAACAAGAGTTCATCTCCAGAGTATTTAGACCTGGTCAATGTGAGAGGGGTGTCCTGCCTCTGTGGCTGGTTGTGGCTTTTTGAGGGTTTCACAGACAGACCCATGGCTCTGCAGCTCACAGCACACTGAATGGGGAAATATCAGCTGCACCTTTGCTTCAGTAAATTGCCTCTGTTTATGTGAGATTATGGAAAGTTCTGGTATGTCCTTGGTTATTCTATGGTTACACTGAACTTTGTAAACTTGCTTTGTGGTTAAGACCTTTCTGATGAATCCCAGGGCAGAATTCCCAGCATGGTCACCCAAGTGCCTGGGATATTTTTCAATCCAGCTTCTGTAATATGAACCCAAAGTGCTCTGTACATAAAAAAAAAAAAAAAAAAAAAAAAAAAAAAAAAAAAAAAAAAAAAAAAAAAGACAAACCACAATAGAAAAAACAAACAAACCCCAAAAACAACCAAACAAAAAACCCCCAACACACACACACACACACACACATACACACACAAAAATCAAACACAGAAACCAAACAAAAAAGCCCCAAACAAACAAAAAACCACAAAACAAAACACAAAACCCCAAAATACCAAAACCAGCAAAGCAAACCTTTCTGTAAACTAAAATTCTGTTTAGCTCATATAATGTGTCTCAATGGTTCAGGAGATTTCAACTCCTTTTGTCTATTCTTGTGACACTTTCAAGCAATTCTCCTGGCTTTATATAGAACAGAAGTACTAAAACAAAGGTCAAAATTACCTCAACTCAAGGTGCTGAAAGCACAGTCACCTGGACTGAAAATATTCTTGGATGGCATATTATATTCCAGGCCTAAGGAGTCATATTGCATTTTAGTTTTGATGCACCACCAAAAATTTTTTATCAAGTATTTTGTGTTATAGATGGAAACAGTTAAAATTTTTACAGTAAACTTCTATTTATTGGAAAAATTCTTTCATCTTGGGAGATAATTTGCCCAGAAAAAAATCAGGAAAGATGTATAGAAAATTTCTTGACATACGGTCTTTACAAGTTGTTTTTAGAATATTGAGAAGTCAAGTACAATCTGTGCAGGCTCCTCCATGATTTTAGGCTGTGTGTAATTCACTGCTTTCCATTCACACAAGATGACAGTGACCCTACAAACATGGAAACTGTCATAGGTCACAGTTCAAAGGAAATTTGAACTCACAAGAAATAGCTTAACCTGAATCTAAAGGGCTCAAAGGAATATAAAGTGCTGGGTTTTGTTTACATGTCTCACCCCTTGACATGAGTCAAGTATCTGGAGGTGCAATAGCTCTCCCTTACTCCTTGCTGTAAAAATGCCATTTGCATGAGGGCAGGAAAGGACAATTTAGTCAAGGGAACTTAAAACATTAGAGGAGTTTGTTCTCACAATAATTAGCACAGTTCAACCCTTGTGGTTTGAATCTGCCAGGGATCAATACTTGGCTAAGAAATGTGTGCACTTTTTAGGGTTGAAATTGAATAACCTTTTTAGGAATATTTGGTGTAACAATGATGTAATGCAGTGTCTCATTTTGGAGAAGCCAACTATGTCTTTCAGCACAAAATAATAAGTTGCATTTCCTTTCCAATTTTCTAATCCCCCTTGAAAATCCTTCCTTTGTCAGGGTGGGTCATTGCTTAAAATAAAATAAATTAGAGTAAGAAATGTTGAATGACTTTTTTTTTTAAATGTAAGGAAGACCTCTCTTGATATTTTCTACCCTTCTTTAGCCAAGATTTGTCTGAATTCACTAATTTGCATCTTTCTTCCTTTCTATAACTACACAATCACCAAAAAAATATCTCTGTCAAGGCAAGGTGAATTATGCAAAAGCTTTGTGCACATCTGAGGAAGCAGTCATCATCATGGTTTATATAGTATTTTACTGGGAATTCTGTTCCTTGCCATCTCCTGAGTAACTGGGGCTATCACAATGCTAAGTGAGAGCCAATGAACCCTGTTTAGGCTGTCTCTGTTTGCAAACGGGTCTATAGTGGGTATTTCTGCCTGTTATCCACTCCAGACTCTTCCATTTGTAAAATTCCCTTCTCTACCAACAGGATTACAAATTTTACTTTATTTTTAGCATCATCCTTGAATAGCTCCAAGCAATTTATATGCATGAACCTTTTAATTGACTTAACATGCCTTTCTTAGGAGGATAAGAATTAGTTATGAAGCATTACTAAATAGGTCAATTCCCACAATGTTATAGTCTCTGGATATTCCTCCATTTCATGCATAAAAAAGCAAAGGAATTTCTCACAATATCTTTAGTGTGTAGAAACCTCATGTTTTCCGTGAAATCAGAAGAGGAAGACAGAATTATTATTTAAACTGAGTTATTACCCATACCCCCACAAGAAGATATAGATTGTATCCAAGCAAGGCACAGAGATTACTGGCAAAGCTGGCAAAAGATCCATTGCCCCAATATTTTTATCAGGCAGCTGGGAAAAGAATGGGAATACATATTTACTTCATGAGGGCAAATATTCCTACTAAAACCCTCCCAAAGGGAGTGTATTTCAATCTACCAATAAAGGGGATGAATTCTAGAGAATTTTATAGTGAATTAAAACTAATTATATAGTATTTAATTGAAAAGCATTTGTCTTGGCTTCTTTCCAAATTATACAACTTTCTAGCTGGTCTTTTGGCTGGGCTCCAGTAAAACATACTGATTATGTTAGAAGTATGAAAACTATATCCTGCAGGAAGGATGTGGACCTGGTGGTCTGAAAGGCCTTTGCTGCAGCCACAGTGTTTCCATGATTACCTTTTGAATCAGCAGGAAGTGTTCATCCCCTAACACCAGGAATAAAACCCCCTCTTGCAAGGTATGAGTTGATTTTGTTTCTCTGTGTTCACAATTTGCCACTTCCTCCAGCTAAGACTTAATCATCTATCTTGGCTCTCAAAGGACCTATTGCCATATTTCTTTCCCCAGTTCATCACTGTTTTTTTTTTTTGGTTTTTTTTTTGGTTTTTTTTTTTTTTGTTTTGTTTTTTTTTTTTTTTTTTTTTGTTTTTTTTTTTTTTTTTTTTTTTTTTTTTGTTTGGTTTGGTTTGGTTTTGTTTTGTTTTGTTTTGTTTTTGGTCTGTGGTCATCACAAAAGGGATTTGGTGGGGAAGAAAAGCAGCACTGGAGAGGAGTCTACTTGGTGACATAAGCCAGAAATACAAAAACCACATCAGCAATTGCTGTGAGCAGTGAAAATGATTCAGAGACCCATGGAGGAGTGATTGACAAAACCCTTGTTCACAGTCCACATAAACACTCAGATTCCATTTCCCTACTCTTCACCTGTTGTAAGACTCCAAAGTGATGCTCCTTTGCTTAGGAGGAGTTATGTGGATCCAACTCATGCCTTTATCTCACAGCAATAGGAGCTTTAAATGGTTTTATATTTCATTACACTGTTACAGTGCTGAGCTGGGCAGTGGGAATGATGAGGGTCACTTTGCCAGCCATAAACAGATGGAGAATTACTGTACAAAATGCTGTGGTGCTGTGAGGACAGTAGACAGTAGGTAAAATCCCAGGCTAGGATGGGAGCTCTGCTGGCAGCCCAGGTAGTTCTTTAGCAGTTGGTTTCTCACAATAGGAGTCACCATAAAAGTGTATTAATTGTGTCCAACTGAACAGAAAACATAGACCCAGCCATTTGTATCAGAAAGGTTGTTGTACTGTTTAAGAAAACTGCAGAATACCTTAGGTGGTCTATACAAAGACAGAAATTTCTATAGAAATGCAAAATTTTTAAACCAGGAAAAAAAATAGGAACCTCCTTCATGATTGTAGGGAGGCTGGACTTGATGGTTTTGGGAGAGCCCTTCCAACACAAAATATTCTGTGAGTCTATGAACTAATAAAATATGGGAGATACATCATATCGTATAGCAGGCAATTCAGAATGATTTTAATGAGAGGTGAACAGGACAAGTGTTTGTCTTAACTTAACTTTCAGATGAATGTTTCCAGTTCTTCATATCTTCATCTTCTAGCAAATATTGTCTCTAATGAATAAAATCCCATCAGATTATAGTATTAAGGTCCAAATTTATCACTATTACAATACCACTCACAAGAGTAAGTATGATTACAGGTTGTGTTTTAGAAGATGTATTTAAATAGTACCTGAGCCATTAAGCAACACATGAACATCCATGTAAGAACATATACCTATTTATCTACCATATTTTTCATCTAAAATGTAGGTTAATGACAGCCAATATCAATATAAAACAGAGCAGTAACCAGCAGCCGTTTTAATTCCAAATACATTTCCACCTCTAATACAATGAATTACCTTACAAAATGTTTTCCCTGATTTGCATCTTTACTACTTTGCCTTTGTTCATGTTACGTCTGCCTTTCTGGTACAAAAGCATCCCAAAAGCACTCTGTTTACTACAGCTCATTAGTGAAAAGAACAAGAAGTAAAAAGATATCTGGCATGTTATAACTTGAACTGCAAAGATATTCCTACTAGAACCAGGAAGACTTCTAGAAAAAGAATTAAATTTTTGGTGTGTAATGAGCATGGGAGAGATTATTCTCTTCCCCCATGGAGGTTATGATGCAGTGCCCCCAGCCTATAAACTGTTATGTAAATGCTTAATGTGAAGCATATGAGTCATCTCAGAGCTTACAGGGTGTTAAGCATTTTCCTCATTGCAGAAGTGCAGCCTAGACAAGAGTGATAACAAGGGTGCTTTGCTAAGGTTTCACTTCCAATTTCTTCAGAGCACTTTCCAGTGCCTAGCCATTCTGATTTTATTTATTCTTTTCCTAATAAGTCAAAAGTAATATTGCCTTAGAGATTATACTGAATTAAACTTGACACCCTTTGTATAAATGTATTAATAAATATTCTTCTTTCTTCACACTTCTTCAAGTAGCCTGCCAAAAACAAATGACCTCTTTGAGGAACAGATGAAGAAATAGTGAACAAAGAAATGAGCAATCACAAATGGAACTAGCAGTGCTTGTTTTCACAGTGACATTTACTGGCCTCCACCAGAAGGAGGTTCCATTGCAATTTAAATCCAATTTGCACAGAAGAAACAGTATTTGTAGACCCACAGTAAGCAATGCAGGATACACTTATAGCACCAATGGGGTCCAGAATAAATAAGCTCTGGTAGAAGCAGTGCAGATGATCCAATACAGAAATTTACAACTGTATTGTTTTCAGGATTTTAGCTATTATTTTCTGAATATTGGTTTACTGTGGGACATAGGCCTGCCATTCATTCAGCTAATCTTGGAGTGTCTCTGTTGTGGAATCTCATTGACTTGCTGCCCTTGTAGTTGAATTGAACTAAACAGAGGATTAAAGGACAAATTTCTCTGATCCCTGGTGACAGGTAAATTGGAAGAGCAAGTGACAGTAAGTATCCCAAAGTCCTACAGAACACATGCAATAGAGCTGGAACTACACCTAAATGTCAAGGTGAAGAGATGGTCTCAGCCAGAACAAATGGGCTTCACAACATTTTGGTAAATCAAACATATGGGATTCATGGCAAGTCAGTAAAGATCACCAAGGTTACAAAGCCCTGGTCTTGAATATTGATAGTCATGCAGGATGTTTCCTACCTGACCAATAGTGCTGGAAGTCTCAGTTTCCTGTGGGCTACAATTGTCATTTTGGGGGATGCCCTCCTGTCCAACGTGGCCAGTGTGCCACTGGTCTTGGTGCATCCTGGTCTTGAGGTGGCCAACGAGCTGCAGCTTTGAGAAGCTCAAGCTGGACTTTCAAGGACTGTGTTTCCAGGCAGAAAGACATATAAGACTTTCCAAGATCATTGATATAAAACTTGCTAGCAGGAAAACCTTGGGATCCCCAGCCCCAAGTGATTTACTCTCCTTAACAGAATTTTAAAACTCTGGGAAAATAGGTGCTCAAGGTCCAACTGGGTTGCCAAACTTCTTCCTGCATCATTTGAATTCAGATTCTGCAAGTCCTGGGAGAGATCCCAAAATCTTGTTTCACAGGCCAGCCTAGCTTTTGTGACTATGCTGGTCTAACAGCTCTAAGGTGCTGATCTATTAAAATTAAATAAACTGACAGATGGGAAAAAAAAATCAATAAAATAAAATGGCAAATATTTTTGATCAGAAATCCTGTCTCCTAAAAATCTCTGCTTTTCATACCCCTGTCTAAGCCACAGAAAATTAATTCGGTTGAAGCCAGTATGTCCAGTGTATGAATTATTCATTTATGAGCAGTTGATAAATAAAACCATAAAAATCCTATCAAAGATGATTTTATTCCTGTCTAACTTATTTAATAATTTGCCTTTGAAATTTTAAATAATCTATTGGAGCTTTTCATGTTCCCACTTAGCAAAAGAGTGAGCTAGTAGCTCTGCATTTTTTGTCTTTCTTAGTGAAAATCTGTGGGTTTGCAGTTCTTTACACAAATAAGAGCTCATCTGCAATATCTCCTTTGGCACCAAGATAAGTTTTTATTCATAAACCTGACACATGAGTAACTAATAGCTTTTTAATAGAAATACCTCTACAATGGATGTAGAAAGCAGAGGGCTTTTTCCTTCTAAGTCTTCATTTATGCAGAAAATGTCATGTCAACCTTTTTCTTCTGCCTTCTCGACAAATGCTCTTTTCAAACTTAAATTTCATACTTATTCTAATATGTAACATGTGCTAATCATATTAGGAATGATTCATTTTATTCAGAATGGCAAACTGCTACTCTTAGCTAGTTCCAATGAGTGATGCCACTCCTCAACTTACAGCAGAAGAATCTTTCTCAAGGATGTAGAATAGTAGCTGTTCTCAGCAGTTCTCCCACACGTCTTCTGCAGTGTTTTATTTTGTTGACTTTGTTATTTTCCATGATCACACCTCAGAGTAATTTCATAATATTTAATGATCTCTTGTGTTAGAGACTTGGCAGGTTTCAACCTCCCTAATTTTATGTGTGAAGACAGAGGTGTAAGGTGAATTTACATGTTAACAGGGTTCTGATGCCTTGAGAGACTACCTAGAACAGAGGCTAGACAGTGTTGAAGGAATAAAGCAGGCATTTATTAAAAGGCCTTCAAAGGACACACCTTGGGCAGTGCAAGAGCCCAGCCAAGGCTACACCCAAGATGGAGCACTGGTCACAAGTTTTCACACTTTTATAAGTTTTAGTACATTTACATATTGGGGGTTTGTTGTCCAATTACAGATTCAGGTTATGAAGTCCCATCCTCCAAGATGCTTTTCTCAACTTGCTGTTTATAGTTTTTGAGCCTGAAGCTGCAATGGTGTCATTGGTTATCTGGCTGGGAAAGGATTGTTTTGTCTAACTAAACTGTGAGGAGAAATTGGTAACACTTCATGTGAAGTTCTGAGTTATATACTAATGCAGTACAAAATCTGAAAAATATGAAAGCTAAAACTTAAGGCATCAGTTCAGGCTGCCTCTTGCCTTCCTGAGTGCTGGAGATCAAGCCTGGAGCTGTCTCCAGGGGATTGCAGGACACCTTTAGGATGGGGAGGAGGGATGAGGTCAGACAGGGTGGATGTGGGAATAGGACAACAGGCATGTTGAGGGCTTTTGCTTTGAGGACAAACAGCAATATCCTCCTCTTTCAGCTCAGCCTGTTGGAACCTGTTTCTAGGCTGTTGCATTGTCACTGGGGAGGTGCCAGCAGCCCATCCCTGAGAGGTGCCTCGTTGCCACCATCCAGCTTTCCATGCACACACCCTCAAGGAGGTCAGGTCCTAACCTCAAAAGCAATCTTTTTCTGCTTCTCAGCTACTCCTTCCACACCATGCTGACCTAAACATTAAAGATTGAAATAACTTTTAGAATTCCTTATTGCAGTATTGGGGGGGGGGGGAGGGAGAGAGGGGGGGGGGGAGGGAGGGGGGGGGAAATGAGCAGGACATTGAAAAGTTATTACTGTTCCTATTGAATTAGCTTTTTCCTCACACAGTAATTAGGACAGGTATTCATTTTAGAGACTAGCTGAAATGAAATAGAAAAGATACAGGACCAAACACCCTTTGTCATCCTATTACCTGCCTTTGACACCAAGGAAGTGCTGCCTGCCATCTCAGTCTTGAAAAAAACTTCTCACTTCATCTATAAAAGACCTCCTAGAACAAGAGTGATTTTGCCTCTTTTCCCTCTGCCTTTTATTGTTTTCCTCTGTTTTTTCATGCTTCTTAAATGAGCTCATTATTTAGCAATTGAACTTTAGCATCTCACACTAAAAAGTGTTTTAGGACAACAATTTATGTAAAGTATAGTTTAACATACTTGCTATCCAAAATCTAATGCATTTAAAAAAAATATACTAAACAGCTCTCTCCAAACTTGAGTTTTAGCTATCTTTGATTATACTGAGAGATGGAGAAAATAAATGAGAACTAGTTGGAAGGAAAGCACTCAATTGGAAAGATCACTTAGCTTCTTCTTCTACCAATAAATTTACATCTTTTAAATTGTCATATAAATCCTTTCTTGAAAAAACACATTGCTGAACTTCCATCAGAAGGCCTATTTTTTTCCTTTTCTTTTTGTATCCCAGTGCTAATGGAGCTTATTCTTGATCCTACTTTATATGCACATCCTGTTAGTACAGACAAACTGCTAACAAAGGACAGATACATGATCTTGATTTTCATTATTTGCATTGCTGTAGTCAGTCTGTCAAAGTTTTCATTGTAAAATTAAGGTTATTTTCTGGGTTTGTGACACTCATACCTAGATATTTGCCTCTCATGTTATTGAATGGTGCAGGTACAGCATGCTGGGATAGTAGATCTTTGCTCTGATTCAGTATGGATGACTGTTTGCTTTCCTACTTTTTGTGTTTGTGGATCAATGATGCTAAATTACCATTACAGTGTTTTAAAATGGGGGTTTTTTTTTGCCTCTCTATTCTCACCTCAGATGATCCAGATGATTTCTTTAAGTATGGATTTAAACTCCATTGAGAGTGTACAATATACATACACAGGAAACTTGCTGGATATGTGATCATGCAATATTTAATGTTAAGGCCATCCATTTCAGACTGTTTTATAAATAATACTCATTTTCATGTCTGCATTTACAACACATCTTTAAAGGGATGGATGCTATTTAGATGGCAAAGGACTGAAAGTAAACACTGTACTAAGCACTTCCTAAAAATCCATCAGTTTTACTATCCAGCTGTTTGTAACAGCATTTGCAAATAATTGCATTGATAAAATGAAAGCCTGTGGCTGCAATGATATTCTTTAGAGCTGATGATGGGCTATGCAGTGCAAGGGTTAACACATCCTCTTCTTCTTCTCCAGATATGGACTAAATTTCTAGCTCCAAGCCACAAGTGCAAATGTGTTTTGCAAAGTTCCCTGGGTCCCTTGTGGGCAGGTGTCCCCATTAAAAGCCCTTGTGCAGCTTGGGGTGACCAGCACCCTCAGCTCTGGGGGGACAGGGGCTGGGTGAGAGGTGGCATCACACCTCTGCAGAGACCTGTGCTGCTACAGAGCCTGCCACCTCTCTCCTTGGCCAGTTTGTATCATAAATATTGCACAATGAATATTTGTCTCTGTTCCTGTAACCAGCAGCTGTCGTACCTGATATTTCTATTGTCACTCAAACACTCCTTTTAGTCCTTGCTTTGAGACCTCCAGAAACTGTTAAAAGCACAAACAACATTGTGGGAAGTGTTCTGTATTCCCATTTGAATGGAACAAGGTGAAATTTTCCTTCATTTTCTTCTACTTTTTAGAAACGCCTAAACTCTAATGCCTCTCAAAACACTTACAAAATATAAAAAAGAAAAACAAAACAGGAAAAGCGCAAACAAACAAAAAACCACCCAAACATCAACAACAAAACCAAACACAAAACAAACAGAACACAGAACCCCAAACAAGCAAACAAATAAAAAAGGACAGAAATCAAAACAACAATCACTGAACAAAAAATACAAGGAGAAATTACAGCCTTGGTGGGCATGCAGTAGGAGGAGGGTGGGTTGTGTAGATTGTTCAGGAAATTCACAATTCTATAAGTAAAGAAGAATAATATCCTGCTTGCTGACCTCATGCATTTGGCTTCAGACACAGGAGCCCTAAATCTCTCAGAAGTTTTGCTGGCAGGACCCTGTGCTGTGCAACCATGGAAATTACAGCTAAAGGAGAATGAAGATGGACTAGAGAAACAAGGATCACATGGCTGCTGCAAGAAGATAAATCATTTCAGCCTTGCTGCTTTCAGACTTTCCAGCGTTGAAGAGCATCTCCTCCTGACAAAAATATGCAAGAAACCAAAATAATTTGATGACTGGTTGTTCTTGAGAAGGATGTTGTTTTGGGAGAATCACATTTTATGATGCACAGGGCTGCACCTACTTCAAACACAGATGGAATGTGAGGCTCTGTTTCTTCCTAGGGTACCTCAGTCTGGCCAGGTCATTTTCCCTTTAAAGAGCAACAGCCAGGCTGGAGCCAGCCTTTGCTCAGGTGTTATTTAGGAGTACAGAAAACTCTCCCCCTCTGGCCTGTGAGGTACAGGAATACAGGGAGCAGTGGGAGCCATAGCAGAGGAGCTTTCATACAGAGTGAGGACCTGGAGGGTGCAGCTGTGTGGCCCAGGAATGCGTGGCAGGAATCCTGCCTTTGGCCAGACACATATTTCTCCCTGTGGGAATTCTTGTGACTCAGGTCCTCTGCTCTGCAGGAAGGAGGGTACAGCATCAACAATTCACATTTGCTCCCGTTTATAAACTTTTTTCCTTTAAGTCAGGTAGCACGTATGCAGTGCTAGCTGGATTTTTAAATTTCATTGGTAGTATTTGTGCAGCTCCCTTCACCAAGAATTGTCTATCAATCTGCAGTTTATTGAGGTATAATCTAAAAAATGCCTGCCTGCCTTTCATGTGGAAAGGAAGCCAATCAATAGCAGTGGATTATTCCAGCATGTGTATGGTCCAAGAGTATAGGACATTTGTCACTGAGAAGCAAATGGGTTTCTCCATTTGCAAAACCAGAGGGATTTGTTCTAAGGGATTTTGTTTCAGTGTTCTCTTAGGAAAGCACTTATTAACTAAGAGTTAATTTCTTAACACATGTAAGAGAAATAGAAAGAATACATAATGTAATGACTACTGTGTAAAAGCAGAAATCCAGAACAGCAGGCATTTCCATTTTTATGCAATAGAAACATTTGCTGTGCTAGGATTTTAAAGTTATATAAACAGGTACTAGTCCATATGATACTTAATTAAATGGCAAATTGTTTCTAAGGTATTCTGAGAATTAGTGTTTTCTCTGTCCATTGCATTGAACCTTTTTGATTTAAAGTAGAAGCACATTTAAACTATATATATATATATATATATATATACATATCAGTCTTTTTCATTCTTTTGTTCAAGAAAAACAATATGAATAAACATAAAATCCCTTTCTACGCTCAGAGGCTTTACTGCAGTAAACTGAAACTTGGTGCTGATTTTATTTATCTCTTTTATTAGTGATCAGGAGGTTCATTTCATCAAGGCTCCAAGTTCCACTGGTTCTTAATGGCTTTCCTGGTGAAAATTTGAACAGACTAATGGTGTCACATATTTTAGAACCAAATTGAAGTATTTTGATATACATAATAGATGTGGCTTATTCAATTGAATTTATCCTGTTGTGCCACCTTGCTTCATGGGAGCAGTGGTTTTCCCCATTCCAGTGTTTGCCAAACTAGTCTTGGTCTTTTTCAAATGACATTTTTCATCATCTGATCTGATCTGATAGAACAGATTAATTCATGAAAATCTTAGAACTGGTGATGTTTGCAGTGTGTGCTGAAGAGAAAGATCACCAGAGGAAGATAGAATGTTTAATTATTTGTTGTTTCCAAGCTGGAGTCCCAGTTTCCTTTATAAGAACCCAGGTGTAGGTGACACTGTGCATGCTACTTTCAAAGACTATTTTTTTTTTTTAATCTTCCATATGCAGCCCATCTCTACAGCATTTTTCAGAATACCTCCTTACCCAAATAATTCCCTGCAGTCTACTCAGTCTGTGCGGGACTTGTTTAAGAAGAAAGAGCAAAAAGAGGAAAAGAATAGTTAGGCTGACCAATGGAAAACAAACCCACAATGTATTATTTAGGATATAGGTGTGACTCCAAAGTTGAGAATTTGGTGTATGACTCAAATTACCTAATGATGGTACAAACACTGCAGTCCCTCTCTCCAAAGCAGCTAACGAGCAGCTATTATAAGACATTCCAGTAAAACACATTTTCTGATGTTGTTCTTTAAACTCTAGGTCCTAAGGTAAAACTGCATGAACAGTTAGGAGCTGAAAGAGCCACAAGAAGTTGAATTTGTATTTAACCTGAATTGATAAGGGTGTTCCTTATGATTGTTGATAATTACATTTAAGTGTGATCTGATGTATTGTTTGCAAATTTTGGGAAAATAAGTATGTTATTTATCATGATGTAGAATCCAGAACATCATCTGCTGTTCTCTGTACAGAACATATTGTGCAGTGCACCTGAAAGGGAGGTTGGGAGAAGGCACTGGTTGTCATGATTTATGAGCAGAGTTTTCTGACATGGACTAGCACCCACAAGAGGCCAAAGCAAACCCACTATAGTCTGTTCACAAAGAAGAGAAAAACAGGATTTATAAAAAAAATAAAACTCCACAGCAAGACATTTGAATGCTTTTATCTTCTGGAACAACACTCTTCAGGTTAAAAAAAAAAAAAAAAAAAAAAAAAAAGCAGGCAACTGTATCTACAGTTTTCACAAGCAGAATAAAGTGGAAAGGAAGCTGTGCTGTTGTGTGCTATTCAAGCAGTTCCTCAGCAAAACAAGTCAGGCAGCAGCTGTGCTCTGGCCAAGAGAGCCACTGAGGTCCCTCTTTGAGCTGCCACTGCTTTACCTCTGGATTCTGTTTGGGATGGAGAAATAAGCAGAGAGAACTGTAATGGCTTGAAACTGTCTTTCTTTAACCAGTAAAGAAATTATTGTAGTTTTGTAGTTACTTGAAGCTCCAGGAGCTTATAGGTCCTCCTGCATTTCTTACCAATAAGTATTCTTTAGCAGAGGGACAGACATTGAATTTTATTTCTTTTTTCCCTAATATAAATTCTCTGAAATGTGAAAGCCTTAAGCATGAAACCTCATTGTTTTTCTAGGAATTTTCCAAAATATGGCTGAGAGCAGGACACTGCAAAGCTAAAGACCCAAACCCTTTCTGGAGGTCAGTGACTGCTGAGGGGCAGTGGCAGCCCCAGGTGTGGCACCTGGGGACTCTTTTTAGGCACAGAACAAGAAAATTCCCTCCCTTATGGGAGCCCTTTTGGACTTCTTTGTGCAATGGGAACTTTGGGCAGTCAGCTAAAATTGTTCTTCTTACCATATATCATTAAAATATATATATAATCAAAGGCAGTGTGGTTTAAAGAGAATCAAAACACTTAACAATATTAAGCTGTGCATGGTATGAACAGATTTAAAGCTCCCAAGACAAAAATATATAAGAAGTAACAAACGGGAATTTTGACATTTAGAGCCATTTCTTTCTCTTTTATTTTTTTTCAATTAGAGATATTTTGTTACCTAGGATATTTTCTTGTGACTTATATCTAAAACCAGCTGAGCTTCTAAAAAACAAATTATCTTTTGATCTCACAGAGAGGGCACAGTAAAACCAGTGTTTATAAATGCAATTGTTAAAAAAAAATAATAGAAAATATGAGCTGCTAGAAAAGTCAAGCTTGTAAAACAATTGCAGTGGCTTTCCTTTTCATTAGCAATACTTGCTTTATGCTTGTGATAGTTGTGTCCCACTCCAGCCTCTACTTTTGAAGAGGAAGGGTTGAAAGATACTTGCTGAAGAGCTAATTTATCAGCCTGACATTACCATCTATCAAGAGGAGAGGCCTGCTGTTAGGAAAATCAAGATTATTGGTTCAGGGGTTTTGTTACCTCTTGTGAAATGAGGGCATGTTTGACAACCTACACACCTGAGAGATGCTCTGGACATTTTGGTCCAGGTCCCATACATCACTTGTTTTTCTGCAGCCTGCTCTGGTTCTGTCTCCATTGACTCTCTCTCTCCCACTCAAAGAAGAAAGGATTTGGCTTTCTTTTCCTTCATAAGCTATGAAGAAACCCACTACAGAATTTGTATGCATTGGTCAATTTTAGATCTCACCATGTGTGTTTGAATTCAGCACCTTACAGAGCATTGCAGAGTCCAGAATCTTAGGGCATGTCTTAGGAACATGCAGACACCTCCTTCAGCTGTAAATCAGCAGATGAAAACCTGGAAGGCAAAGGGATTTTCATATGGCAATGAAAACCCTGAACAGGTGAATGGGTTCAGCTCTGTGGTGAAGGAGGGCTTAGATAAAAAAAAAACCAAGAAAAATCTAATTATCAAGAATTAGGCTTTAGGTTTGTTTTTTTGTTTTTTTGGTTTTTTTTTTTCCAATTAAAAAAAAAAAATAAGAAATTGAAGGTAGGGCTTAGTTTAACCTCTCCCCTAAATAGTGATATTTACAAATTCTGTAAAAGTTCAAAAACCACAATCTCTTTTTGGTCTTGTTGAGAACCTCCTGCTGATGTTTTGTTGTTTTTTTTAATTGTGGAGGAATGGTAGTGTGTACTCTAAGTTTACATCATTGTGGCCTAAATGACATATTCAAAATGTGATTTAGATTCCAATGCAATCAAAATTCCACTCTGCAGTGCAGCAAAATATGGACAGGCCTATTAATGAATAAATATAGCTGTGTAATCACATTCAGCACCTTGTATGATACTTGCATGATAACACTTAGTGGAATGATCATGTCCAATCCTCTAAAAGTTACATCTCCTGAATTCAAAATAGACAGCATTTGCACCTTGTGTCTTTACAATTATATGGATGCAAGACCTGATGACTTGACAAAAACTTGAATAATATTTTCCAGTGATGAGATTAGAATTTTACAATTCCCAGGTTGCAGTTATAGTTCAGAAAGCAATATTTAGTTTTGCTTGGTTTTGTTTTGGGTTTCTGTTTGTTTAATTTTCCTTAACTCTCTATATGAAGCATGCAGAAGAACATTTAAATTATGTTAGAGGAATACAAGATATCAAGATGCAAGAATATGTATGGGGCTGGAGGGCAGATAGCAGGTGGTGCTTTGTGCATGCAAGGAAGGAATCTCTGCAGTGCACCCTCTTCTAAGGGGATGCTTGCAGATCAAGGGTAGATGATCATATGATCAAGTCACACAGCAGAAAACAATTTTTTCCTTTGTTTTTTTATTATATTTTTTTTTAATCACATTTACATCAAGCCTTTCAAATACTGTTGAATTGTTTCAGGACAAGACTTTTCTGAAAATGAGAGCAGCTTCTAGTGACCTGCCTGCTGGCTTTGTCAGATGACATTGGCAAAACAAGTGGGTTATTGACTGGTTTCTGTCAATGCTGATCTGTCACACCTGGGAACTCACCAGCTTTCACAGCCCTCCACTTGGAAGACTGATGTTTTGGCAGTATTTTTTCTCAAATCTGAATGGAAAGAATAGTATTTAATTTCCATCTGAGAGATTTTGATTGCATCTGTCTTGACCTTTCATAATTTCAAGAAGCTAGCATTATAAATAAATAACATAATTGTGTGTAGGTATTGTCTAGGTATTTCCTGTACATAAGTTTACATTGCACAGTGAAAGAAGTCCCACATTTCAGTGCACTTCACACTTTCAGTCTTTAACCCTCAATATTACTAGATGTTGAGCACAGCTCTCAAACTCTTCCCTAACATGTCTTTGAGAGATCTTCTAAAAAGAGGTTGCAGAGAATTTTTGATTATTGTAGCTGCTGCTGTAGATCTGTCAGATCACAGGTGAGGAAGGTGCTCTGGTGCTGCAGGGTGACTTGTTCAACTCATGGTGCAAGTGGAATCTCAGCTGACCACAGAGGGTGCATTTCAGCAATCACAAAACATTCACTAATTACAGCTAGCTCGTTCTTAGCAGGCTGATGTTTTTAATGAAAAGTTATTCACTAGGATATTCTTTTTTTTTTTTTTTTTTTTTTTTTTTTTTTTTTTAATGTTTGGAAGTTAGACAGTGCCCTCTGCTGGGAACAGGCTCCCCTAGCATAGTTTGCAAAGACAATTTGCAACAATTTGTTGACAATTTGTGAAAATGAACACAAAATCTGTGCTCTGCCCAGGATATTTGCTGGTTTCAAGGACCCACACCTTGTTGTGGTCCCTTCTTGCATTCTGCTCTACTCAGAAGCATACTGTGCAACAAAAACGGGTCTCAGTTTGGATGGCAAAGAGCTTTTGAGTAATTAAATTTGTACCAGTTGGCTTGAGCTGACTGTAACTTTACCACAGTAAGCAGCAGGAATGTGCAGCGCTATACATTCCAATTTTTACAAGAATAAACTTAAGGCTATAAGAACTTATTCATCAGAAAAAAAAGGTGATGAAGAACAATGCAATTGAATTTACTTCTTATGTGTTCTCTTTCATGTCTTTATTGCATTATTGCATATTTCATAGTTTAAAAGTTTATAAATATAATGAGAAGTCAAAAGTGTTTTTTTTTTACTTTTTATCTTTTCTTTAACTTGTTTTGATTTTTCTCTTGTTGTTTTGAGAGGATGCCAATAAAAATAACAACACTGTAATTTTCACTTAATAGTTCTATTCTGATGCCTTTGGACTTTTCCAGAGTCCATTAAAAGATACAAACCAAAACAAAAAGACTTCAACAAACAAATCCAAAACAAAAGAAAGCAGTTTACCTCGTATGTAACTCGAATTTACATCTTACAGCAAAGGGGACAGAAATAGATTAATTTCCCTAGTAATTCAATTGAAAACATTTAGTAAATTTAAAACGTGATATTAAAATCTTTCAAAAATGGACTATAAAACTGTAGTAATCCAGCATTTATAGAAAAATTTGAACTGATGGCAGAGAAAGCATTAGATATCCATTCATGAAGCTTTTATGACTTTCAGATCTCTTCTCCAGTTTTTCTCATTATAGAAAATACGTGGAGAGAAACAGTTGCCTAAGGTTAACTGTGAGGGATTTCTATTAATTGATTGACAAGCTGTTTATACCCTAGCTTGAAGATGAAGCAAAGCAGCTCTTGTATTTACTATATGTTTCATGTTTTCGACAAATCTGCAGACTTTTAAAAGCAGATTGTCCACGCAGAGCAGCTGCTCTGTGCCAAAGCAGAGATTGTCTGTCTGCTCACTCCAAAGGTAAAAACTCAGAACCTCCTGCAGCACACACTCACTCTCATAAGGGCAGCTCTGGAGCAGAGATCAAGATGTGTTCCCAAATTCTCCCTCCATCCATAGCACTGCCTTGCAGCCTTTATTTACATGTGCTGCAGCTGGAAACCTCTTTGCTCCGCCCAGGGAGCTCCACACCTCTGCGAGGAGCTGTGAGTGCTGGACTAACAGAGCCCTTATTAATGGCCACAGCTGGTCATTAGCTGAGCCCTGAATCTTCCTTGATGGCCAGCTAATGAACACCCCACTGGCTCACTGTGAAGATTGGTCAAGATAGACAGTACAGGTAATTTACAGCTGAAGCCCCAGCATGCTAATGGCCTTCCCTGAGTAACTGCAATCAACACAGTCCTAATAAGTGGCATTACATTCCTCCTCATTTATTTCTCAGTTGCAACTATTTCATGTTGAATGGAAACTTCAGGTTCTATGCTTAAAGAGATATTTGCATGTTTTATTTGTGTGAAAACTTCTTTAAGAATTTAATATGGAAAACAACTTTAATCTTAAAAATTCTTATTTTTGAAAATTTTTGCCCTTATCAGAAGATTTTTTTTATTTTTAAAAACAAAATCTATGCTCATAATATTCATCTATAAAAGGCTCAGAAGCCCACTCAGAGCAAAAATCATCTCTCAGGGGTAAATGTTAGCTGCAGGAGCCTGGAGAGCTTTGATAGTTCAGCACCTGTGGTGTCTAATCTCTGTGAATCATGGATAAATTGGCCAGAAGTTATAGTCTAGCTGTGATCCTGCCAGCTCTTAAAAGCTGTAAAGTTTCAACCAAGCCTTGGCTTAATAGGAAAGCTCTGGAAAAAGCCCAAGAAGTGGCAGTGATGCATTAGGTAGCACTCTTCTCTCCAAGCCTGGTAGATAATACCACAGGGGCTGTCCAATTATCACAGAAGCCTGCTTTGGCTTTAGATATGCAGGCACCTTCTCTCATTTCAAGAGTGCACAGATTCCACTGTGGCCAAGACATTCATAATCCTTCATACTTTTTATATTTTTCATATTTTCATTTTCCCAAGTTCAAGTGTCGTAATTATGATGCAAAACCAAAACAAAAGCAAACCCCAAAACCAAAACCCAACAACCCCACCCAGCCCCACCCTTCATTTGGTTATATCTGCAATGCTACTGCTACAAGAAACCAGGTGGGCAAGGAGCCAAGAAATTTATCATGTTCCATTACAGGTTTCATGCACTTGACTCACCTTAAATGGTGTCCCCATGCTCATCTCATTCCCAGCAAGCAGCTTCAAGATTGCAAAACTCTTTCCCCCCAGTGATTCCAAATTGCAATTCTTGAGCTGTGAAGAGATTTGGAAATTGAGTTTCCAGGGAGGTGCCCTGACCATGGCTCACTGGGGTGTGGAAACAGGAGCTGTACTTGTCTTTAGAAAGAGAGTATTTGCCCTCTCACTGAAGATACTCATCTTACATTTGGCAGCTTTGCTCCAGAATATGTGAGATTGTTAAAATTTCTCATTATTCAGAGATTCCATTTCGTACTTTTTGATTATGAATGTGTCCCTTCTCTCCATCCTGATTTCAAGACAGGAACACTCCTGTCTACTTAGCAGGCATTGCTTGCAAAAGGTATGGTGAAATGACTAGAAGGAAATGAGTTCCTAAAGCTACAAAACAGATTGTGAAAGTAGCAGAGATGGTACTTGCCTTGATGTTGCACACTTGGAACACAAATGTTTGATTCTGTACCTTTCATAGCATGGATGTGAGAGTTCAAGCCAGACAGGGGAGTTATTTATAAGACATTTATTGAATAATTAATTATCTTCTCGTTACACAGAATCCTGCATTTGTTTTCATGCTAAAAAATAAATATGATATTCAAATATTAATGTTGTATGTTTGAGAAGGACCAGGTCCTGTCCCAAAACAAAATTTTTGAGGAAGTTAATTGAACCCAGATGGATTTATGGCATCTTGGTACAGATGAAGTAGTACTAAGAATGTTTTTTCTACTTATTTTTGTCCAGGAGCTGTGGTCAGTCAGCTTTAAAGTCCAAAAATCAAAAAACTGAAAGTTTCAATAAAACATGAATTTGATCTCAGAAGTAATATAAGCTCCATGGAAATACTCTCTCCAGGGGGCAAAAGACCACTTCTTAAATCCCAACTCTTCCTTAAGCTGCTGTGTAATTATCCCCTAAAGGATGCACGTGGCAGTTTAGAAGGGTTGGTGCATGTTGAGATGAATCTCTTCACAGCACTGAATGGGAGATCTTCAGCTGTGTCTGTCCCCTTGCTTTGCCCAGTCTTACCAACACTCAAAAAGTGTGCAAGCTGCCATTTCAACCCCTGTATGTGCTTGAGATGAAGCCCAAAGTCAAGCAATACAAACACAATGTAAGATTCTGTAATGAAAATAAACAAAGCAAAGACATATTAGTTTTTTTTAATTCTCATTATAATGATTCAATAAGTAATCCTGTACATTTATATGAACTTTCTGTTCCTTGCTGCATGTTCTGCCAATGGTTCTTCCCATTTTAATGGCTTATAATGTTCAGAATTTGTTCACATGTGCTTTTTTCAAGTGTCAGTGCTTAAAACTTTCCTGCTAAAGGAGTTTAGCAATGAGCACACGTTTTTCTACCAGACATCCCTTGGGAATGGAACTCTACAGGAATAGACCAGCTTCTTTGCAGAAACCATTGCAAGGCTGAACTAACACAGATGTAATTGCACTTCTGTTTTACCTCTTATCTTTTTCACAGAAAACAAGAATATTTTCATAAGTTAGCTCCTTTTGAAAAGACACAGTCTCTGATATACCTACGAAACAGAAAAATTATTGAAAAAAAAACCACCTGTTGTTACATATAATTTAATTTCATGTTATTGTATTTATTTTCAGAAAATATATTGAACCTAGTGTCAAGAAAAGCAGATACTCTTGGAAACAGCTTGAAAACTGGGACGCTCTCTGAATATTTTGCTCTTTAAAAGCAACAGATTTTAAATTTTGAAACAAACATATTTTCTTACATTCTTTGCAACAGGCGGTTCTGCTAATCTAACCTGCAGAGCTTTCTTTGGATACAGTGGAGATGTCAGTCCTTTAATCTACTGGATGAAAGGGGAGAAGTTTATTGAAGATTTGGATGACAGTCGAGTCTGGGAAAGTGATATTAGGTAAAATAAAAAGTTTTTTTCTTATTTTTTCTCTATATTTTTTGATAATTAATGTACTTTTTATCACAGACTAACTAAGAAGCATCTTGTGTTTGACCTTTGTTTTTACAACATCCATCCTTTTCCTTTGTGACTCCACCAGTAGAGAACAGAAAAATGCCCTCCTCAGCCAAATATGATGTTAGAGACTTGTATAAACAGAATAGCTACCAAAAAGAGCTGTAGCGTTGATTAGCTGGAATTTACCTAGTGACTTTTTCAAGATGTGGCAATTTACAAAAACAACCATGAGGACATTAAGTAGGATGAAATAAAGAAAAATAAATATCTTGAGAAAATCAACTCAAAAAAGTATTTTCAAACATGAAGCCTTAAATAAATGGTGAAGTTTGACTTCCCTTTTGGAATGTTTTGATTTCTTCATGCAAAGAACCCGAGTTTCCTGGGATGTTATCTGGCTTGTGAGAGCCAAGCATCCTGTTATGTGGGCTGCTTATATCTTCTGAAATACTTGTTTTGGAGAGGATCTGGCAATTCATGCCATGTACTTCTACTGCTCCTAAAAGTGCTGCCTCATTTAGAAATTAGGGACAAAAGTGGATTTGTATTGAGAATTACATGCTTGACATAGCATACTAAATCCTATCCAATATGAGGTATCTGCTTGGATCTGAAGAGATTCCTTTTTCATTTATAGCTCTGTATGTGTGAATATCACAGTTTCTATGTATCATAGAAATTAAAACTCAGAAATTCAGGCATATCTTAGTGTGCATGCTGAGGTTTAACCTCAGCCAGCAAGTAAGTTCCACATAGCCACATACCAGAATACAACTTGTGGGTTGAGATAACAATTTAATAACTGAGACAAAGGGAGAGATTATAATAATAGCAATAATGCTAATTGTAATAGTAAACATACATTATTAATAATAATTGTAATGAAAATGAGACCTAGAGGAATAAAGCCCAAGAAAAAGAAATTATGCACAATAGTCACAATTAGAAACATCAAGAGTACTGTGGAGACTTTCAAGGTCATCATTCCAAAATATAGGCTAAAAGGAAGTAGTATATGTCACTCCAGTGTACTTCAAGTTTATTCTGTAAAAGTCAAGACCAGTACACTAAATGGCCCGTGACAAATAAGATATTTTGTGTTTAAACCTTTCCCAAGTCCTTCAGCTAGTGCCTTGGGTATCTGACGACTGACAAAAAAAGTGAAGAGAAACCTGTTACAAATTTCTTGTTTTGTGGAGGGCGGAGCAGAAAAGCTTGTTCCCACTTCATTTGTCAGGCCTGGAATAATTTGTAATTTGCTTTCCTGAGTTCCTGAAACCACTGATGGTCTTGTAAAGAGGGAAACAAAGTAATGGGGAGACAGGTGGAGTCTTAGACAGAAAGCCTTTCATTTATAACCTGTCTGAACTAGAAGCACCTGATATACCAGTTCTTCCTACTGTTTAATAAAACATTATCAAATTTTATAATGAATTCTAGAAATTCTCTCTCAGACCATGGCATGAACACGTTGTTTCTGAGTGGCATGTTGGAGAGCCTCAGAAAAACGACAAATACTGGGTTTGGCCCAGACTCTTGGTGTGACTCTAAACTCCCAGAATAACTGTGTTCAGTTTTGTCTCTTCTACCATTCCAAGACTTCAAGAATCAGGGTCTCCATCAAAGTGTGCAATGATATATTACCCATGTGCATATCATTCTGCTTAAAAAAGACAATGAACTGAAGCTCTCATTAACATTTACAAAGCCAAACCTCCTCATTAGAAGTGAGGGCATGATATAATTAAATTAAGATTGCATCAAACCATAACCAAATTTGAAGCCAGAGAGTTGTGAGTTGTAAGTATCATTATTATGTCATGATTATCTAAAGCTTCACTGTGGTACAAGCAGAACAGCAATGATGGCTGTTTTTTTCCTCAGGGTTCTCAAGGAGCATCTCGGGGAGCAGGAGGTTTCCATCTCATTGATCCTTGACTCAGTGGAAGAGGCAGACCTAGGAAATTATTCCTGCTACGTGGAGAATGGGAACGGCCGCCGGCACGCCAGTATCCTCCTGCACAAAAGGGGTAAATGTGCAGCTTTGCTCCATGGAAGGGTAAAATGCAGGGGTGGGCAGCTTGAGAGACTCCCTCTGATGCAAGCAGGAATTTCAGCTTCCTAAGAATTAATGGTCGATGATTGTTTCTCCCCAGGAATTTGTACGACGTGCAAAATAAAAGAGAAAGGATGTTAATTATGGTTGTCACTGGAAAAAATACAGCAAGGCCTTTTAATTAGATCTCTGTAAAAGATGCATTTAATAATTCATTAACTTAAAAATTAATAAAGGCTCAATAGAGAAAAAATAGTAGGAAAACACAGGTGATGCAACTGTAATAATTTTCTGTAAGGAAAAAAAAAGTCAAATTTTAGGAAAACTTGAAAAGAAAAAACTTTTAATTCTATCAGAAATGCCACCTAAACCCCATGCCAGGGGGGTTCCTGCACAGCCTTCCAACACTTTTGTTTAACATCAACATTTCTGAAGTGAAACACCATGACAGAGGTTCCAAGAGCTCTCCTGTTTCTCCTCACTGCTCCCATCCCAGGATTCCAGCCTGCCTTTGGCCACAGCCACCTCCCACTGAGGTGATTGCAGGGAGATGGAGAATCCCCTGCAAATCAAACTCCCAGACCCACTTTGTCCACTCTGCCTCCCAGAGGATGCTCCACATGCCTGGGATTGCCACTCCCCACCCTCCTGCAGCCTCCTGTGCACTTCAGGAAGCAAAGAATAATCAGGAGCAGTGCCTGCATTTTGCTGACATTCCTGTGCTTTTTTTAGACTGCTTGTAAAAGTGAGCAAACCAGGATCTTACTGGTGCTAAAGTACTTGTGGCATCTCAATTTATATCAAAGCAGTGATATCTTCCTTAAATTTGGTTTTGTAGCATGCAAATTCTGTCTAAGCTTAGAAGGAAACCATAAATCAAGATAGTGTGACCAATTTATTCAAATATATTGTTGGGTATCTCCAATTACTTGAATAGAACTTCATTGATAGCCATTCTTCTGAACTCTTGTCATTGCTTCTTAAAAGATGCAGACATGAATTACCAGATGTTCTGCTTAGCCTGGCATTTTCCATATTTTCTTGAATTTACTGAGATGAAAAATTAACTTATTAAGTAATTGAACCTCAACAATATGCCAACTAGTATTCATATACTCTGGTTCAGAGAAATTTATACCCAGAGCAAGAGCTTAGCCAAAAAAACCCACTGAAATCCAACAGCTTATTCTTAATAATCAAACTGCTTGATGGAATAATGAAAACAAAGAATTTTTAAAGCCCAAATTACTTTAAAAGCAAAAGTTATTTAACTGACTTCTATGAAGTCACATGCTGATGGTAAGTCCTTATTTTCTCTTCCATACAAGCAGTAGCCCCAAGACTGAAAACATGTAATTTTTCTCTGTTCTGTGACCACCAGATTTATAATTTAACTTTGTGCATGCATGAATTTTGCATGAATCTTAACTTTCTTAGAGAGCTCAGTAAGTCAAACATACCACAGTATGTGGCCTCATGATGACATGCTTAAGAGGGAGTAATTTCAATATTTAATTGCCCTTATAAATAGTAAAAGGACAAAGATAGCAGGAAAAAGTCCCTTTTTTTCCCCCTTTTAGTAAAGCTGAATCTGAAATAAATGTGGAAGCAAAATCTGTTGTGCCCTAGAAAGACAAAAGGTACCAGATACAAGCCTTCTACACATTTTGCATGTTGACAACTGTTTCAGTGAAATGATAAATTAAGCATGACAGATAAAAATTTGAGCTAGTCTCTCAGGTCTCCTAGGAAGAGCAGTTTTGCACTGCTTGCTTAGTCTGCTGTAATCACCATGACAACCTTTTGGTTTAGGTTTCCTCGTTTAGATCCATAGTCTCTGCTAGGAATGAGTTAGCTGTTTATTAATTTCTGATTATTTGGCTGACTTAGTACAATTGAGATCTAACAATTAGGTAAATTTGCTTCCTCAACACCAAGACATTTGCAGATGTGTTAGTTTTGGTTGGTTTTCTAGTTAGTGATCTTTTCTTTTCTAGCAGTATAAAAGTACAAAAATGATGAATCCAGAATGTTCACTGCATACCTGAAAAAGAAATTATAATCCTTCTTAAACTTCCTTCATGGAACATTATCACCAGGATCAGAAGGGACAGCAAAGCAGAAAACTCTGCTGCTGAACAAAGAGAGTTCCTGGAAAAAGAGGTATTTAGGGCTAAACACTGCAGTGGGCATTCAGGTACAAAGCTTAAGCCTTTCCAACACCCTTGCAACTGCTGCTTCACCCAGGTCAGTAGAGTCACTGTTCCCTTACAACTCCAAGAGGAGATTTTAGACATTCCTGCACTTACACAGGACCTGAAAGCATACAAGTCAACAGTCTAAATCACCTGAAAAACCTGGATGCATCTTCCTTATACTCCCTCTGGTCAGCCCAGCAGGGAAACTCACCTGGCAGAAACCCTGGGCAGGATCCATCAGGGATGTCTCAGCCCAGCAGGGACACACTCCCACCTGGCAGAAACCCTGGGCAGGGTCCATCAGGGATGTCCCAGCCCAGCAGGGACACACTCTCACCTGGCAGAAACCCTGGGCAGGATCCATCAGGGATGTCCCAGCCCAGCAGAAACACTCTCACCTGACAGAAACCCTGGGCAGGATCCATCAGGGATGTCCCAGCCCAGCAGGGACACACTCCCACCTGGCAGAAACCCTGGGCAGGGTCCAGCAGGGATGTCCCAGCCCAGCAGAAACACTCTCACCTGACAGAAACCCTGGGCAGGGTCCAGCAGGGATGTCCCAGCCCAGCAGAAACACTCTCACCTGACAGAAACCCTGGGCAGGGTCCATCAGGGATGTCCCAGCCCAGCAGGGACACACTCCCACCTGACAGAAACCCTGGGCAGGATCCATCAGGGATGTCCCAGCCCAGCAGGGACACACTCCCACCTGACAGAAACCCTGGGCAGGGTCTATCAGGGATGTTCCAGCCCAGCAGGGACACAGTCTCATTTGGCAGAAACCCTGGGCAGGGTCCAGCAGGGACTCCCATCTCAATCCAGAGCCTGGCACAGGGAGGGAGAAGGGGGTTTCTGCTCTTCCCCTGGAGCTGGAATGGAGAGCCAGAGCCTCTCCTCTCCAGATGTGAACTGATTTCAGGAGGGGAGCAGAGCACAGTGCCCCTGGACTCCAACACCACCTGGGCAGGAAAAGTGAACCCATTTTCAGCATCCAGCCCTGGGAAAAGCTGGTGGTCCTGGTATGTCCCTCTAGTGCAAATATCAGTACTCTCTATGTCAGGGAGCCAGCCTTATTTTTCTCCTGAATTTCTTTTACTTCTTGACACCAGTGGAGAAAAGCTATGATCTATGTTTTCTGCTGCCAGCTAACCATTTTTAGAGTCCTAAATTTCCTCAGATGCTGTGCATAGGGAGCATTTAACTCGAAGCTAAAGGCAGTAGAGTATTTTAAGCAGGACAATGCCAATGCTGTTTCCTTTTCTCATTCATTCTGACAAAATTTGCAAAAAAAAAAAATAGGAAGAGGAGAACAATCAGAACCCTAAAGATTTAACTTTCATTCCTTTCCTCCACCTTCTGACCAAATTCCTGTCACCCTCTACAACAACCAAGTTATTTTCTCTTTTTTGTGGGGGGAAAAAAATCTACTTGTTATAATCTAAGGTTGATTTTGTTACTTACTGGTGAGAGGTGCAATTGATCATCCAAAGCAGTTACAGGTTAATCTTCAGCCAGGTAGAGGAACCTTCTGGAAATTAATTCTGGGAGTGGTGCTGACAGCAGCTAAGCAGAAACTGATTAATTACAGACCACAGATTGGAGATGATATAGCAGGTGGATCACAGACTACAATTCTATTTTTTTCAGAAGTTTTTTAATTAAAGGAGACAAGTTTATAGTCTATCAATGTAGCAGATAAAACTGCAATGCATAAGGAAAAGAATTCTCTTCCACAATGTTATCTATTGACAACTATGACTTTCATGCAGGATAAAAGTCTTCATAATCTTATTTTATCATAGACTGTATTGTAAATATGGGTTATTATCTAATTATGTGATTATTTTTTGAAAGTCCTTTCTGATGTCTGCAAGATGAACTCTACATCAAAAATAATCTCCAAATCTATCTTTGCATTATTCTTTAAGCTGTATAGATATCATTTTAAAAGCTTAATATATACTGGTATTTTTCCTGGGACAGACATTAGAACTAAGGTAACATGTTTTCATGCATTTTTCAAAGTATCTACTTCTTTTCTTCCCATTGTCATCTACACAGTATTATCATCTGATTTCCTGCCCTTAGCCTCTTTTATGGTTTCAGGTTTTTTTTCTCAGTCATAGGTGCTCTCAGTGGGCATATATGAATCTTTTTGACTGTAAGTTAATGAGGGTTAGTTAAAACAAGTTTGGGGGGTTTTTCTGTCAAGAAAAAAGATATTTTCACTGAAATAAGTTGTTTAGGGAAAGAGTTTAAAATTGCCCATGGAAATACATATTTGAAAAATATGCAGGATAATATTTCCTAGATGGAATGCATCTTGAAGAAAACCACCTTGTTTTAAACTCATTATTTCTTAATGCATAAACATCATATTAATACTTCCTGTACAATGTAATAGCAAATTCTGAATAGAAAGTAGTTCCAAATTATCTTCATGTGGTTGTTAATGATAATAGAATTGCTGACAAACACATTAAATTGCAGTGCCATTCACATAATAGTGTAAATCTGGTTTATTACTTACAGACTTGAATGTGTTATATGTATTTTCAGGCAGTTGAACACAATTTCACACAGTGGTAGTGATGAGTGACAATTAAGACTTAAAAGAGAAAAGAAACTAGTTCATTTCTAACCTCTGCAAAGAAACCCCAGGTGTTATACCTCCTTTTACCAAAAAGCTTCACAATGCTTCTGAAATTTCTGAAAGGAAACTCATCATATGAAATATAGAACAATGAGTTATATTTCAACTTCTGCTAGTTGGACCTGAGTGCTTGTTCAATGCAGTGAATCTCTGAGTCTCAGTGGAAGAACTCCAACCCACTTGGTCAGTTCTGACCTTGCATGAGTCTATCTTCCAGTGTATAAATCATTCAGTTTTTATTCTGCACTGCAGGAAAAGCTTTTCCAAGACCCTCATCAGGTTTTAGAATTGAAATTGGATTGGATTTGATGGAAACTGATTTTTCATTCACCTATGGCCATCGAAGAAGGCTTCAAGTGATCACTGAGCTCAGCAGTGCCAAAGTTCATTCTCCCAGGAGGTTCATGACACAGGGCCAAAGGTCAAATATCAGCTCCTTTCTTGTCCCAAACCTAACAAAAAGTGACTGACCTTTTACACTCATCCTCATCTAAAATCAGTTGAGGAACAGAATACTAAAGACCTCTGCCTGAAAGAAACTCTTCATAAGATCACACTTTTAATCAGTCAAGTTTTTCTCACCCTTTAGAAAATTGGATTAAGATAACTCCAGTAAAAAATTTTGTAAGATTACTCAGCATGTGCCTAAATCTAACTTTCCTCTGACAAGTCTTAGTTCTGGCAATATGTCAAGTTGGTTTGTTTAAGAGATTACTTTTTAAAACAACTTTTGTACGACTTTTATCATAGCCCTTCCTTGTATGTGATGTCTAAGTGCAAGTCTAATCTTGATTGACAAGGATGAAAATATTTTAAAATAGAATGTCACAAACTGTTCTCATAATCCATGAATAATTAAATTATTCATTAATGCTACTCTCAGAAAAAAATGCAAACAGTATGTTTAATGATCTTACATCCTTGGAACTCTGTACTCAATTTTTTCCCCACATTTTTTGCACCCCTTGGTGCCTCTTACATTCATTTCTTTCAGAAGATCTAAACAAAATATTAGTGTGGGCATGTCTGATTTCTGTAGTGCAATTGACAAATAGAAGCTCTCCCATTAAGGAAGATTCAGGTCATATACAATTAATTAATTTGGGGAAAACAACAAAAGATTACTGCAGTTCCACATCATGACAGTTTTTTCCCTCAGTCTATATTATAAATTGCCTTTGAAATGTGTTGCTATGTATTTAAATGTAGAATTTTTCAGTAACATTGCAGCATTTATATTTTCCCGACCTTATCCTCTTGTGAGCTAACATACTGTTGGAGATAATGTAATTACTCTCCTACTGGGAACAGGTGTCCTGCACTTCTCAGCAGAAATAAAAATGCCATTGGTAAGAATATACTTCTATTATAATAATTTACTATTTCTCTTCTAATAACACTGGAAATCCAACAGCACCAAGGCTCAGATATGTTTCCTGCCATACTAATGAATAGATTAACAAGATCCCTGCATTGCATTTGCACACATGTATGCTTATGTATGTATAATCCCACACCTGACTAGCTCTTTTTCATAAGGGAATCAGGAATGCATATCATTTATTTTTGTAAAAAAATAAAGACAAACAAGGTCCCAATAGTTCTAATAAATGAAATTAAACTTCTGCATTGAAAATAATTTTGAAAATCATGACTAAATTTAGCTGGCTTCACTCAACTCTGCAGACATTCACAGGCATGCATGACCTGTGCTGGCAGAAAGCATGTACTCTGTGCTAAAAAATAATTTCATAATCAAGCTAATGAGTAGCCCAAATCCACTTCTACTGCTATCAGAAGTACTATTGTCCTACAGTATCAATCAGGAATTATTCACAACAGTATCCATATAGGATATCCATATAGGATATTCACACATATCCATCTGGGTACCTTTCGTACAACCAGATTTTTTGGAAATTTGAAACAAAAAAAGTCTTAAAAAATAGAGAATAGATTTTATACATATGTGTATTGGATATGTGAATACTGTATAAAGCTGTGGTTCCATATGCTATATTTTGGGGAGACAATTTGCTTTACAGCTATGCCATAACAAATACTAAGCAGGGGGAAGAAAGAAAGGAAAAAAAAAAAAAAAAAAAAAAGGAAAAAACCCATACTTTTTCATTTTAAAACTGTGAGTATGGGTTTCTTTGTTGCTGACTTAAACTCTGCCTATTCTTTATGGCTAATCTCTGAAATGAGACTCAGAGAAGTGTTCCTGTGTTATCCAGCTTCCTTCTTCTTTTAGAAAAAACACACCAATTCCTAACCAAACCTGCATGTTACAACACAGCAGTCCCTGTCCCCCTTCCAAATTATATTCATTATCTTTATCATTCCTGTAGTAATTGAAGTTTATGAAAGTGCACCTAAACAAACTAACTGCCTCTAACCAAACCCTATCTCTTTGTGAGTTAAATCATCCAAGACAAGCAGAGAATGGAAATCAGTTTAGGCCACAAAGTTGCAAAGATTTATTTCTGTGCTAACCTGAAGCTCTGTGGATGGTCCTGTTGACTTCAGAGGGATTACTTATAGTCCATGAAGTTGAGCAATCTGCGTAAGTGATTGCAAAATTGAAACCTTAGATAGACTGTAATTGGATTTTGAAAAAGGCTCAGAAGCTGAATACACAGCTATAAATCACATGTGCTCAGAGAGTTATAAATCACAAAAAAAAAAAAAAAAAAGAACGAAATAGAATTCTTTTTCATAGTAGTTCAGCTGTATGAGGGCTAATTAATGAATAAAATTAATTCTAAATTTTTACAGATCATTAAATGTAAAGCCCCTGAAACATGTCATATAAGTCAAAAGATATGAATCTTTGACAGAACTCTTTTATTTATTTTCTTCTTACAACTTCAGTTATGATAAGTGAATTACCTGTATGACACAGTGAAAGGAAGTTTATCAAATATTAGAGCCAGGTGAAGATCAAAGATATAACCTATAAATGTGTCCAATAGTTAGGAAAGAAAAGGTATAAAATTTATATTTGCATTTATTGCAAGCCATATATGCTAGATATTTGGAGAGGACACATGCTTTGTTTTAATTAGCTGCCTCTTTCACTGAGTTGCTTGGCCAAAGCCTCCTGATAAGGAAAAAAATTGTAGCCATTGGTCAAAACGCTTGTAACAAATCTAGTTTTAAATTGAAGCTATTTATTCAGAAACCAATCTAGTACTGCTGCAGCAATCAATGTGTTTTCCTTGGAGTAGAACTGCTCCTGTGCTACTGGAAGACTCTTGTTAATTGCCTGTAACTAAATGATTGCTGTGCTTCTGGATGTAAGTCTCTGGCACTGCTCGTTTGTTGTGTTTAACAGAATGCCTGTCGCCCCAAGGGTTAGCCGAGTAATTTTCCTCCACTATTTTCTACATTCAGTCTCAGCTCCTTAAGGAGGGCCAGGTCTGTGATCTGAGCAGCACAGCACAGGGGCTAAATAGATTTTAAAAGGTTTGCATTTCTCATATCTTGCTTCTGATGTGGAATTGTGGCAAAATTGAATCTTTTTAGTATGTAGCCACTACAGGAAACTTGAATTTCAGCAGGAAAAACAGATCACACTTCAAAGGGAATGTAATGCCTGCTGCAGCAACTGTGCCCAAATCACACTGTAAAAGGCAGAATAAAGCAGCAGAAAAATATGTTATTGTAAAGGTAACCATGGGCTGCAACCTTGCTGCTGCTCTTTAACTTGCCTTTGACAGTCACTACATCGTTGTTGAGCTGTTGACACACATCACCAATACCCTTGGCACTCGCAGAGCATTTGTCAGGAGTAAGCTCTGGTAGGGAGGAGCCAGAGCACCTTCCCAATTCACATTGGGAAAACAGAAATGTGAAATGGCTTCAGTCACTGAGGGGCCAACAGCAGAGGCAGGACTGAGCTTTCTGCTTCTTGCACCTTCAGCTCAGCTCAACACCATTCCTAAAATCCCCAAGGCATCTCAGAGCCAGCCAGTGGCCTTTTAGGGCACGGTTTGGCATCCTACAGAAACTCAAGGCCAGAAAACAGCCAACCACCGTGCCCAGGCTGATCCCCCTGCCTTCCATAGTGCTGCACAGATGTGTCTGTCCCACTTCTGTCCCTCTTCCAGCACTCTGGGGGGAGCTCAGGCATCCCGTGGGCTGGGTGCAAGGATGCAGCAACCTGCTGGGCTGATCACTGCCCCTCTCTGCCTCTGAGCCCTGACAAGCTGCACAAAACAGAGTGAACGTGTGCTGATGGATGCTGTCCAGCACAGAGGAAAGCACAAGCTGGCTCAGTGAGATCAACAGACCATGAAACTTCCCTTGCAAACAAATCTGTTTAAGAAACAGCCACTTTTTCTGTGTATGATCACGATGGCTCAGCAGCAACACATGAAAAGGTAATTGCTAATATGTTTCAGGCTGACTAGAGAATTTTGTTGTTTGCTTTGATGGCCTAATTAAGAACAGTTTCATGTGCTTTCAGATAGATTTTACTGAAGCAAACATAAAGGCATAATCTTACTTTATGGGAAACATATAACTAAGGGGGACTCTGATGGCAAAAGTGATGCAGTGTATTAGTCTGATTTCATGCACAATGACAGAAGACAGATGAATACCTGCAGTTATTTCTTTCCATTTAATATAAAAATCATTAGTTTAGAGAAAACTTCTGTTTTCCAGTTGTAAAGATTTTCTTTGCCTTTAGTGATTCATAACAGCAGGCACATAAATAGAGTACTTTGTACCTAGCAACCCAAAATATTAAAACCTTTCTTCTAGTTACCATTGAACAGCTTCATCACCTGTATTACAAAATGATAAACAGGGTATAGTATGCCAGTGCAGAGTAATTTCCATTTCCATTTCCATTTATATTCTAGAATATTGCACTTCTTGCCTATGCAAACCATATTTTGTCGAATGTTTTTCATAATATTTCCCTTGCTGGACTAGAAAAGTATTGGGAGCTGGAAATAACCATGTCAGTCTTAAAAATATCTGACACAAAGGAGTTTCCAGCACAGTTTTGGAAAGAATGACATGGAATATAAATGCCTTTTTATTTTATTTTATTACACTTTTAGTGTCTTCTAGAGAGCAATGAAATCTTCTTACAATTGCCTCATAATAATGAAAAAAAAAAAAAAGATGTGTGATTCTCAGTAGATGCTGTCAAATAAATACGATTGTCAATTTTTCCTCTAACCTTTTATTCCTTTAATTGAATTGTATTGTTCTGGATTATCAAATCTGCACAACCACATGCATATACAAGTAAGGTTACTCCAGGTCCACACTGCTTCATTCAGACAGAAGAAGGACACTGTGAAGATAACCCTTGTTCCAGCACAGGTTTTTTGTAAAGCAGAATCTGTGGTTTAGATTTCCAAGATCTGGTGGTTTTTTTTTTTCATTCTTCAAAACAGTGATTTGAAAGAGCAGGGAAGGTCTTCAGACTTTCCATCTAGTGATTTCAAATTTCAAAATTGTTAGCAGCTCTCCTCCTACCCCCTTTTTTTGACACTACCAGTTTTCAGTCAATGAGCAAATGAAAAGTAACAAAACTCTGTGACTTCCTTCAAACTGGAGGCAGCAAAAGTCCATGGTGGCATATTCCCTTTGGCCTGGAAAGTGGCTCCACTGCTGGTGCTGGACATTCTTGGTGGCCACAAGTGACCCCTCCCTGTCCTCAGGAACAGAGCTCCATGGTGATGATCCCAATCCATCCTGTGGGCAGGTGGCAGTGGGGACACCATGGGGTCAGTCTGAATGGGAATGTCACAACAGGCAAACCAGGACTATTTGCTGTGTCTACACAGCAGCTAAGCCCACTGTGGGGAAGGTGAGAATAAACTGCAGACCTCTGGGAAACTGCTAAAAATATTAACATAAATATAACTGAGATGTCAGGTTGTAGTGTTTCTTGGAAAATATGTCTTCTCTCAAGTGTTTTGTGAGGATTTTTGATTATTATTTTTATTTTCATTTTGGAAAAAAGAATCAAATCCTTATCTTATGTTTGCCTACATCCTGTTCATATATGGAATAAGGGAAGAGCTGGTTTTGCATTGTAGTCCTCAAAAAGGAAATATTCACCTCTGCTTACACTCTAAGTCAAATGGCAACATTTATCTAGGTAAAGCAAAGTATTATCTATCTACAGAAAAAAAGAAAGAAGAGTTATAAAATATATAATATATATGCACATACTCATAGACAAACACACAAGCACACTCCCAGCAAAATTTATTTTTCAAATTATCAATTCATATAGTGTATCAGAGGGAAAAAGTAGCTTATTGAAGTTATGGAAGCTGTAAAAAGCTATAAAAATCCCATCAATTAGGTATTCATTCAAGGGCTTTATAATGAAATAAATACATAAATAACCCATCATTCATTATCTTATTTTAATGTTTAACAGAAGTGCAAGGTCTGCTGCTAATCTTCCTGTGGTTGGGAATGTGGTTGTTACTGAGTTTTGTAATTCTTTGCAGAGCTGATGTACACAGTTGAGCTTGCTGGTGGCCTTGGTGCTATTCTGCTGCTGCTTGTTTGTCTAGTGACCATCTACAAGTGTTACAAGATAGAGATCATGCTCTTCTACAGAAATCATTTTGGAGCTGAAGAACTAGATGGAGGTAAGGCAGCTTCTTAGCACATTTCCTACTTTCTAAGAATATCTGTCTTTTGTGTCTCTTCACCAAGGCCCAAATTTCATTTCAGCTCAAGGTGTGTTAACAGCTGCAATTTTAGGTGCTGACTTGGATAGACATTCCTCATACAGCACATGAGCACAGTCACTGCTGAGCTGATGTTCGTGCTGCTCTCTGGAGCTCCAGAGGACATCCGTGTCTTTTAGATTTTTATTCTCAACACTGAATGTAAATTGCCAACATCTATGCATTAAAGATTTTCACTTCCTGTCAGTACTAAAAGCCAGCTTTACTTCTCTGTGAGCAAGGTGGTGTTGTCCCTAATTGAATTTAACAAATAGGTAGAGGTTGAAGTGAATCTCAATTTACTGCTTGTTCAAACTGACCAGTTTCAATAAACTGTACTGAGTGTTTGGGAATGCACCCAGTAGTTCACTTGCTTGAGCTCATTTGCTTAATCACTGATCAGGCTGCAAATGGTCATTAAAATTGCTCTGTGATTCAAGAACATCCAGCCTAAAAAAAACTAATCCACAATATATGCACCAGTTCTGTCAAACATTACATGCATTTTCATCTTTATCTTTATAAGGACTGAAGGAAAAGGTCCCCTTTGCCTCTAGCCTTACTAATCAAAACTGTTGTTGAACAGAAAACTGAGCTGCAGTCTCTGATTAATTAGATTGGTTTCTTGGGTTGGAGTTCCTAATTTTTTGGGCTACCACTATGTCTTTGGTGACAGGACCTTTTATCCTACAGAAATACTAATAAAAGGTTTTTTTACAGGTCAAGGTAATAGCTTGCAGGCAGAAGCTGCTGTGATATATTAAAATAAATATGTATTGATAAACAAGTGATGGCTAAATCTGTCACTGATAAGCAAAAGAGCAGTTGCAAAGTTACAAGTCCTTATATAAGACTTCCATAATAAAATCACTAGGGAATGACCCATTTCTGCCTGACATCTAAAAATGCACAAGGATTCAAAATAGAAAATTCTCAAAACAACAAGCCCAAGAACATCAGAACATTTTGTAACCTTCTACAGGCTTTACAAAAAGATGCATTAATGTAGCAGCTTAGTGAGGAAAAAGTCAGGATATTCTATTTATTTTACTGAGGAGGAAACTGAGGCCCAGAGGGACTGTGAGTCATGGAGCATTTTGACAGACACCTTCTTTTTTTTCAGAAGTTCAGATTCTCTCCTATTCACAAAACAGCTGCCAGTTTAAATGGACATGTTTACTTCCATAAATTATGTGAATTTAATAATAGCCGTATTAGAATATGTGGAAATAGACACTTTAAATAATAGTTGTTTAGATAGATGTAATTTTACTTTTTTCTCTCTTAGTACCAGTAATTCTTGCTTTTATAGTTGTCATTTATAATTTTCTCAAATAATTCCAACTAATTTGTGGACTCACTCTGCCAGGTGTCACACTCTTTTCTCTCTCTCTTGTCTCATCCCAAACATTGGTCACTTGGGAACAGCAGTACTTGAATCATGGATTTTAAACATCAAAAACATTACCTCTAAAGGATACTGTTCTGTGATTCAAAAGGAGGAAAAACAATATCCATTCAGTTTATCCTTCTCAGCAAAGGTCATTGTTAAAGAAGGTCAAGCATGGATTCTCCTTAGATCAGTGCAAACACTGAGAGCTTGCATGCTTAACCACAGTAATAAAAAAGAAAAATTCTATTTACAAATTCCTAATGAAAGCCTGTAGCTTCTACCATGTTCAATATACTGGAAAAAAACCCCATTGTGCTAATGAAGTGACTGCAGCTGCACATTTCACTCTGTCCTTTCACTTACACTCTTGCAAAGGAAGGAAGATGGAGAGGAAAAGTTCCACAGAAACCCAAGACATGGCTTGTACAGAAATAAATTGCAGACATACACCGAGATCCCTTCCTTTGGCTTAGTTTGTTATTGACAGACACAAAATGCTGAACTCTAAAATCCTACTCTAACCTCATCTCCTGCAGAGCAGCAGCAGAGCGCCCACGTTCTATTCATAATTTACACCATGTTCTGTCATACTTCAGGACAGCATGGAGATAAGCAAACATCAAAATATCACAGTCTTTTTTTTTATGTGCACTCTATTGTACCCAGAGAGGATTTGAAACACTTTAAAGGTGAGGTCCAATTAAAGTTTTCAGTTGAAAATCTATTTTTAAAATTCAATGCTTCATTTCTTCCCTGATCAGAGAACAAGCCCTTCAGGATGTCAAATCTCATCACAATTCCTTTTTCCTTTCCAAGCCTGAGACACATCAGTTTTTCTCAGGCTAACTAGCACGCATTTCTGTGGGAGGCATGGCTAAATTGTGAGAAGTACTTGAAAACAAAGTATTTAACCCTTACAGCAAATGCAACTCAATTTATTACTTGCTGTAGGGATGCTGCAGTTGGAACAAATGATCACAGCTGTCAATTCCTCATTTCTCTAACTTAGAGTGTTGAATTTTCCAATGTTTTTTCTCAGCCTAAGGACAAGACTCTCCTGTTTTTTCTCTCTCCTGCAGACACTGCAGCTCAGTCCTGGCAATGTGAATTGAAGCCCCCATTTTATGTTTTCATGGTTGATTCCCACGAAATTGCCTTTCCTACTAATTTGGAGTATAGCAATATTACTGCTTCTCCTCTCACTCCATGCCTGTGCTTTCCAGCCATGTGGGAGCTGTGTCCAGCTGGGGATTGTGTGATGGACACCACAGTGTGTCCTTCAGTGCAGAGGAGCACAGGGAGCCCCTGTCCAGCCAGGGGACCTGGTGTGAATGTCTGACAGCTGCTCAGTCCTGGAGCACAGGGCAGAGAAACACTCTGACCCTTGGCAAAGCAGTGGCTTTCCTGCCTGCAGGTGTTTGGCATGACCTTGCATCTCTGAGACATAACTCACCACTACCAGTTTGGTGGCCAGAAACTCCCAAATCTTTCTAAGAGGAAAAATCCAGTTCAAGATCTCTCCTCATACGCAGTCAAGATGATAGCTTGGAGTGCTGTGCAAACAAAGAAATGTGCTGTACTGTTCTGAAAACAACATTTTCACAAATAGATACTTCACTGGGAACTTCTGAGGGCTAATCTTTGTCAAATGTCAGGCAACCTTTTTAGTTTTGCAGCTTTAAACTTAAAAGCTTATTTTAAAAAGCCTTGTCCATAAAGCACACTTTAGGGACTCAAATGATATTACTGAAAGGCACTTTTAGAAGTGATGATTTCTTCTATTTTATTGTTCATTGAACTCCAACAAAAGAGATTTTATACCATACCATTCTCTGTGGAGCATTTTAACAGCTGCTTTTCATGTATTTTTATTTTCCAAGGACCTTCTCTTGCTGTTGTTCCCAGTTTTTAAATGACTTTATGAAAAGAAGTATTGTACTTTAAATGACAGAATGAAAATGCAAATAACCATTTACAAGTACCTGTGACCAACACGTCCTGACTTCTTTCTAGCTTGCACTCTGTGACCTTTGTATCAGAAGAGATATTACTACTGTATAGAAATCTGCTCTTTATATAAGCTGATTTCCAGGCACTCTAAAATCAGTGGAAATTTTCCCATTATTTTACCTGGAACAACTTTCTCCTTTGCACAACTTTGCACAACTTTTCTCCTTTGTTCCTGCTCATCAAATCGTGCAAGGGTCAGTCCCCAGGCATGGCAGCCACATCAGCCACAGTGAGGGGGCAGAGTCACTTCTCTCAGTAGTGCCAGTTGTGGTCCTGCCTCAGAGTGGACAGGAGGCTCAAAGTGACCAGAACAGCTCTTCTCAACTTTTCCTTTTTCAAGATCTGAGAGGTTCCAGTGCATATGTAAGTGACTGCATGCCAGTTTTAATTCACATTATGGATAAATCCAGAAGTCTGTGAATGACAGGCTAAAAACCACTGGACATGGTCAGATAAGCAAAAAGTACTCAGAAACTTCTACATGTGTTAGTATTTTAGATTCTTGTTTCAGAGGCAAGACTATATGGTACAGCTATTAGTAGAAACAGTTTGCAGGTATCTGCTACTACCATTACCTGGGTAGATTTTTAACCTTTTAAATTGATGGAAGTTTTTTATCAAAAAATTAATAAGCAAAGGTGAAGACAATCTTAAAATAATTTTTTTAAAAAATAAAAGGGAGAAAAGAAGAATTCACCAACCTTGGTGAATTGAAGGAGCAGCTCCCTTACAGGGAAGGCAACTGGCTCCAAGTCTGGGGAGTTTCAGCTCTGAAAGAGGGAAAGTGGCTGCTTTTGTTTTATTTGTTTTTTTTTGTTTTACACCACATTGCTGAAATAAAACAAAGTGCTCCTAATAAGAGCAAAATGTGCCACTGCTGAGCTCCCTCAGTTCCAGAAGTCTTGTTTGGATTTGGTACATGACATCTACACTGTTTCTTGGTTGGGCTGTTTGCCTTTTCATGAGAGATTAATTTCTGTTCTTGCTGAGGGAAAGCAAATCAATGCTCAAATTAGGAGACTGATGAGACTGGCTCTTCCTTGTAGTTCTGCTGCACTTGGGAGTCCTTATGTAATCATGATTTTGTCCTTGTTGTTATTTAGCTGCAAAGGACTATCAGGGTTCATGGATGAACCTGTGGGAATGCCCAGTTAATATCTTAATAACTGTCCAGGACAAGAGCAGGTAAGAAATACTTGTTAGTGGTTTCCTGGGTTTCATCCCAGGGAAACCCTTAAGCAGCAAGGAATGGCATTGCTTTGAGATTCCTCAGGTTTCTGTGTGACTAAGTTATTAACTTTCAAATATAACTTTCACCACTGGTTTAAGCACCACCAAAGCACTTGTGTTAATGATTATGCTATGCAGGTATAGCTAGACTGAAATTACTGCTGAAGTTAGTGACTTTGCAATTACTGAATCTTCCCTGGGGATGCACAAAATAGGTTTGCAATAGCAGTCTCACCACTCATTTATATATTCTTATTGGCTATTGGCAAATTGTGACGATAAGAAATCCTGCTCTATGAATATCAATTTCAAATTCTATTAAAATCACCTTAGAAAAATGCAGCTCTCTTCTTTCTAAACATTACGGGTTATGAAAAGGGATTTTTCTCTTATTTAATTACAATTTTATTGCTGGAAAACTGTTTCTTTTAACTCTTCTTGTTTATGCTATTTATTTACATCTGAAATGCAATTCAAACAATAAAAACTCAATTTATGTCTCCACTGAATATGGGAGTTTCAAGATTCTGTGAATGAAATGTACTAATTCAAAGGAAAATTCCTGCTTTTTTCTCTCTTCCTATTTCATAACATCTAAAGTGCCTGTGTAACTTATATTATATATATTTATATCTTTAAAAAAATTATATTACCAAGATCATCTTTATATTCCAAACTAAGACATGGTTATAGGTTAGAAAGTTCAAATGTAAAGTAGAAAAAAATAAACTACCATACAATTCAACATCATTCTCTTGCACAAGGATATGAACTTGAATATATTAAGGGGAATGCTACATTTTAAAAATGCTATGGAAATAATTGTGTGGGTAATTCTTAATTTTTATTAACGTAAAAGGGCTTGACATTTAAAAATAATAGAAAATGTTACATCAGCAATAGTAAATAGTGTGAGGAAAAGTATAAGTATTTTGAATGACCTAGGATTTGAGCATTTTATTCAACTTAGCATTAAATGACATTTTTCCATTATATTAAGGATAACCTCTATCCCAATGTATATATTAAATCTGGCCCCCAAAATAGTGAAGCAAATACAGATTAAGAAATGCCATCATTTTGAAGGAAATACAGTCTCTGATAAATTTTGAAAGGCTCTTTGTAACCTTTCCTGAACATAGCACGTTTTTTTAAGACAAAATTTCCTGTATCAGTTTGACTCCAGCTCCCTGCAGCGTTTGGAAGGATCCAATCTCCTGTTTCCAAAGCTCCCCTTGAAATCCTGAAACACTGAATGAGATGAGTGCATTGCTCCTAACTCCTGAAGGAGTATCCAAGTGTTTAAGAGGGGAGCACATGCTCTGCTGAAGGAGAACAATCAGTTCCCTGTTGATGTGGAAATGGAAGATCTGCCCAGCCTTGCTGGGGATGCTCAGCTGCCTCCAGGGCACTGAATCTGAGGATTTCAGGATGCACAGACACATGAGCTGGCTCCATCATCTAGGTCTTAGGGCTCCATTGAAATTATACACTATGAAATACACCATTGTGGGGTTTCTGCTTGTTTTGATCTCTTAATCTGTGCTGTGCTAAAATGTATCCTGCCAGATAAAAGTCAGAATTTGTCACTGGCTTGAACATGGCTGATAAGAAGTAAAATTACTCTAGAAAGTTGTTGTTTGGTTGGGTTTTTTAAAGTTTTTTCATTCATATATATTATTTTTCTGTCCACCATTAGCAGAAATATCTTCAATGTTTAAGTCTGATAAACCCTCAAAGGCCCAAACTGCAGAACTTCTTGCAGTGCAACATGGAAATCATTAGAAAACAGATACATCTATAATGCAAATTTGATGTCAAATGTGTTTGGTGGTCCCTGTAGAAGAGGAAGTTTTATCTTTCTTTCTGTAGGCACCAGCTTATCATTTCTTCATGTGTAGCTGTTAAGAGAGCATGCATACAGATGAGTTCTTAGATGTCTGATAGCAATTTACTTACCCAAAGATCCCATTTGCATGTGAAAAAGTAGATGCATATAGAGTCTGGGTTTCGTTTTATGCTTACACTGAGCCTGTAAGTGACTGCTGCTGAGCACATCCTTGGAATAACAAGAAGCATTTACAACTTCATCCCCTAAAAATTTATATCACTTCTGTTGGATTAGCATTGTAGAAAGTCACAGGCAGTACTCTGTGGTGTACTCTGCATTTAGATGAGTACCAGAAGGAATGGGCAGTATTAAAGAATCCATGTTCCAATGATGCAGAAGGTGCCTTGGCTAGAATCCTGGGGCACTAAGTGAAGTAATCTTTCCATGTGTAATTAATGAAGATGAGATTTGACCCTGTGTTTACCCCTAAGGTCTGTCTAAACCTGTAGCTGAGAGTGACCATGACCATTGCTCACTTACAAACTTCTCACTTTCAACTCCACAGAATTGTTGAAATGATAGGAGAGTTTGTAACTCAGAGTGTTTTGCCTGGAGTCTTGCAGTACCAGTGTTTTGGGGCTGACTGAAACATTTGTGGGCTGAATGCATCACACCTTGAGCAGTAGCTGCATTTGGTCTCATTGTGATGAACTAGTCCAGAGCTTCCCCATGCCTGATGCCTGCACACATCTCTGCAGATATACCCTAGCCCCATTCTTTGCCCTACAAATATTAATAAAACTAGGAGGGAATTATATTTTCCCTGTAATACAGGATGATGAAGCCGTAGTTATTGAAGATGCTGGAGTCTCCATGATATGAAAAATGTGTGTTTTGAATAAATGCATAAGTGATATATTTGCATATGCAATAAAATAAAGTCAGCACAAATAATTTCTCCTCCAAGTAAGAATGTGCAAACCGTTTAACAGACAATACCCAGCCTTTAAAACAGTTTGAATTCTTCATTATTTTTTATTATTTATTCCTTTGAGAAATGATACATTCTCATATTTTTTCAAAGACTTTGAACAGAGCAACACTAGTCTCAAGCATGTACCATGGTTATGACCATTAATGAGGTGACAATAGAAAATGTCATTGCAGCACCAGCATTTTGTCAGTTGTAATAATTTCCCTATGTATTTATTGACCTCACTGTGTGCTAGCTCTTTTGCTGGGTTAACAGTGTATTCCTGCAGAAACAAAAACCTGCTGTGTATGTCCCTCTATATCATACTTGATCCAATCAGTCTTCTTTTAAGGCATTGCCAAAGGCAGGAGGTGCTGGTCTTCTACTAAAGGACATTTTTAATAAATTCTCCAAAAAAATAATGGAAAATGTGAACCATAAAGACAGGGTTTCCCTTTTTCTTAGTTTCTTTTTTTTGGCTTTTGTTTTGGTTGTTGTTTTTTTATTTGTTTGGGGCTCTTTTTCTGTGGCTATCACAATCCAATAGATACTATCCCACAAAAGAGGTGCAGGGCACAGAAAGAATACATGGCCATTTCATGGGTTTAGAAAGGTTAAAAGTAGTAACAGTACAACAAAATTTGTTCTGTCATCTGCAAATGTTAATAAGTATAGTGTACATGGTTCTCCAGAAGGGAGAGAACTGCTCAAGATTAGCACTGCTCCCTTAGTTTCATTTACACTGTGCATCTGCCCCACAGCTGCCAGGCTTTTCAAAATAATGCTACCAGACTACAAAAAGGTGTAAAATGATGAAAGGAGTGGCTCAATAAATAAATGAAGTCAGCACTGACTGTATATAACATTACTTATGACACACAGTATTTAGAGTATTCAATCAGATCTCTTTTGCAAGCAATTGATATTCTGGGTAGTCTGTTCATAATGTTGTCAAGAGAGTTAGAAGGATGTTAACATTTCATTACTCTTGTCATTGATTTTCCTCTGCTTTCTTCACAACAAAAGTCAAAACGTGACCTCTTATTCCACTGAATTAGTTCCAGAGCACTTGGCATTATTGACCTCCTAATGAAAATTAATGGTGGCTCTTTTGATTCAGTCTTTTAAGTAGGCACACCAGGCACATTTAAAAGGCAGGCATGGTTATTTCTCATATTGAAGTGAAGTAACACACTGTTAAGTAAGGAAATGTACATTAATGCAACATTAAACTTGCAAATTTAAATGCATAGAATTCAAGAAACTTAAACTGTATTATCAGGAGCTGGTGCTGGAAAGGTTTAAGCTTGGCAATAATTTCAGACCTGAAGAGCTAAAGTGTTTTACAAGGAATGCTATATGTACACTTAGAGCATTTTAGCCCCAGGTCCTAAATTTATAGTAAAATTCTGAAAAGACTGAAATGCTTTTACTATGCAGTAGAGACATTTGTGCATTATATTAGGTATTTCCATGCTCTTCTTACTCATTTTATGCTGGAGAAGAATGCAAATTCTTCTCAGTGACTTTTGATTTTTGTGCTCATGAGCTGTCACCCTGCAGTTGGGTGGATTTCCTTCATCTGGATTCTTACATAAACTGACTTCTGTCTGTGGATATGGAACCTCCTTCCTTGCATCTGTGTAACTAAGGATTATCTCTACCAGGTGAAACAGGAAAGCTGAATGGAGGCATATCTGAAGACTGGGTGAAAGCTTGCCATTTTATCTAAACCATTTCCTATTCCTGGAAAATTCTCCCAGAAATACTACCTGGGGAAATATCTGGGAAAACTGCTAGAATAAGGAATAAACTAACTTATTCTCCCTCTTTCCTTAGACAACAAAGACTATGATGCATATCTATCTTATACCAAAGTGGATCCTGACCAGTGGAATCAAGAAACTGGAGAGGAAGAAAGATTTGCTCTTGAGATTCTACCAGATATGCTGGAAAAGCATTATGGATACAAGTTGTTCATACCAGACAGAGATTTGATTCCCACAGGAAGTAAGTCATGTCTTTATTCTCATATTGAGGATATTGATATTGAGGAAGAAAATGAGTGGTTACAGTGATTATTTTAGTCTTGTTTCTTTACCTACTCTTTCAGAATGTCATCTTTCCTCCCATGTCTTAGAGAATAATGAGAATAAGCCACCAAACATTAATGTGCATTTTCCAGATAAGAGGATTATTATTTAATAATTGTATTATTTTAATTGAAGGTGTTAATTGAAATCTCTAGGAATGAATACCAAGTTCTTTCTTTTCAGCTCCTTATATTTTGTTTGGAAAGATATCCATGATTCTAAGTATTACAGAAATTCACACAGGAAAGAAAAAGTTGTGTTTGGACAAAGGCAATGTTTGAGTAGTGACTTCTACACCAGAAAAAAGTGGTGAACTCTGTCACTGTCCACTGTAGACAAATGTATGGTGGATGTACTTGATCTTTCTCAGAGACTGAATACTAGAATTGATTCCAGCTAGTACAGTAGATCTTTTTCATGTTTTCTGTCATATATTCCAACATAAGTACAGTAATGTTTTGTTAGTAGTAATATTCTTCATGTCTTCAGTGTAACCATATGGACTAAGTTCAATACCTTTAATGAAAGATAAAAGAAAGGATGTTTGGTATAGATAAAGCACAGCACAGAACATCAAACAATCTCATGGATATTTTTTAAATCTACAGCAAAACACCAATTTACAGGAGACAACACTTTTTATGAATGTGTGTGGCAGGGGCATGAAAGAAAAATAGAATCTAAGCCTACAAAAAAAAAACTTAGAGTATCCTTTGGGTTTGAGGCTGAGGTCCTGAAGCACATGGCTGCTGCTCTGTTGTCCAACTGGGGGACTTGCCTTTTTAAAGGTAAAAATTGTGCTGGACATATTTGTTCCAATAGCAAAACAGGTGATATAAAGCCACAGCCCATGAACAAAATCTCAAATTCCATAGCATGTGTGGGAATAGATGTTTTGCAGGATCACAGTAGGGTTGAGGATGGAAGGGGCCTGTGGAAGTCGTATTTTCCAACCTCCCTGCTCAAGGAGGCCCACATAGAGCACGTTGCTCAGGATCATGTTCTTCCAGGCCAGCCTGACACATTTGCAATTGATGTTTTTTGTATATTTCAATGAGATCCTCTGGGAGCAGAGATTTGTCTCTGCTGTTTCTCACCAGCGTATGAGAGCAGACTGTTTTCTTAGATTGTTTTTCTGAGCAATTGTTTTGTTTTGTAGCCTATATTGAAGATGTGGCAAGATGTGTAGACCAAAGCAAGCGACTGATCATCGTCATGACTCCAAGTTACGTGGTAAGAAGAGGTTGGAGCATCTTTGAACTGGAGACAAGGCTTCGAAATATGTTAGTCACTGGAGAAATCAAAGTGATACTGATTGAATGCAGTGAACTACGAGGAGTTATGAACTACCAGGAGGTTGAGGCCCTCAAACATACCATCAAGCTCCTCACTGTCATTAAATGGCACGGACCAAAATGCAACAAGTTGAATTCCAAGTTCTGGAAACGTTTACAGTACGAAATGCCTTTTAAGAGGATTGAACCCATGACAAACGAGCAGGTTTTAGATGTCAGTGAGCAGGGGCCCTTTGGGGAACTGCAGACAGTCTCTGCGATTTCCATGGCTGCTGCCACCTCCACTGCTCTTGCCACTGCCCATCCAGACCTGCGCTCCACCTTCCATAACACATACCACTCGCAGATGCGCCAGAAACACTATTACCGAAGCTACGAATACGATGTACCTCCTGCTGGCACCCTGCCACTTACCTCAATCGGTAACCAGCACACCTACTGCAACATCCCCATGACACTTATAAACGGGCAGCGGCCGCAGACAAAAACTAACAGGGAGCAGGCCCCCGAAGAGGCTCACACAAACAGTGCCATCCTGCCCCTCTTGCCACGGGAGACCAGTATATCCAGTGTCATTTGGTGACCCACACACAAGGGGCTGCCACCCCCCTGAGTAGGAGTAGAGCCTGCAGTCTGGTGCCTGGAACTACATCCTCGACTGCTGCTGTTAAACATGCATTACAATCGATAACAAACGAGGAAAAACAGGGTCTTGTACATATGTTTTTGCAATTTCTTTGTAGCATCAGTCTTCCTGTTTTACCCATGTCTCTTCCCATTCACATTTTTGACTTTGTTTTATATGTCATTGGAATTTGTATATTTACATTTTTTTTAAATGAAGAGACTGCTGTATAGATAGGAAACTTTTTTGCTTCATTAGTATAGTTTTAGACTTTTTGTTTGTTTGTTTATAACCTCTCTTGGGAATGCTTGGACAAAGCTATGTTGATATCAGAAGCACCATCCATTTTGTTGGCCTGCCTAGCCATGCCTGCTGCAGCTCACCTTTTTGGAGAGTTTTTGTTCTTAGAAGGACCCCATTGCTCCCTGAGAGCTCCAGTTTCATTTCTACTCCCGTAATGTGCACTGCTCCTTCCCTGCCCTGACAAAAACCCCCATTTGGGGTAACACTACAGTCTGATCATCTAACATGTAACTTGGTAGATACCTGTCAAACAAGAGGAAATACCCAATCTGTATTGGTTGCTTCACAGTAGTCACTAGAGTGTGTAGAAACTATAGCTGGTTTGGTTTTTTGGGTTTTTGCTTTTTTGGGTTTAGTTCTTCTCTTAATTCTTATTTTAAGAATGAGTTGGTTGTATCCCTTTTATAAATATGAAAGCAACCCTATTTTTAACACGTCCTGGAAAAGTATTTATGTGGCTGTGGATTTTATTTTTTAAGCACACAATTTTTTTTCTTTCTCAAGTTTCAAAATCCTGCAAATAACATTTGCAAATGTCAGGCAAGTAAGACAAGTGAGGCAATAGACACTGAAGTGCAGAGTCCTGCTGGTATGTACAGTGATGACTTCCAAACCAAAGGGGAATAAAAAAGACAGTATTGTAGATGGTTTGTCACTTTGTATTATAGAAAGTGTTATTTTCAAAACAAAGTAAGAGCAAAACATTATTTTCCTGTGGATTTCAGAGTCCCTTGTATTTTAATGTTCCAAAAACTGTATTTGCTTTAAAATTATATATTCAAGATTAAGAAATCTTCTTTCATTTGATTTTAGCTTGTAATGATAAATAAAATTTTATTAATTTCAACATGATTTCAGTAACAACTCAGGCAGAAAAAAATGACGTGAAATATACCAGAAATATAATTGTTTTCAGAATAAACTTTATTTATACAAAATTAATATTTAAATCAGACCTGGAAGTATTAAAAACAATTTATTCACTTTAATGAATAAATAAATTAGTTTTATTTTTATGTATGATTCTATCTTTGAGGAGTTGCAAATAATGCATGTACCATGGCTGACAGGGAAGAATGAAAGCCCACCACTGTGTTTACATCCAGACATCTTTGAGACAAATTAAAGAAACACCTTGCTCATGCTTTAAGTACCAGAAAGTCCCTTCTGGTTTTAGAAAGAGAGAGGAGTGGTGCAGCTCTGCAGTATATTCAAGCCAAGCTCTCTGCTAGTCCCTGCTGGCAGAAGCAGAGGAGCTGGAGCAGCACACTGTCATAGAGCCTTGGGTTTGATTTACCCTGGCAGAATCATAACTGGTGTCTTGGCAAAGAGTCCTTCGAGCCTATTTATGTAGTTAATTAGCTCTAGGCATTTTTATGGCAGCTGAGTGACATTGGCCAATATAATGGATGTTGTGGGGTTTGCCCGTCATGGTTGTCACAACGAGAAAAGTACAAGTTATAATATTTTGGTCTTCCTAATGAGAAGTGAGTGGAGAAGCTGCAGTTTGGGGGATGTTTGTGGGAGCAATCCAAAACTGACAGTGTGGGAGGAAATGACTGTTCTCCTGTGCTTCTGTTGTGAAAATCAAGAAATCTCAATATCTGCATAAGAAGCTAATAGACCTTTGAGGTGTGCACTGATTTTGAGTTACTTAAAATGTTTATTTCTCTGAGATTAAGCTCAAGTCCTTTTCTACAATCTGTTCTTTATTATAGTGTCTCTGGACATGTGCCAAACATCCACAAAATGGAAATTAGGCTGCCAGGTCACATAAAATTTTAAGAGAGTTTGCACTTCTGCTTTAAGAAAGCTGTTATTTATTTGCTCTTACAGACACCTGTCAGGCACTGATGGCATTTTCCTTCATTCATCTGGATGCCTGTCCTGGTTTTCACTGGGCTGATGTGGGGAGAAGGGGAGGGATTGAGTGAATTGCAGTGTGGTGCTTAATTTCCATCTGGGCTTAAACCACAACAGTCCCAATACCCCAGGATCCTTTGAAAGCAATGTTTTTTCCCCCTTTACATGCCCTGGTGTAAAGAGTGGGATGTGGAATAAATGTAGGATGCAATTATCTGACCACAATCACATTTAAACAATTGGCTTTTCTTGGCCACATGGGAAGTACTTTTCTTCTTCTATTTTTAGTGTAGATTTAAGCACTTTGAATAGCATGATTCAGGGATTGACAAATACTGTTTGATATTCTCACTACTTAAAGAAAACTTTTCCTATAATGTTTTGTCATAACATTAAATATAAGAAAAACGAACAAAATAAAAAAAAATATAAACAAACCACAAAACCTGAAATAAGTGGACAAGTCATCTGTGGCTTTAGAAATATTCCTCCTTAGTATTCCTCTTCTGTGAACAGCTCTGTGTGGGGAACAGTGAAAGAAAGTGTTGTGTGTTCAAATGCTCTATGTCTGACAAAAATTCTGTTGGAATGCAAAACAAAATGGAAACAAAATACAAACCAAAACTAACAAAAACTGTCATTGCCCTAGTGCTTGGGCCCCATCATTTTTGGTGAAGGTGTTTTTGTTTTTGACACTGCAGCCTGAACTGTGCATGCAATAGCCACACATAAGGTTTAGCCATAAGCAAATAGCACTTTATTTTTAAAAAGATACAGAGTGATGATCAGAAAAACTTCCTCTGCTGGTCAATACTTTGGGTCTGTATGTGGATTCTATGCACGTGAATTATCCAAGTGTGGTGCTCTGTCTTTATAAGGCTCTCTGTAATCATGGTAGTCTGTGTTATAAAAGGACTCTTGTTACACAGCTTGTGTAATTTCAGTATATCTAGGTTATCCAGACAGCATATATAGCCGGACAGAGATGGGAGACTGTATGGAATGCAGCTAATTAATTTGAAGGCAAAATGCATTGCTGGGTCTGATTCTGTTCTCAGTTACAGCATTATGATTTGAGAGTAAATCCAATAAATCTGAATGAGTGCAAGTTTGGTACATGTGGGAGAAAAAAATCAGAAAAGCAAAGAGAAAAGGAATTCATATTTGCAGTCTGTGACAAGCTGAAATCTTGGCCGCAGGGAAAGGAACAGTAAAATACTTTCTGGATTTTAGTGAGGACCCAGTTCTTACCTGGCAGCCAACATCAAACACCTTCAATATGATCTGGTTCAGAGTTCAATACTGTTAGGCTTAGATGCAAACTAAGATCTTTCTATTACTGTACAGCTGTGAAAACAATATGTATTTTAAATAATGGGTGATAATCAGTTTCAAAATAGTCAGAAAGCTTGTTATACCTTCCTGATCAAAATGCACAGTTTTATTCGAATATTGTGCATTAATGACCCATTTAAATTATAAATAGAATAGTGAAAAAAAAAAAAAAAAAAAAAAAAAAAAAAAGAAGGAAATATCAAGATAGTAAGCCTAAGAAGAGTGTAATTAAAATCCAAAGGAAGAGACAGCACAGTAGTAAAGTAATCTCAAAAATAGGACAATGGCCAATGGAGAATAAAGGGCGAAATGCCCACTTGCTTTTTGACTGTATTGTGGTTTCTTTTGTCATGCAAAGCTCTGTACTCTGGCTGACCTACATCAAACAACTGGCTTTTTTGGAGGCCATCCAGACAGATCAGCAACACAAATTCGTCCCCATATTTCTAATTCTGAATGATTTTGTACTTGTTGATAGTCTAGCACAGAGAGATTTTTGTTTGTCTTCTACTGTTGTTATAAAGAGGACAGCAAAAATCTGTCAGCACTAAAAAAATCTCTCTAACAGACTTAGTTTATTAACTAGAGTAACTATATTCCTTTACTCCCACTCCCTATCTGGTTTGCTGTTATTAGAACACTTTTTCTAACCCAGTTGAGAAATAGGCTAAAGTGACTGGCAATAGAAAAAATGTAAGAAACCTCATAACAATGAATTTCCTTGTACTGTGAGGGCTGTAAATTCCCTTGCTTTTTTTTTTTTTTTTTTTTTTTTTTTTTTTTTTTTTTTTTTTTTTTTTAAATATAAACACATCTCTTCACCTCCTAAATAGCCCACTGAGTGGAGGTTGAAGAGCACCATTGTGTCTTTGATTTCAGATTAACTGAATTTAGCATGGATACTGAGCTGTTGTTTGTGATGTAATTCTGCTGGGCCATTTGCCATTGACTCTGTCTCTATTCTCCAAGAGGATTTTGGCAGCATCACACTTCACCAAACAGCCTTGACTTGATATTCCAAAACTCAAAGTTGTTGCCCTAGGGAGCAAAAATGATAAAAATGTTTCAGCTGTTAAGTTTTCCTATGCCTTTTTTTTCTTTTTCTTTTTTATTGTTTTTTGTCTAAATTCTGCTTATAGCAAAGTTTGACTTTTGCTCTGGGTGTACCTTTAGAGTCCACAGGGTCATGAACTAGTTAGAGAAGAAATTACAAAGGCAGTTCTGATACCTTATATGGAAAAAATGTCAATATTGAAGCTATTCAGATTATTGAAAAATGAGTATATTTTTATTGAGGGTTTTTAAAGGGAAATATTCAAGTTGTAATTACAACCAGCCTCATCCCAAAACCTTATCAGTGTTCTTAACATTAAATAGATAATACCTTAAATAACATAATTTCAGAAACATTTAGTAGTGAATTCATTTTTTTAATTTGGGGAGACTAAGAGTTACATGATTCTCTAAGATCTAAGTGTTAAATAAAATAAATTTTCTAGTACTGAGCTTATAGAGAGTACAAACTTTTTTTTTTCTTTATCATTAGTATTAGGAAAGCAAAGTGTGAGAGCTAAGAATTTAAGGGAGGTATTATTGATATATTTTATAAAGACATTTCTTAACCATCAGAACACATCAAAAGGAGCACACAAATTATGAAAAAAAAAAAAAAGATGTGTTTTTTAACCTTCTCTTTCTCTGTTAATCAAACATTAGCTCCTTCTCTGCCCTCCTCAAAAATACAAAGTCATCCAGGAACAATTAATACCTACTGAGCCTGTACTCTCAAACACATTTTGTGACAGATAAAGTACAAGCCAGAACAGGCATGTCTCTGACTGAGAAGCTCCACAGAGGGGAAAGTGGTTCCTGTGCAGGGAGAGGAGGGCACAGCCCCTTTGGCTGTGTTGAGTCACTCCTGTGTCAGGAGGCTCAAGGTGCCACCAGTGCCCTGCCTGCTGCAGGCAGCACAAGGGAAGGGGCAGCAGGCTGGTGCTGATGCTAATGAAGAGAAACGTGAGGACTATCAGATGTCAAGAGACAGATACCCTTGGGCAAAGCAGCTGGAAGAGCAGGAACAGCTGACAGTATTTCCCATGTGCTCCATGTTCAAAGTAAACACCAGCACAGAGCATAGAGAGAGGTCAGTGCCTCTTTGATTAACTAATTGCTTGGTTAGTGTGCAGACCACTAAATGACAGCTACAGGAAATTGCCACCTCAATCAGGTAACACCACCTGAGCATCCTTGCAGAAATTCCCATCCCATCCTAACCCATCCCATCCTATCCTAACCCAGCCCATCCCATCCTATTCTGTCCCAGCCCATCCCATCCTAACCCAGCCCATCCCATCCTATTCTGTCCCAGCCCATCCTACCCTGTCCCAGCCCATCCCATCCTATCCTATCCCAGCCCATCCTCTCATATCTGTTTACCTTGCAGACTGAATTGGAAGTACAAGCACTCAAAACTTGCTGTAAGTTTGGGGTCCACACAAAAACTCTTCCCAGAGATGTTTAGGGTGAGTAAATGTCTTTTTTTCCTGAGAATTACAGAAGTAAATCTTTGAGCTGAAAAAAGGCTGTATTTCTTGTTCTCAGTACACCATTTTTTTACATCCACATAGACTGCTCATATGAAATAACATCCTGATACTATTCTGATCTTCTCTGAGGTAAAAAAAAGTCTTGAAAATGTCAGCTGTGGGCTCAAGATACTCCATTAAGCTGCAGTCTGCACATACACACTTGAAAACCAAACATGAAGAAAGAAAAGCAAATTAGCAATGCAATTGCTTAATCTTTTTAAACCTGGGTTTAGACAATTCTTTTTCAAGAGAAGGTTGGTTTTTTTCTGATGTTTTGTAGTAAGAGATTTTTCAAAATTTTCTCTCAATTCTTTGCATGACAGGTAAATCATACATTTTTTATTCATTTTAAATTTAAAACACAAGTGACAATGAATTTACAGACAAGAAGTTGTTTGCCAGAGTTAATATTCTCTGGTGAGCAGCCCTAATTGAGTTCTTAGGAACGTTTCAGTAGAAAATTTAAACAATTAGTATTGTATGTTTACCTTCAGCATCACGTTAGAACACTGTACATTTGTCATCTTAAGACCCAGGCAACTTCAAATGGAACAATTATGAAAATACAAAGCAGTGAGGAGAACAGCAACACGACTGTCTCTCCATCTATCTCAGCAAAATGGTTCAGTGACACCTGGCTCCTTCTTTGAGACCACTAACCTATGCCTACCTCAGCAAAACAGTGAATCTGCAAACTGTGCAGATATCTGGGACAAAACTCTTGCAATAAGCACTCTCAAATCTTAGTTAGATGACAAAAAGCACTTTATGCAATTTTATTCCTGTACATAGGTATTTTAACTTGCAACTGTTTAATCACAGAACTGCACAATAAAATAAGTAGCACTCAAGAAAATTCAAGGAAGTCCTAAAAGTCTGGGTTTTCTCATAGCAAGACATTTGCCATGTGCTGCAAGATGACAGATGTGTAACCAAGCCATTGCTAGGGAAACTGTGACACAGACACATTGCTGGGTGACACGGGGTGGGAGAGGTACAGGGAAGATCTTTACTGGTCACGTCATGACCAGGTAGGTTAACACAACAAACATTCTTCTGGTCCTGCTCACACGAAATTACAGATGTCTTTTGCCTGGAAACCCAAATTTGGCAGATACTTCCTTCATCATTTGCTATCTGAAGCCATTTATATAACTTCTTTAGAGGTAGGAAATGTGGGGTTTTTCTAGTTACTAGGACCTACCTGAATATCTGCCAAATTTCCTATTGTAAATAATGGTTTCAGTACAGTTCATCTCTCATTTTCTCTGATTACCTCTTCATTCTTCTCAACAAAAGAGCTTGTGAATAGCTCTCTGTACCACATAGCAAATACTGTTCCTATATTTTTTTAATGTTGTTAGTTATTTGAAGAGTGAGAAGCAACAGCAAAGATGGTATCTGCTTGAAAGGACACTTGCCAAGTTGTTCTTTAGGGAATGTTGAAGAAAAATTCTCTTTTAGTCATCTTGGGCACCTTGCCAGATACAAAACTTTCAAGATCCCCTCAGAGAGGAAACCAGAGCATAAGGAGTTGGACACAGACTGAGATGAACATACATATAATTTTCGAGAATGTTTTCTTTCCTTGTAGCTCCTTGAATTGTGCTTTTTTTTGCTTTGTTTTGTTCTGATTTGTTTGCATAAGGAGACATCAGGATTGAGATACCATTGCACTACATGAGTTTATTAGAAAGAATGGAGTGGAAGTCCAGAGAACTGGAGTAGAATAGTCATAAACGAGGCTGAAAGTCTCCTAACAGTGCACCTGGCAGCTGCTCAAAGAGCTGCTGGATTTCCTTAGCTCCCACTTCAGTCAGTTCTCCACTTCAATCCAAAAAATAGGTATTTTAAGGGAAAATTGTACTTTCAGGAGCCATTGTACCTGGAGTCTCAGGCACAGTGAGTCTGATTCCCCCTGCTCATTGGGAAATGAGTTTTGAAAAGCTGAGGTTTCCTCCTCCAGCCTTCTGATTGCTATCTGTTGGTTTTCTAAGGCTCTCCAAAGTCTTGAAAAATAACATAAAATATTTCAGAGTCAAGGTGAATCTAAGGGTCAGTCTACAGACCCAATCTATGGGTCTGTAAAAAAATCATCATTGGTTATTTCAAATACTTTACTAGAACACAGGCATCTGTCCCTTCTTCCTGTAACTCTTACAGTTCTTCTGCCCTAAATAGTAATTTGCTATAATTTATTTTACACGTCCTGTAAAAATATGATCTAAGATATTTTTATATTATTTGGAAGACTCATAAATAGTTTATAACATCTTCATCATAAAGGTTTGCAGATTTGTAAATGATCCATGTTCAGCATGCTAATAAAGTTAAAGAATTCAGCTGCCCAGTGCTGGGCAGTTGTGAAGCAGCACCAATTAGTGAGTGGAGGATGCTAAAAGACAAAATACTAATCTTAGCTTTTACAGTAAAAGGGAGTTAAATTATCTCCCAGCAATGCATTGCTGTCACTCACAGCAGATTTGAACCACCTGTGAATTTTGCAAGAAAAGCACATTATTAATTTCTGTGCAGTTACTAGCTCTGTGCACCATTTCATAAGTAAATCTTTTTATTAGCATGTTGTATGTTCTTCCCCTTCTTCAGATGACAAGAAAGCAAAATGACTAAAAAAAGATCTTTAAAAGAAAGAGCATATGTCTAGTTGAAATACTAGAAGAAAAATTTCATCACCTTCTCTTTCATAAAAAAAGCTGAAAAAGTAATACAAATAAAGCAATTTGTCTAGGAGATTTAAATTCTTTAATTTTATTTAGTTACTTTAATCATCTCGCAAGGAGCTGACTGTCCATAAGCAGAATGCACAACACAACTCAAGCAGTAACAGTCCCTTCTTGGGAGCTCTCTGTTCAAAGTTAACACCTGGATAAGCATCTTGATGAAGCACTTTGTTAATAAAGCTCTCAGATGGTCTTCCATAATCTGAGGAACCAGCAGAGTAGAACTGCTCTGTAGCTGCTTTAGAATACATGTACATTCGTTGAAGATGTAAATGTCTGCTTACCATCTTTAATTTTACATTGATGGAATGAAACAAGGAGGTGCCACACTAGGCTTTGGCATGTTTTATCTTAATTTTCTTAAGTAGTTGATTAAAGTAAAAAAATATTTCTACTGAACTCAGCAGAATAAATTGCAGCTGTGTATAACTGGTGCAAAATAAAGAGCAGAATCAGGCCCAGAATTTGTGAACATGAATTCTTATCTATTCTACAATTTAATTGAAGTTTCAGCATAATTTCCTTTTCCAAATGTCCATAACTGTTGCCATACAAACCATAAATTAACATACACATTCTTGTCAAGGTTTGCATTAAGGCTACAGGGATGGCTAACAACTGGAAAATATGTCTCTTTCTTTATACACTTTGTTCAAAATCATTAAAGTTAAAATAGAAGCACTAAAGTTAAATAGAAATACACCAACCTATATTTATGCCTATTGTATATTAAAGATTTTATCTAAAGAGATTAACTCATATTTATTTTTAAAAAAATTAGATGGGTCATAGCTAAAAGGAACAGCATTTTTGTATAACACTATACTTATTGCTGAGAAGCAAGAGAGTAATGATCAAAATGTTACCTAGTTTCAGTGAATTTTACTTTAAGAAGAACATGGTTTATGTTATCCTAACTTTTGGAAAATTCACCAAGCCTGGTATTAAAAAAAAAAAAAAAATGAAGAGCTTATTGTAATAGCTATAACATATTAAACATTTTTGTATTTTCATCAATTTTATTCTTACAGGAGAAAAGACATCACTCACTAAATATGAATGCTGCACATGTTAGCAATAGAAACATTGATTTTTGTAACTTTGCACTTGCCTTAATTTTCAACACATATACAAACATAAATAACACTTGGGGTAGGGAGGGGGAAGAGCATTAGGAGAAATAAAACCACAAAAGTAGGCAAGTTTTACATTATTAAATTAATAGCAACACATGAGCTTTTTCAACACAATCCTTGTAAAGAGCACATGATGCCATAAGTTTGTTAAAGCACAAGGTGTACTTTGTCTAGATTTAAAAGAAACAACAAAACAACACAAAACCAAACAAAAAAAAAAAAAAACCTTTTGGTGTGACTTTGATTTAGGTTTAAAAAAGTTGGGTGTTTAAAAAAATCTTTATTACTTACATATGAATATTTTTGTATGATAATATACGAGAAGGTTTTAAAACAAAACAAAAATCCACTTGCTTTATAGTGTGCAAATTTTAGAGAAAAGTAAACAGGGTATGTGTCCAGTTTGTAAAACAATGTTCTCCTTTCAAGATTACTCTTTCACTGACTAAATGCAAGGTTATGACAACTTGAAATACCTTTTTTTTTGTGAACTGACAAAGAAAAAATAAAGCAATGTGAATAATTTGCGTATGCAAATTTTTTTTTTTTTTTTTTTTAAATGAATTGTTGCTGGTAGCAGTGCAAATTTAACAGCATGGTAGGAAAGGTACCAGTTCAGTGATTTGACTAGAAGGGTATAGTGGGCCAGAGCATACACATTGGATAAACTGGAGGCTGGAGCTGCTCCTCCTTGCACCAGCTGAGAATCTGGCCTCTTGCATTTTCTTTCTTGTTGTTTCCTCTTCTTTTGCTGATTTATTTCTTAAAGATATTTTCTTTAGGATATATAATACTTTTTCTCTGTACTCTTTTTTTCCTTAAAAACTTTAAAGGTTGTGATTTTAAGCATTATAAAGCAAGAAGTGCAGACTCACAACTCTCTGGGGCTAACAGTTTGAGAGTGGGTGGCTCCTGTGTGTTTGATTTGTTACAGCAGTGCTCAAGTTTTGTGGCAGTTTAGCTCCACTGGAACCACAGGGTGGCAGGGGAATAGAATAACATGGTGGGGAATAGAGTAACATGGTAGGGAATAATTTTTAGCAGTCCATGTGTGCGTGTGGTTGTTTGTGTGACCATCATGGAAGACCCTGACTGATACAGAAACTGGAGTGGAAGAGAAGGAGCTCAAATCACAGCAGTGGTTGGTACATTTCATTGTACCAATCAAAACTAATAAGAAAATGTCAAAAAGGGCATTATTGAAAAACTGATTGGATGCTTTTATTTTTTTAAGTTTGTTGAATATGACATCATGCCTGGGTCAGGACAAATTCCATCCTTTGGTTTCTGGACAGACTGTAAGCTTTATGGCTCTCTTCTGAACTGCAGTGGCATAAACCATTATCCAAGGCAATGGGTTTATACCCATGTTACACCACTCAAGTGAATTGCAATCAGCTTCTTTTTGTCCTTCCTATCGAGACCCTCTCCCTCTGAAGTCCTGAAAGATGCAACAAACACTGAATTTGTTTCCACTCTTTTATTATTTTCTAAAGCCGTGGTTCTCCTCAGATGCTGGGGCACTTGCTCCAAATTTGAGCCTCTGTAACACAAGAATTTGGGGCTTGCAATAAGAGACAGGCACCAGTGCACAGCAGCTCTCACAAAGGTCTGTTGTTTGCCATAGCTGGAGCATAGGTTGTCCAAAGGGCTGGTGATCTTCAGGCTCCAGGAGCCCAGGCCATAGACCTGTGCCAGGCCTGTGTCTCTGCAGCTCATGAGTATCACAAGACTTTTAAGATGTGACAACTGAATTGGTTTACCTGCAGCAACCCATGTTTAAATGCATTTTTAATATCACTGTATTTTGCACCTACAGTCTGAAGTCAAGGTTAAATATTAAAGAATATTGTTTCTACAGACAGTCACCCTTTTGGACTTTGCTTCATCTACTTCTCATGAGATTTTTATCTTTGCTATACAAAATATTAGTAAGATCATTTGAATAAATGATCATGGTATCACCAGTATCAACACAATTCCTTGGCCTGGTATGGTGGCAGGAAATGCATTTAGCATTTGAGTAGACATCATAAGAGCTGTGATTACTCAACTACCAGCATGTGACGTGCACAGAAATATGGTATCCACTGTAAATTCAAAAAAAATTTATGTATATTTAGTTACATTTTTTTAAATATTGCTATTTAACAGAAATTAATAAAAAAAAACCTGAAGAACATAATTCTCTATTCTTTACTGCATTACTCTGCATTCCCTGCAATTCTTAGACACGTGACCGAGACAGATACAAGTGCAAAAATTTTATTAATGCTGATATTCTCTGCCAAAATCATGCATGTGTGAAAAGGCTGGGAAGCCACATAGGGCTTCCTGCTTGAAGAGGGACAATCACAGGAAAAAATAAGTAAGCAAGACTATTGCTTGAAGAGTGCTCGAGTCTTGGTTTCAAAAAAAATACAATAAAATAAAGAGAAAGACAGAGACAAAGAAACAGAAATAATAAAAGCACTAACAAGCTCTAATATTAATCAAAACATTTAGAGTACCTCTGGACATCTTTCTTGGATTCCTCTGACATGTACCACTTAGAGTTATTCTTATAATCAATTGCATTGATTGATTAAAATTAAATTTTCCCTCTCTTTATTTTTACTTTTCCCACTGTCCTGGGGTGACTTTATGATGTTTTATCCCTGTATCCCCATCTTTCCCTTCCAAAATTGTCCCAAATCAGGACACCCAACCTATGTTTTTTTATTTGGAAGTGGGTTTCTTCATAATTGTTTTATTTTTCATAGATAATTTAATTTTGTATTTAATGAAAAAATAAGTATCATTTAAGTAATAAGCTTATGTTGTTAGAAATTTGGTGTTGTATCTATAATTGAAACATAGGTTTGTGAACATACCTGTGAAATGCAACTATTCACATGCTGTGAGCCTACATGTCAACTACTGGATCAGAGAGATCAAAATGTCATTAAAAGTAATACATACATAACTTCATACTAAATGCTCAGGGATTTACAGCACCCACTGAAGTGCAAAAAAACCTGTTGTTTGCAAGGAAAAAGCTGGTTTATTTCAACTGGAGAAATTTAAGAGAAGGTCTTCTGTTAAACAAGGAACATAAAAGGCATCCTGATAGTCACGTATTATAAATGGTGATGCTGAGAAAAAGAGGCATTATGATGCAAGATAGATCTGTAATTGTAGTTTAAGTTTTCAAAATTGCTCCAAAATGTCTGGGAAATACACCCTCACCTCAAATAGACTCATGGATTGTACACAGGTTAGTTTCAAAGGTCGGTGAAAACAAATGCCAAAAATATGAATGAACAATTAAACATATTTTTCCACAGAAGGGGAACTGCAGTATTGAGAATAATGCAAACAGAGGAGATAAAAGAGATGTCCAAATGCATTGTCTAGAGACTGAAAAATGGGCTCCAGAAATTTAGTCAGAGATCTTTAAAGTGTTTTACTTTCCAGTTGAATGAAGAATGGGTTCATTCCTTTAAATCAATATGCAAACCACAAAATCAAATTGCTATTCTCTGAATGCTGATGAACCTTACCCAGGTCAGCATGTTCTCCCTACTTATACTGCAGGGAAATAAGCACTGAGCAAGGTAAAGCTAGGACAAAGCCTGGGCCCCTTATGATTACTTTATATAGCACTCTCATTTCTGTCTTGAGAAATTAGGTGTTGACTGTCTTCAGATTTAGTATTGGCTGTGGTGGAGACAGCTGTCAGAAGCAACACAGCCCAAATATTTGATGTGGGAACATACTGTGGCTTTTCTGTCAGCAGCACTGGATACACTGCCAACAACAAGCACGAGATTTTTGTTCTCCAGTGAGCATCATCTTGCATCTTGATAGTAGCACCACATCTACTGGAAAGGATACAAAAGCATTAAAGGAAGAATATGCCATGAAAGAGGGTACAAGATAAAGAACTATTGCTCCTATGCTGGTTGACTTCTCATCCCACGTGACAGATAAATTCCTTGTTGCCTCCTCCAGGCCTTTCTTAGTCCTGGTTTCTGGCCCCAAATAAGTGAGATCCATAGGCAATGCTGAGCATTTGAGCACCTCCAGGCAGTACCAGCTCAGCCACCCACTGTAAGAGGTGACTTCCTCCAAGTTAACTTCCAAAACTCCCCTAGCTGTAACTATTTCTTGTATATACTGAATTTTGTGTGCTATCAATGCACTACATTTGTGTCTTTGGTTTTTTATTTTGATATCCTGCATTTTTAATACATCTAAGAGGACATTTTTGTTATGAAGGATTGGCTGCAAAGCTAAAGAGTATACATTTTTTTAAATGTACAAAAGAGAAGACCTTGTTATGTGGTTGTTTGATCTTGACTGGACAACAGGTGCCCTCCCCAGCCACTGTCACTGCCCTCCTCATCTGGATAGAGGAGGGTAAATATAACAAAAGGCTCATGTATTGAGATAAGGACAGGGAGAGATCACTCATAATTCCTCCTCCCTGCAGGGCCACAGGGAAGGAGGCTACAGTCATTTTGTCACACATTGTCTCTGCAGCTCCTTCCTCCTCAGGGGGAGGACTCTGCACACTCATGCTGTTCCAGTGTGGGTTGATTCCCACAGGACACGGTCCTCCATGAACTTCTTCAGCCCTTCACAAACCTCGGGGTGCATCCCTTCAGGAGCAGATTCTCCAGCATGGGTTCCCCATGCCAGGGACTTGCTCCAGCATGGGCTTGCTGTGCTGTTACACCTCCTTAGAGCATGACCTGCTCTGGAACAGGCTCCTCCGTGTATTTAAGTGTTTTCCTGCTCCATGGTGGAGTTCCTGGAGCAGGGGCACAGCTGCCACACCATGGCCTTCATTATGGGCTGCAGGGGAGTCTCTGCTCCAGCACCTGCAGCTCCTCTTTGCACCCTGGGTGCCTGTACTTCTGTTGCTCAAATATTCTCCCTCATCTCCTCCCTGGCTGCTGTCACTTGTTGCATGTTTTGGATCTTCCCTTCTCTGTTTGCTGCCCCATCCCTGGTGGGCTCAGCCCTGGCTGGTGGCACATCTCTCTGTCTCTGTGATGTGCAGCTGGCTGTGCCTCTGTCAGACATGGCACAAGCTTCTGGCAGCTTCTCAGAGAAGTCACCCCTGTCATTCCCAAAAGTTACCCCTGTGGCTCCCCTGCTGCCAAAACCTTGTCATGCAAACCAATACGAGTGTGTGAGAGTGAGTTTGAAGCTGTAGTAACACAAGATGTCACATTTCTAAGGCTGAAACCAGGACAGAAGTGCAGCATTTATTAATGATTGAAATGACAGAACACACTCTTCCAAGCAAATAGTTAATTAGCAATTAATGTGATCAGTGGATTCCTGGGCAAAAAAATCTTCTTTGGTTATTGGCAAGTGAAATACAAAAAAAAGACAGCAACCTAAACAATCATTTGCCTAAAAGATTTGAGCATCTTCTAAAGGAACTCTTTCAAGTTATGAAGTTTTAAAAAGATCCTCAAAACTGTTTTCATCCATAACTTTGTAGAAGTTGCCTCAGTCTCTCTGGTAAATAATTATAATTTTTAAACTGATTAAATAAATATTTATATTAGAGATTAGAAGGGGTTTCAAGGATTTATTATAGACTCTCTTTGTCGTAAATAGGATGAAATGGCTCTGATCTAATCTCCTGGGTAAATAACGGATTTTATAACTTTTAATTAAAAGTGGGAGAAGTGAGATCATTTTAAACAAATACTAAATACCATCAAGGATTCGACTGAAAAGTGACAAAAGACATCAGATGTAAAAAAAATCTAGAAGAATATTCTATGCTTGATTTCTGCTTTCTTAATAAAATGTCATTTGCTGACAGTTCCCTCCAGAGCTTGTAGTGTGGGACTGAGAAATGAGGTCTGGTCTTTAAACTTGTATGGACCACTTTGCTAAAACTATGGTTTGAAACTGACTTAACTTTAAACAGACAATTTTTAAGATTTTATGTCTAATATGTCTATATGTCTAATTTTGTACATCAGCAGAATCTGGACAACAAAGGATAGAGTTACAAAGAGTTTATTTCAGTGTGGAAAGAGATAGCTTTGTTCCTGAAGAGATTACTTTCACAGGTCAGGAGTTTCTATAACTGTTTATCTCCCTATAAGTCTTGATTAAAAAAAAAATCTATTCAGAAACAACAGAAGAGCAGTTGATTTTCTGACTACTCCTTGTAGGTCGCTTAATCACATGAAGGAGATGCTTTCACCCTCTTTGCAGAAATATGAGTGAATTTACAGGGGTTGTGAAGTAATTTACCCACTCATTCCTCAATTGTGAAATTATTTCTGGGGAAATTTTTCTCCCTTGAGAATATTGTTGCCTTGAAATACTTTGTAGGATGGGACCACTGTGGAAAATTACATTGGGAAGATGTGAAGCAGAATCTTAAATCTCTTCCATTAGTTATAAAAAAGACATGACACAAAAGAAATCTAAAAAAGGTTTGGTACCTGCTTCAGATAGTTTTGAAGAGCAGAAGTAAAGGACAGTCCTACAAATATTGCATTAGGAGAAATGCTACTGGCTGTCATGTCCAGTAAAAATACCCCAAGTACCCAATGTGGTACATTTCTTAAACTTAAATCAAGTAGTTTTTTTTATTATAACTCTCTTAAATTTATTGTTCCAGGCCATCAGTTTCTACTGTTCAGAAGTCATTGTACATTTACCCTGAAAATACTGTTTCTGTGCCAATTTTGTTTCTATGCACAATTACTTCTCTCATTCTTTACATTTACTCAGAAAATATTGGATATTTTGTATCATCCATGCATCTTAGCCTTATTTAATTAAGATAAACAAGACAAGATATTCTGGTCTTCCCATCATTCTCTTTCCCCTCAGCATCTATATGGTTTTTCCATGATGGTTTTGGTGTGGTATGTTGTAGATCTACAAGAAATCTTCCATCAAGGTTTTGGGAAATGTCATTGATATGCCTATCTCTATTTCACATGTAGTTTTCTTGTTCAATAATTGCTGTTTATTTCCTATTTAGTAATTTCCTTATTAAAATATTTTTATAAATGTTTAGAATGACTCAGAATTGCCTAATGATGAACTACATGCTCCATACATAATACTTATACAAGAGGTTTTTGGTTTAGTTATTATTTTTAGTGGTTGTTTTTTGGATGTAGTTGTTACAGTCCCTCATCAGCTTCCAGGCTTTAGTTAAGTCTTAAAGTCCTTTGTTGTTTGTGTGGGGTATTCTTAGATTTACTCATTGGTAGTGCATCTTAAAGCTGTAAATCAGAACTTTCCCAGCTTAAAGCAGGGGCAGGATTCAAAGACTGTCCTCAATACTCATCTAAGAGCTTCATTACCATCCTCTCCTGACTATGAGATTTGCTTTCAATATAGTCCAACATAATCCTCTTTTTCTATTATTTTATCAGTTTATCTGTATTGTCTAATAATTTCCCATGTATATTTCACTGAAATCTGGATTGATAAATGTCACGACCCAATGGTGGTGTTGGTAAATTCTCATTAGGCTGAAGAAAGACACCAGACCTCATTTTCAGGGAACTCTTGGGCTTTATTGTACAGTCACCATAACCCTGACAACCAGCCCACTGTTTAGACTGGAAAAACACTGGTTAACAAGCCATTAAATCCGTACAATGTATTTCCCCAGGAGTGGAGGCAAACAAGCCCTTAATTTTATACAGCACACTTCAGAATTCACCTGTTCTGGCTTACAAGTCACAACACACCTCCATAATCCCCCAGCTCCCAGAAGAGGCTCAGTATGCAGTAAGGGGTAAAATATTATACACATGTTTTCCTCAGAAGGCAAAGAATGTCAGCAGCTCTTAGATCCCATGCTGGTCCTGTGTTCAGCTTTGCTCTTTCTCTGTTTATTAAATGTAGGTGCTACAATTCCAATTGTTTAGCCAAGAGGTGCAGTTATCAGCCTTATAAATGTATGAACAATTCTTGGTAATTGACTTAGACTTCATGTGCAAGATTTTTTAGACCTTTGGAATGGATATCTCCAAATTGAGCTATCTCCAAACTGAGTTTTAGATTTAAGTAATTCTGCTTGCCTACTATGTCTCCTATTATTTTAAGGGATAGCTGGCTAATCTCTTTCTCCAATCATATTAGAAAAAAGACAAAGCTTTAATTTATGTTTGGGTTCGTACCAACACTGCCTTTAATGTGTGCTCTGTCCTTAATGTATAGCAGGAGTGGAGTAGAGATTGGACACTTTTTTTGGTCTTCCCATTTATAAGACTATTTTTATGGTATAAGTTAATTTGCAAGTCCTAAATCAGCTTGACTTTTGCTTTTGTTGATACTACCTGACCATAGATTTTTAAGCTTGCTATTCAAATATGCGTCTCATTTTTTATATTTGTTAGTTGGAATTTTGTTTATTTTTTATGAGGTGTGGATTCTCCCAGTGACTCTTCTGCTTTTCCTTACACATTTTCCAAATGTATTTTCACAAGGCTTCCTCACTTCAGTCACCTTGAAAGTAGCAAAGGAAATGGTGACTGGCCCATTCCTTGGCCCTGGGGCCAACCTGTGCATCGATACAATTAAAACTCTTTTGGCATCCAAAAGAGGGGCCTTATCCAAATTGTCTATTAGGAACAATCATGCAGACTTGCTTAGGCACTGACTAGGAGAGCCCTTGGTGGCCCAGAGTAAAATCATGCCAGAGACCCTTTTAACAGCCTGAGAGTGAGATAATAGAGCACCACAGGCAATGTTTAATTAACTCATGTAGATGAGTCACTGTGTTCCCCAACTCTTCTTGCACATTTCCTGCAAACGAGGACAGAAACTTGTTAATTCTCACGATCTTATCATGAGTTTCACATATTTTGGAGTATATTTTAAAGTGCAAATACTCTAAAAGAAATATTTTGGGATAGTTTTACTATCTGTTCTAGAAAAAAATGCTCAATTTTCTTTTTTTTTTTGTTTTTTTTTTTTTTTTTGTTTGTTTGTTTGGTTTGGGGTTTTATTTGGTTTTGGTGGTTTTGTGTTTTTTATTTAAGTTCATTTGTTTGTTTTAATTTACCAGTGGAGAAAGAAAAAATATCATTTACTACTTAAACACAACAAGACTACTTGCAGACTTTCAAGAAAAGGTGTTCTGAACTCTGATTGCTATTTTCTCCTTATCTCTATACCAAAAATAAGAAAGGTGTTTTGAGCAATTTATTCTGCATTTCCAACCAACTATTGACCTAACTTAAAAATAATCTTGAGTGTTTTTCTGGAGAAAACAGAGCTGGAACATGAATCAGCTTCTCAAAGGCTGCAGCAACTTTTGATGTGAAGTATCAAACCGTGACAAGTCATGGATCTAAGGAAAGAAAATAACAGCACAAGTAATATTTGAAACGTGCCTTTCATGGGTTTGAGGGAATGTCTAACGAAAAGAAAAGAAAAGAAAAAAAAGAAAAGAAAAGAAAAGAAAAGAAAAGAAAAGAAAAGAAAAGAAAAGAAAAGAAAAGAAAAGAAAAGAAAAGAAAAGAAAAGAAAAGAGAAGAGAAGAGAAGAGAAGAGAAAAGAAAAGAAAAGAAAAGAAAAGAAAAGAAAAGAAAAGAAAAGAAAAGAAAAGAAAAGAAAAGAAAAGAAAAGAAAAGAAAAGAAAAGAAAAGAAAAGAAAAGAAAAGAAAGAAAAGAAAAGAAAATTTAGAAAGCAAAACATGAGATTTATTGTGTGCCATTTAAAAAGGAGACTCAGATAATTCACAAGTTGAACCAGAAAAAACATATTTAGTAATGCAATATGAGAAAAAGAAAGAGAGGGAAAGAGCTGCACATATTAGTAAATCTTTCACTTTGCATTTTAAACACCAGTCATTAGCTTTTTTGGGGGTTTTGTTGTTTTGTTGGGGGTTTTTTGTTCTATTGAACAAGCTTTTCCAGGACATGACCCTTGCTTTTATGGTAGCTCTATTTGAATCTGTTGAAAAGAATTTTGAGTATCCTAAGTTCCTGATCTGGATTAACAGACTAATGATAAAGTTTTAAAAAAAAATTAAATTTTATAAATTTTTTAAATTTATTTTTTATTCTTTTCCCATGAAACATTTCTCTGTAGTGAAACCATTGAAATGCCATTTTGTGCAACTGTTACTAGTAGTAGCAGATTTCTAGATAAGTTTTGAAGATTGACCACTAAAGATATTTTCCTTTGATTTCAACTTAATTTTCTGGATTGCCTAATAATTATTTTATTTCACATATCTGAATCCATGCTGCTATGGTGATTTTATTTGGTTTGTTAATTAGTTTGTTTATTGTGAAACTATTCCTGTAGAATCTTGGATATTCTATCTATTTTCATTTGGTGAACTGACCTTGGCTGACTGCTGGGTACCCCCAAGCTGATCTTTCTCTCCCTCTCCTGAATACAAGGAGAGAAAATTTAATGGAATGCTACTGTGTTGAGATAAGGACAGGGAGAGATCAAACCCCAGTTACTGCCATGAACAAAAGTGATTCAGGTTGGGGGAATCAATTTAATTTATTAATTATCAAATCAGAGCAGAATAATGAGAAATACAAACCAATCTATAAACATGTCTTTGTTCCTAACAGGCTTGGCTTCTTTCCCAGCTTCTCTCCCTCCTCTCTCTGAGTAGCCCAGGGCCATTTCTTTCTCCTTGTGCCTTTCCTCTGCCCCAGGATGGAGCTGTTCCCACGGGAGACAGTTCTGCACAGCCTCTCCAGTGAGCCTGCAGGTGTGTGACCTGTCCCAGCGTGGGCTCTCCTGGGTCACAGCTCCTGCCACCAGAGCCCTGCAGCAGCACCCACTGCATTCTATTGCTGTCATCTGCAGGGACTTCAGCTCATCATTTTCTGGAGAGCTTTCCTGTTTCTCTTCTAAGTTGTCATTGCCTGGATTTGCCAAGAAAATAGTGCCAGTTTACAGAGGTGCAGGGCTTATGTAAGACAGCATTATGCTGTTCTCTAGAAAGCACTGATTATTTAGGTTTAATATCAACCAAATAATCACAGCCAAAGAAATACCAATTAAGGTACTTTTAACTGGATTTTGACTCTTCAATACTTCCCCTGTAAGATCTGTGCACAGATGATTCAACATTGTTTTGGTTTGTTCACCCAGGGGAAGCATTTTTCATTTATCTGTTCTTACATAGCTTAACCCCGTACCACTGTTTAGAATTCCTTTTTTGATTCTTTGTGCCTGTGTGTAATGTCTTTCCACACAGGAGGAAGATCTTTCTAGTTATGGAATATACCAATGAAATGCAAATTACCCCAGTGGTCCAAGAGTATCCAGAAATCTAAGGTGAAGGTACTTGACATGTCCTTGCCACCTGCCACTCTATTGAACTAAACTGGAAGAGGGCAAGAAGATAGCACCAAAATAAGGATTATTTATGATGTGTCAGGCATTATTTTAAATCTTTTTATCTTCTGTCAGCTTAAATCAGATTCTTGAAACAGGACTGCAAAAATACCTAAATTAAAAATTTTTCATTTTTACTTATGAAACAGGATAATTTCTGTTACTTATTCAGAGTATTATCTGTTACATGTAATTAAAAATGTAAGATTTTGTTTCTTCTGCTGTTACAGGCAGCTATGGCTGTGTTTAAATGAAGGTTTCTCCCCAGAAATAAACAAAATAACACCAAGTGCAATCTGAGGCAATGATCCAATTTACTGATGCCCTCAGGTTGCCTCGGTGCCACAACTGACTCTAAATGAAGGTAATGTGACTATACAGCTGTCACCAAGGGAATGGGGAAATAAGTGGGGTTCCAAAAATATACATGGGGTACGATTTGAACAGGAGAACAAAGAATGAAGGAGGAGGTGGGAAAAGTCTGATTTTGGTACCTCGAGTTGGATGGAGAAGGGAAAGCAAAAGTGTCATTTTGTTAGCACACTCTGCCCATCTCTGGGAGTTTCAGTGTCAGGCTCACTGCCACCTGCCAAAGCACAGGTGTGTGCTGGGTCCTTGTGGAGGCATTTGAGACAGCTCAGGAGAAGTTAATCTCCAAATGCAGACTGACAGTTCAATGCCAACTCCACGGTGCAGTTACCTGGCAACATTCACAGCCCTTCCTAAGGGTTTGTGTTCTTTGCACAGCACAGGAATAAAACCTCCTCTTTAGGAAGGAAAATCACAGAAAACAGCACACAGAGTAATGAGCATTTATGCCAGAGGATACAAAACTGGGAGTACAAGCATATACAATAAAATGTGCCTGTCTCTCAGAGCTAACTTCCCTCAAGTCAATACAGATTGTCTGCCCCAGCAGAAATTTAGCCCCTGAGCTCAGTGTCTAGGAAAACTCAAACTCAGACTGGTGCAAGGGCTGTGGTGGCTTTGCTCTTTTCCTGCTCTGCTCCTGCCAAGGGCAATGGGACTGATTTAAGCATTATCAGATTAAGGGTTTTTGAGGCTGGATAGATTCCTTCCATTGAAGCTGTTTTACTTTGTGTACAGTAATTAAATATTCAGTAGTCCAAAGGAAGCATAGGAAAAATGACTTTGTAGCCTGTGGATAAGCAGTTTGTTTATGAAGAAGATGTCCAAATTCATATACCTCCTCCCTTCATTCCTTTCAGATGTTGCCTAAAGTTTGCAGCTTCAACCTCTCCAACAAATTAACTATTAGATTTTCCCAACCAACATGAGACAGCCAAAGACACTGGGTCTCACAATGTACTGGGTATTTTTCAGTGGATGTAGCCTTCCTCTTGTTTTGTGGATGGATTTATTTTTTTTTTTTCTTTTCTGCAGTGCTCTTTGTTTTGGTCACATATTGCTTCATACACTTTTCCAAAGCAATTAAATAAAGTAGTAACATCAAATTTTATTTTTATAAGTCAAAATAAAAATACTGCTGGGGACTTTTTCACAGGTTGTTTTTTTTTGTTTTTTGGTTTTTTTGTTGGTTTTTGTTTTTGTTTTTGTTTTGTTTTGTTTTGTTTTTACTTGGAAATTGAGAAAAAAACCTGAACACAATTTCTTTAAGGACTTGACACCAGATAATTGCTGAGTTTTCAGAAGTCCCTCATGGCTTCATTGTAAATCCATGCAACGTATGCATGGATGGGACAGAATAAGATATTAATACCTGGGAAGAGATGCTTAAACATGCAAAGATTTCAGTGGGAGGTGTGCATCCAGAAAATCCCTTAGGTAGGATTTTTGTCTATCAAGAAGCATGTCTGAGAACATGTCTCAAAGAGAAGGGATTTCTTACAGCCTTGTTTAAAGGTTAGAAAGTCCCTAGAGTCCTCCTCTTTTCCTTATACTACATTATTGTGCTTTCTTCAATTTACTTTATTTGTTGTTGTGAAGTTTGAAGGTTTTCATAAAAACCTGTAAAACATATTTATTCATTAATTTACTGGCCCTAATGCTGAGAAATATTCTGTAGTTGTTTAGGCATGAAAAGGAAACTGTATTGAGACTATCTACCTTTAAGGGTGATTCATATTTATTAATAAAAAAATTTCTGTTCTCTCCTTGTCTGCCTTTAATGGCTCAGAATCTCTTGCTAGCCCTTTGCTTTGGATGAAATTAAACAGGTTAGTTTTAATGTTGTTTTTTCCCCTTTCTGTTCCCTTTCCCCAACAGGAACAAATAATTTATAAATCTATGACAGGAGTAGTTATGCAAACAAACAAAATAACTGATACGTTAAAGTGGGTGAAGTGACTTCATAATAATTTGCAATGTGTTGTAAGTCAGATACATATTTTAATGGGCTTTCAGTGTTATTGGGTTCAGATACATGGAGAAAATACAGCAATTTAAATTTATTGAAGATTACCATGATACAGATGGCAGGTGCACTAAAGAAGACAGTGGTACAAATTGTGAAAACAGGGCAAAAGGTCTTGCTTCTGACTTAACATCTTCAGAAAAACCTTTATTTTTACTATCCTTATCTTCTTGTTTTCTTGGTAGTGCTGTACTGATGCTCATGGCAACTACTGCACAAGTCCCACAGAGTCCTGAAAACTGAGTAAAGTCAGTATTTAGGCTCAACTTTCTCATGCTAGGCTTTGCATATCTTTTGTACACAGCCTTGTAAACACACTCTGACAAGGCTCTATGCTCTCAAGCAAGCTCAGGTCTGACAGATACCTTGCTTGAGAAAGGCACAGTGTTTTCAGCAATGTTTTTTGCACAGGCATAGCATCTTTCAGCTGGAACTCTGCTGGGTGCAGGATACATGACATACCTCTCCAACACAGTTTATTGTAGCACCACCATCATTTACCCCAGCAGGCAACTAAACCTCCTGCAGCCACTCATTTACCTGCTCCTGGTCAAAAGAGGGAGAGTAAAAAAGTAAAAGTGAGAAAAACTTGTGGGTTGAGATGAAGACAATTTAATGAATAAACAAAAGCCAATGAGAGAAGCAAGGAATTAATTCAGTGCTCCCTGTGGTCAGGCAGGTGCTCAGCCATCCCAGGAAAGCTGGGCTGCATCGTGCAGTGGCAAACACCATCACTCTGGACATCCTCCCTTTCCCTCCCACATGTCCCAGCTGCTCTGGGATGTCCCTGTGGTCCCTTGGGCTCAGCTGTCCCTGCTGTGACAATTTGTGCACCCCCAGCCTCCTCACAGGCAGGGTGGGTGAGAGACAGAGGAGGCCTTGACACTGCAAACACTGCTCAGCAATAACCAAAACATCCCTGTGAAATCAGCACTGTCTCCAGCATAAAAACAAAACAGTCCTATACCAGCTACTATGGAGAAAATTAGCTCCACCAAAGCCAAAATTAGCTCTACCCACACCAAAATCAGCACAAGCAGACATATGAACAGTTCACAAAAAAATAACCCCCAAGGGAATAAAATAATAAACCCTGATTTGAGCAATTGCAAAACTAACCTAAAGCATTTTAGGAATGAAATTATAATTTTGTAACAGTCTGAATGTTATAAAGATCTCTAAATCAGTTCTAAGTAACATTATGTATGGGTGCATAATTTCTTGTTAGTTTAAATCATCAGCAAAACTAAATCAAAAATGTATGCATATATATATTTAACTTTTTTTCTAATCTTCATAGTGCACATGCAGTCTCAGGATCCCCATTTCCTCTTCTGTATGAGGTTCTTGCTTCAGCAATAAGGAATATCAATGCACCTTTTGGGGGTGGGCTTGTCACTGGAGTCTGCCATCTAAGACAGACAGAGAGAAATTTCACAACAGACAAAATGCTTTGAAGGTAATTCATAGGAGGCTGTTGTCAAGAATTGTGTTCATCCTTTTTACAGATAGATGATTTTTCATGTAACACTGATCTATCCCTTGTTTCCCCCTCCCTATTCTTTATCTTCCAATATCATCTTGCTGGTAAGAAAAAATCCATTTTGATAAGAGAGGGAGAATGATTCTCCAGCTACCTTAAAGCATAACCTAAATCATCACCTTCCTAAGCAATATAAACAAAGACATAAGTCCCTTCTGTGTTCATTCTTGTGATCACATGAATGTGCAGTACATGGTGCTGCTGCAGCATCTTTAATAGAGTGTCTCAAACTAATTTTCCAGCAATTATCAAATTATAGCACATACATGACCTAAGATTTTCAATAATCCCACTTGTTTCAACATCAAACTTCATGTTCTTAGAGTTTAGAAGATTAATTTTAAAATAAACTTGAATTACTTTTTATCAAATTAAAAAAGTTAATTGCTTTTAGAATTGGAAACTCTTAATATTAGTAGAATTTTAAATGTACCATTATACAATTTTAGGAAGTAGTTATGATTATTTAAAATTCTCAAATGTAAAGTTACCCTAGACAAAAAGCTTAAAAATTTTCTATCAGAAAATCTCTGTCAAGAATCAGATGCACCTGTTGTTCCATATATACAACAATAAAAGTTATGCTAAGTATAAAACACAGTGAGTCTCATTCTTAACTACATTACTGCTTATGCAGCCATCCAGGGTCCAACCCAGAGGGCAGGTAGCAGGAAATGTGGCTCAGGTTAAATGTGTACATAATATCACAGACTAAATTTTTATTGTGTCTGCTTATGTTTTTCAGGAGACATTGCCACTGGATTAGTTGGAATATCATGGTCTCTAAAGCAGAGCACTCTCTGGTGTGTGTAGGATGGAGTTGATTGTTATTATTGCTTTCATGGTTATATTTTGGAAAAGCTGTGAATTTTCTTGCAGACAGGATAGCTACCAGGTTTACTGTATTTCTATACTCTTTAAATGTGTTTTGGGGCCACGTTCTGGAATAATCCATACTAGCTGCTCCTTAAGAAAATGCCAGCATATTGTGTCACTTGAGGTGTTTTCCAGCACATGATTATCAAATGGATTTTCCTGGCACTCCGTGAAAATTCCAGATGCCCTTGCAGAGATGGCACCTGATACAGAAGACTGTCACAGCCTTTCCTGCCTTTCCTAGAAACTGCCAGCAGCTGGAACTCTGCTGAACTGGGGCTGTGTGCCAGGAACAATGATCAAATGTGACAGGGCTTTTTGGGAACATGCCCAACAGTGGGCACACATCAGTACTTTCTTTAATATCTTTGCATATCAGTCTATATATATATCTGGTTAATATACATGAGATGCAATGATACATTTTATCATTTATATAATTGGATTAAATGTAATTTTTAAAATAAAATATAATTTATCTTCAATGACAGTAGCCTTTCATTTATATGGTATGGGGACCTCAGAGAGAATTATCCCTCAAGAACACCAAGTGATAATGATGAAGCTGAGACAATGGTAACATTTCTGGGTTTACTGAGAGTTATAGGAACATTTACATTTGCAATAGAAGTGGTTAAAAATAAGCTGAGGCACAAACACATAATGCATGGACTGGAAAACCCAGCTCCACACCAATGTTTTCTTCCCCTTCAGTTTGCCTCCTCTGGATTTTTGTTTCCAGGACTTTTGCAGAAATTTGGACATGAATAAAGGATAAACCTTTCTAACTCCAAATCTTTGGCTAAAGATTTGCTTTCACTTTAGAGAACTTGCAGTGAGGTTGTGTTTAACCCATTGCCTTCTTCCATAAGAATTAGAGAGGAAGCATCCAAGTGTGAAAGCTCCAAACCTTCACAGATTGCTGTGGTCCTTGGAGAAGGCCTCTCTCTACTGCCAAGGCAGTGCACACCTGCTCAGGGTTTTGGAGAGGCAGAGACCTGTTTCTGCCACTCCCTGATGTGGGCAGGAGCTGGGAAGAGCAGCAGCAACAGTGCAGCTTTCCCCTCCCCTCCTCTCTTTTCCACAGTCCTCTTCACTTAGATTTGCATTCACCGTGGTATAGATAATCTCTAAAACCTGGTCATCATGAAAATATGAATAACTTGGTCATCATGAAAATGTGCAATCATGTGATACTCATTTTCACAACTTTGTTCTTCCTTCTAAAGCTAAAACAGATGGGAATAATTATACAGCTTTTACATGTGAGTGCATAGAGTTTACATATAACACTTTGAAAAAAATACAATCTCATTTCTACATTTTGCATAACCAGCTCTTTGGGGGATATATGGGAAGTTCAAAAGTTATCTGCTTTAGTTTCTAGGAACACAGTGAATTTCAGAGGCCCTTTTTTTCTAGCCCTTGGGTATTGTGTAAGAGCTGAGGACCCTGAAGAAAGCCTTAAGTGCATCTCAGCAAGACTGGCACTCCTGGCCTGGGCTGTCCCACTCTAGAGCCTGCCCCACCTGGGAGGCAACTTCCAGTGGAACTTGTTATTTGTGACCATTCACATTTCAAAGGACACCCACAGCATCCAGATGAAGCACTGGACACTGAGAACATACCCTGGTACCGTGGCACTGGTCAGCACTTTCTGAGTGCTTGAACTTGAGTCTCAAGTGCTGGACTTGAGACATTCCAATAGAGCACTTGTAAAGGAAAATTAACATCTCTGTTGAAGAGAAAGTGAATCAGGATCCTCTTCATTTCAGTGTTTGATAAGGTTTCCTCAGATTTTATTCTTCTAAAGTTTAAATCTAAAATAGCACAAAGGTTCACAGCTATTAGTTCCTGAAAAGCACAGGTCTAGTGTCTATATAAGATCCCTAAACACAGTGGCACCTTACATTTTTCTTCTACATTAGAGACAAAAACCCATTTTTCTGGACACTCTGTAGATATAAAGTTTGATTTTTTTGACTTACATTTTTAAAACTAAAAACAACACTTCTAACTTATATTTACAATAGCAATCCAGTACCAACACATTAACACATATGATTTATTTTGATAGTTAACCAAGCTGACAGCAAATTACAAGTGAATGCAGCAGGTTGTGGAAGAGAAAATGGAAGTTTGAATTGAAGAAATAGCAAGTATGATTCAGTAGTTGAAAAACAGTAATACTACTTGTTATTTTATTTGAGGTTATGGTCTGTTCAGCATGTCTTACCACAGAGGGGGATACAAAAAAGGAACACAAAACCCTGTGTCTTCATGATATAAACCCCATGATTCTGTCTCCAGTTTTAACTGGTAAATATGCTAATACTTCACATTTCATGATGGACTATGTCTGGCTACATGACTTGTAAGTCATGTGAAATCCTTTAAAATTAATGCTCTTGAGAGTTATAAATTTTATGAACCAAAACTGGGCTTTTTAAACAACCTTCTAGTGGTTTTTATGTGACTTTTCTATACCTCATTAAAAATCTTGTTTGTGCTTTGACTAACACAAATTTTCTTTCCATCTTTTTTTTCCACCCTATTGCAGTACTTAAAAAAATCCCTTCCAAGCTGAAATTATGTACTTGCAGTGATTGCAGTGGTATATTCTTGTCTTTCACTCTTTTAACAGTTTGCAATTCTATGAAACTGAAACTTGCCTTACACACAAATTAGAATATGGCTTTTACTCTTCATTTTATCCAAGTCATTAATTCTCAGAATTAAACAACGTTAACTATCACAAACAGTAAACAATTACTTCTGTGTATTGATTAAACCATAATATGTTGCTGTGACCTAAATGAGAGCATTTAAACTCATATCCCCAGTGTAATTTTGGGCTAAACTGCTGAATACCAGCATTTCAAAATCTATTTGAGTGTTAAGGCCCAAGTGATATATCACAGATGTCTTACCTATTAAGAAAGTGCAACGACACTATATTAAAACAAGTCTCTTGCTAAATACACTTGCAGTTTTTGCAATTTTTTTCTTTTTTTCTTTGCAATATTTCTTTTTTCTTTTCATATAGAACTGTCTCTTGTGACAAAATGATAACATGCTTGTCATCAATCAGTTCTAGGACATACAGGAAATTATGAATACACAACAGAGCTTCCTCAGCATTTGACTGAAGTGGAATATTTTGAAATTCAATTAAATTTTAAATCAGTAAAAGGCCTTTGCACATTGACATTTTCTATGGTCTGTATTTATTCTGTTTAAGTCATTTCTAATTCATTTTCTCATATTTTAATTTTTTTTCAGGACATATATTATATATCAAACTCAAAGGACAATCTGCTTCTTATATCATCCATTTCTTTAGTTGCTACCAGTTTGGTGATTTCAACAAAGATTTGTGAGAGCAGATAGAATAGATAGCATTAGTTTTTCATCAGTTCACAAAAGAAAAGTGTTTGCTTGCTTGAGTGCCTGGCAATTTTGTCCCAGAGTGCCCTTAACCCTTCTGCTGCTAATGAAAGAAGAGGACAACCTGACTCTCTGAATCAGCAATTTGTTCAATGTGAAAGGGATTATTTCCACAGCTGTTCATTTAATAAGGATTTTATTTCCACACCTGGATATGTTTTGGTATCATGTCTGCAATTAGCAGTGTTAGTATAAGTCTCAAAATTTCCTAATATAGTCCCAGCAAGCAGAATTTACAATAATTCAATTTTTGTAAGCAAACAGGAAAGGAATAACTGCTTCATCTCAGCTGGTGATGGTGAGAGGCAAATTGACTCTTGTGTCTTCAAAACTCAAAGCAGGTGAGAACAACATTTGTTTTATTTTCATTAATGCTTTCTGAGGTCTATTCTCATTGAGCATTGCATTATTGCTTTACTTGGATCAGGAATACTATTTCAAAACGTTTCTCCAATGCCCCCTGCTTATGATGCTTTGGTGCACCCTGCAGATTTGGCTCAGTGTGCTTGAGCTGAATTCCCTTTGGATGGAACTGAACTTCAGCAAACTCCCCAGGTGCTCACTGAATGGGAGCTCAGGCCAGAGAACCAGACAAGGCTTTTCCTCCTTTTCCTCCCCATATTTTAAATGTGTGTACCATGGACAGTGCTCAGCACTGCCTGGTTTGTTCACCAGGGCTGTTCACATTGCTAAACTTGACTGGGGAACAGAAACATAACCCTCTTTTTCCTTCTTTGTGCTTACAAAATAAAGTTGTCATGAAATGTAAATGCTTGAGAAGATGAGCCCTGGAAAACTTGGTGTTGATCACTCAATGCTAATATACATGTAATGAAATGCAATGTCTGGTTACAAAATTAGTTTCACAAGGAATTTCTTAATGCCTGTTGGTCTGATATTTTTCAGGGATCAAGATTAAAGCAGATATATGCATGTTACTTTTCACTTAAGTGAACAAGATTACACAAAGTTGGTTGGAGAACAGCCATCGTTACCATAGGCTGCATTACTGCAGTTAAGATTGTTTTACAATTGACATTTTTCAGAAAATCATTTCATATTCAGAAAGATGAGTAGGTTTACTAGATAGGAACAGGAACATACTGACCTCATCTAAATGGGTAGAGGCTCATGGGAACACTTTTGATGAAGGTTTTATAAAAATGTCAGACAGAATGATTTTACAGACAGCAGACCCCATGAACCCTCATATGGTATTTTCAAAAGAACTTGCATGCACTTGTAAGATGATGAATGCACTAATAATGTGAGAGAGGAATAAAGCAGGCTGCAGAAGATCTTGCTGGGTCTCTAAGTTAAAGACCAAAATAATATGTCCTGTTGCTCAGATTTTTTTTTTATTTTAAAACTATCTAAATGTCAGAGATAGGATTATGACCTTTTTGAACTCTCTACCATTCTAATATTGGAGTGCTTGCAACTGAAATATTATGGTTCAATTTCAACAGACAAACAGGTAATTCCAGATAAAATCACACACTTTTTTCTATACTCTGTTATTACTTTAAACAAACTTGGGAGGCTAGAGTGTCTCCAGAGAGTAATTCATCCAAAGAGTATTCAAGAGCTAAAACAGGAGGGATTATTCCCATTCTGAGGATGCCTATCTCTCAAGATGAAAAGGGAACATAGTATAGTGTAGTATATCTGGTTAGGTAACCATAGTTCAGTATGACAATTCCCATTCTCAGTGTCAATTTGAAATTTTTGTAGTGGATGAGAAAATTCCCTTAAAATTTTTTCTATCAGTTCTAGCTTCTGTTATCAAGTTCTAATTCTTTCCTCTGCTTACCTTATTAGGATTGCATGTATAATATCACTCCACTGACACAAATGGGTGTTTGAGCAGATTTCTGAGCTCAGGTCAGTGCTGCTCACCATTAACCATCAGCTTTTCTTCCTTCTCAGCATTGTCCTTGTCTAGAGTGAGCCCAGACTTCATTAATTAAATGTCATTGTCAGTGCTGTTTCATGCTCAGATCAGCTGCCCAGATGTGATGCTCAGATGGACCAGAGTCAATGAAGAACAGGGTTTTGTGGGACATTGGGTAGCAGTGCTTGTACAATATTGTAACCTCAGGACATTTCCTGACCTTCATTGCTCTGCCAACCCCTTTGCAGCACTGTGGGTGCCAGTGAGAAAGTGGAAAGGTAAAACCAGTATAACTGCCACTGCCTGGAGCACTGTACTAAATCCTGCTGCCCCACCTGGAATGTTAAACCTGTGATTATCCACGTTTCCATGGGTAGGAGTGAAGGACTCTGTGCTGCTTCAGTACAACTGGACATTCTCACTCATCACAAAACCAAAGGCAAAGAAACTCTCATGGTTAGCCAGTTGAATTTTCCTGGTTTTGAAATAGGGCTTCACTTAGTCAGTGTATGTAAAACATACATCCTTTTCAAAATTACATCATGTTATTTCTGAATATACAGTAATTCCTTTATTTTTTTCCTGGAGAAAATTATTAAGTAGTTAATTTTAATTCAGTCTACCCATCTTTAAAGCAAGTGGTCAAAACCATTTTGCAAGGCTTTTATATGACTTCACACATTAATTCAGATGCTTTCAACTGGTCTATGGCTACATACTGAATATTTATGTCATAATATAAATTAAATTTCTGAGATTTTAGAAGAACTTGCTTTGTTTTCTTAAACTGAAAGTTTCATTTGAAGCAAAAGTAGATAGTTATATTTTATTAATATTTCCAGTGGAATTATCAGTATAATTTCTTCTAGTTGTTGTTCATTTAAAAAAAAAATAGGAAATAAAAATCTGTGTATGTAGAAAACTCTGAACTCACATTTCATTTACAATAGTCACACCGTGGTTGCAAAGGAGAATTCTTAACTTTATTTCCAGATCACAGAATATTCTAAGTTGGAAGGGAAATACAAGGATCACCAATTCCAAATTTTCTTGCAATTATGTTCCCAACTTTTGTAAAATGAGATTTGTGTTTTGGTTGGACTTCTTTAATTTTTTGAGGAGGATGTTTGATTTGTGCTGTTTTGTTTTTCCTTGAGATCTGCTTAAAAAACAGTGAAGTGTTTCTGAGCAATCTCAGCTGTATCTGAAATAATAAGTCCTGATATGCCTCAGGTGCAGAATGTGTCTGTGCCCAGCCAGAGCTGTCCAGTGCTCTAAATTTCAGCATTCTTATTAGCTAGAATCCACTGCTGTATCTGAGCAGGATAAATCTGTTCTTGGTACATTTATTTGACCTATGCAACATTTCCAGCTTCAGAGTGAGAGGGATTCATGGTAGCCTGAGCTTTATAAATTGTAATAAGTTTCCAGGCATGGGTATTATGAGAATTTTCATCACCTGGACTATTCCAGCCCCCTTAATTTTTTTCTTTTAAATGGAACTCATCTACATAGTTATCTTATCAGGTATCTCACAGCCCAGAGATAATTACATCCAAAACAAACAACCAGCCTACCTTCTCTGTTTGACTCCTCTCCAGCCTGCTGGCCTCAGCTCTTTAGTTCTTGACACAGCAAATTCTAATCACAAACTTACTCAGAAGAGCAGCAATTCTTGTTAGTCCCTGCACTTAGTATGACCTATTTAAGATCTCATCCTGGCCCTGCTAATCTTGGAAATTCGATCAATAAACCTGGCTCTGCTCTTTCAGGTGCCTGACCTAACACAACCATCAAATGCAGGTGCAGTGACCTTCCCCAGTCCTGATATCAATCAAATGCCAAATGCCTCTGCTAGCATTGACCTTCATCTTATCTCTGCAAGCTTTGTAGGATCTCTCAGTGAAACACAGTGAGTGGTCAGACTTGATTCTAATTCTAAACCAGATTCTGACATTGCTATAAGAACAAGAGACTGTAATGACCTTGATTAACTCAAACAATAACCACAAACCTGTAGTTCACGTGATTTGTTATTTTCTGGTCATACCTTCCTTCCAGTGGCAGTATCTGGATCTAAGGAAAAGACATGATTTTTACCTTATGCTAGTTTATTCTCATATAGCCAAGCAATTTAGCTAACCCCAGATAAATTCAGCCAGTTATCCCAAAGACTAAGTCTGACTCAAATGTAACACTACCTTTAACAAAACCAATCAGTAACCCTCTGTTGGCATTCACTCCTACATAGTACAATAAAATACAATCCTTCTTCTTCCTAAAGCCTAGCACTGAATCTATATTTAACATAGTAGTTTATTAGCTCCATCTAACCACGACCAGAAAAAAATGTATCTAAAAGTCCAGCTCTGTGTGCCAGGCAGGATTCATACTTGACCTTAATTCTCATGCTCCAGCTGTCCCAAACCCCACTACAGGCTAAACACAGCAAAGCACTCACTCCTCACAGTCTCAGAATAAACTGGATGCTGAATCTGGCAGAATTAATCCAGGAGTTAGTCCTTCAACCTCTGCTATCCTGAGATCTAACTCTGGGCTAAAATAATCCCTTCCCTGCATCTTGCAGGATCAGACAAATCTTTTTTTCTCCCCCAGGAATGATGTGGAAGTCCTCAAACACCCCATGATTCACCTTCCCTGTTCCAGGCTTGCTCATCACCATTAGACATGGAGCATTTTCAGTCAGAAGTATGGGATTGTTCCACACCTAACTACAGCCATAAGGAAAACCACTCTAATTCATTCTCCTCCTGAATTCTGTGTAAGATATTTGGCCATGTCAGCAACAACCTTTATTGATCTTAGCAGTACCAAGATATACAGCTGTCTCCACTGCTCTAAATTTTACTGCAGCTCTGGCAGTGGTAGCAGGGATCTCCTGACAGCTCCTGGTCTGACAAAGTGTCCCAGCTTGGCTTTCTCAGAGAAGTCAGTCACAGTACTAACATGCAGCTTAATGTTAATTCTGGAGCCAGTGGCACATTCTGCTGTATACTGTCAAGAGGAGATTAAGACTAGAGTTAGAGGACTGGAGAGCAAGAAGGCACTGGGAGATTTATTGCTCACTCCTGTGAGGCTGGGGCAGGAGTTTTTCACAAGTCAATGTTTTAAGACACTGTTAGGAATTGATGAGTGGTGGCACTGTAATTTCATTAGGGTTAAGACTAGAAGTTACAGGATTTAAAGAACAGAAGGTATCTATATCATGACAGATCCACAGAGTTAGGATGTAACTTTTATGTGCTTACTATATCAGTCTTTTCCCCCTGCTCTGACAGGTTCCAGGGGAAAGCCAAGTTCCACCCTCCTAGGGGCAGCAGTCAAGAGCACCTGTCTCAATCATAAATTCTAATAAAAATTCTGCTGGATAAAATCCTAATGTTATCATCAATATCTCCAGTCCTCTATCAGTCCTCAGACTTCATGTTGGTCACAGGCCACAGGTCTGGAGGCAGCCATACTGACACTATAGAATCAAGCAGATCCTTAGATCAGAAACCTGTGCTTTCAGATTTTCAGTTTCAGAAGAGACCCAGGTAACATTCATAAAGGCTGCAACCAGGCATATTTAATAGAAATAATAGTCAGCTTTATTTAATGACTCAACAGTAATGTTCAGATTGTCAAATTACAGTCTAACAAATAATCAATGAACCATTCCTTCCATCAAATACTTAGCTTCTCCTTGGTTTCTGCAGAAGTGAAAGAGATGTTGGACTCTATCATTTTATATGTAGTAGAATTATTCTTATTCTTTAGCAAGCACAGGTATTTCTAGTTAAACTTTTCCCAATCGGTTTTCCACTTAGAAGCATTATCTGGATATTAAAAACAAACAAAACCCCAAAAAACAAACAATAAAAAACCCTCCAATTTTTCTTTTTGACATATAATCAAGAACAAGTATCTACACAATTTTCCAATTTACATGTAATTATATTTTTATACATGTTCATCTTGTGAGCCATCACAAGTTAAGATAGCCTCTAACGCTGGTTAACTTGAAGATTAGGGACTTCATATACTAAAGTTAATTTCCCCCAACACTTCCTGTCTTAAACAGCAAAGCAAAATCAAGTTCTAACTCAAATCTTGCCAGTCCCAACTATAACACCTTGTTTGTTCTTTTCCCGTGTTCATCTGCTTGCCAAAGCAGGAGGGAAGAGGGGTCATAGATGAGAAAGACAATTACTGGTCTAAGATTGCAATTGTTGTTGGGAAGACTAGCCTAGGTTATATTTCAGGAGGATTAAGATCACAGGACTGCTTTAAATTTTCCAGTAAAGTTTGTGTCTTGAATACAATTCAGACAAAAGAAGAATAATGAATAAACTGAGTCACACAAGGCTGGTGAGAATGCTCTGGTGGAAAGAAATAAGTATCATACTTTAGTCTGGACCAGGATGGGATCACTTGTCAGCAAAATATATTAAAGTTTAAATCAGTGATGTCTAAATAAATAGATATATTTATTTATAGAACAAACTTACTGTTTAAATTATCTTATATCCTTGTGGCTAAGATGATGGAAATTTACAGAAAATCTTAATGCTTTTTAATAAATTCTGGATGAAGAAGATGTGGCTCAGCTTCAGTTCAAGGGTCAGGGCAGGAAAGACTGAATAGCCAAGATTATTGCTATGGAGAGAAAAGTTTTACATTTAGTAATGAGGAATATGATCATCTCTGGTCTAAGGGCAGAGTTTTTGCTTTTTGAGGGAAGCAAGATGCAAGACTTGCAGGGTTAGGCTGAGCTGCAATGGTGTGGTTTAAACTTGAGGGGTAATCCTGAGCAAGAAACAGAGCACTCTTACAGCTCAGAAAAGCAAAGGAAGATCCCTGGTGCTCAGAGAGAGATTACAGTTTGGGAGTTGAGTTTGTGTCTTCCAAATGGATAGAGGTAAGATCCTGGGTGTCAGCAGGAGCTGAGATTATGATTTATGCTCCTAACTTGCATTGGTGTAACTAGGCCATGGTTTTGGTTAGCATGGATCAGTTCCCAAGCCGAAAGCAGCAGCTGATCAGGCACATCAACTTCTACATCCTCTCAAGCAGTTAATACTGGGATCAGAGACATCAGAAACAAATGGTTCAAAAACTGATTTTCAGGGATCTGATTGTAACCCATGGACTTCAGTAGATTAATTATGTTTGGAGTTGCGTTATGGGTTTGGCTGAGGTCAATCTCCTGCTGGGAAGTGCAAGGAAGGACTCACACAAGGCCTGTTTGAAGGTGCAAAATGTTGTGGCACCATTCTGACAGCAGGTAGGATTTACTGCAGCTCTGCAAGTTTCTCCTTGATGCTGGTGTTAGATTTGGAGTTAGGACTCAGCAGAACCTGAAATGCCAAGTTTGTTTCTCAAATACCACAGGACAAAAGTAAGGGCTTGTAATGATACATTGCCATCAGCTGAGGGGATAATGAGGTACTCTGCTGTAGTGGGAATTTGGCTCCAGTGTAGATTGCACTCACAAGTGCCTACATAGGAAATATCCCAAATTCTAATGCTAAAATGGGGATAAGTGACAATAGGAATTTTTAAGGGAGACACATTGGAGTTCAAGGTTAGACAGTTAATTCAGAGTTAGGAACTCATTTTAGGGGTGCAGGGACTAATGATTGATCTGAATTCATTGCTGGTCCAGGCTGGGCAAAGGCAATTGTCAATAAAGTGGATACTATTTGTCATTCCAGGGTAACAGCAATCTCTGTGGTGCATGAGTGGGCATGATTCCACATGTGCATGTGTAAAGAGCCCTATATGTATAGAATATATTTGTATAAAATATATGTATCTATACATGTTTGTAGGTATTCAAGGAGTTAAATGTTGACTTAGGACTGTTAGTTTTCAGAAACAGTTCTGAACTGAATTGCCTGAATAATTGATTACTGTATCTTAATTCCTTAAATTCCTGGGCAAAGAAGTCATTTTGAGGCAGTTATTGAGCACAGAAATAGAATTCAAGCCACCAGACTTCCCAGAACACTGACCTGCTGCTGAACTGGGAAAGCCCTGCCATGTCCCTGGGACACAAACACATTATATACTCTTCAGAAATCAAACAGGGCTCACCTGGCTCTGATATGAGCATGCAGGTGCATCTGTGAAGGCAATAAAATTCAGCACTGCAAGAGCATTGCCTTTAGACCCTGACTAAAGCTGTGTTAGTAAAGGCATCAAATTGTTTCCTTTCAGCCTAGGATAGATCATCCAAGCAGGAAAGAGTAGAAAGATTTCAATTTCTACAATTGACTTGTTTGTTGTTTCCTCTCTTCAACACCCATTACATGAATAAATGCAGAAAAGAGGAGCATTTAGCTTAATTATTCCACTGAAAACATCAGTTTGGGATGCAGAAAAAATTGAGGCCGGGTAAAAGGAGAATTTTAAAATAATTAGTACAGGATTTAACTTTGTTTCTTACAAAAATAGGGATCAGATAGAAGCAAGTAATTACTTCATTGGTTACATTGTTCTCTCTTGTTAACATATAAAACCAATTATGAAAAATGTTGATATTTTAATATAATTACTACATTGATTCATTTTTTCTTGTTCTTTTTATTTCAAAAGAGCATGGCAGATAAGTTCTTACTATAATCAGTTTGAAGTGAATTCTGTGCTGGTAAATGAGGTCAGACTAATGGTCTTCATAAATGAAGTTTTCAGAAGTAGTGTTAGTTAAAAAAATTTTTTATTGCTTCCTCTACAGAAAATTTTACTTTTTTAAAATATAAATTGAAATCCTTCATTTAGTTGCATTTATTTAGAAATGTGAGGATGGTTCCTTATAAGAGTGAGAATATAAATGCCATTTTGCTACATTTTTCTATCAGTTGGGCCTAGCACCCAACTGTGGCTATATATTTAAATATATACTCTGCTTATTTTCTCATTATTTTCACAGTTGTTAAAGAAAATGTTGCATCATTTAATCTGGTGAAATATGTGATATTTAATAAGGCAGATTTTGTCCAAATAGAACACCTAACACCTGTAATTTCTTAGTCTCTGATTGAAAAGGAAACCAAAAAATTCATAGGATGACAGAAGCTGAATGAAAAAAAGCTTTTGAAGTGAATTTCTATTATTGCATTTGACACTTCCTATGGTAAACCCCATTCCAATCCAATAAATGTATTTGTGAAAAAAGTTCCCTGGTTCTGACTGGAAACCCATTTCCACTAAAATCAGCACTTAAGCTGTTGTTGGCTGTGAAGGGTCCAAGACTTCAGTTATTCTTATACATATTTTTGTACCAAGTCAGGCACAGGCACACAGGCACAGGGTCCCTGCCTGGGTAAGTGAACCATGGTGGTCAGAGTTCCTGAAATCCTCATTCCTCTGTCCCTCCCCACTTATATCTCTCCTAGAAAATCTACACGTGTGTCTGTGTAAGAGAGGATCAACATGAGCTCACAATCTCAAACCAGGCCCAAGAGAAAGAACCACAGCCAGAATGAGGTACCTACTTTTCTCTTTTTATCTGCCTTGGGCAGCTCTTCTCAGCCCTTTGCCTCTGTGGCAAGGGACTCTCGGGATGAGACACTTTGCCCATGGCTTTAGCTCCTAAAAGATTGGAAACCTCATTTCTCACACCCCTTATCATCTGAACTTAAGAAATTACTTTTTTAGTATTTTAGGCAAAGCATTTAATTTTTTTAGGGGAAAAGAAAGATTTAAAGCACTGTAAATCTTATTTTATGTCATAATTTTGGAGCTGTTAAATAAAATTCATTATTTCTGATTCGTTTTGTGGGAAGTGTTAATCAGAAAAGGAGTGCAACTATAGAAGCCTTTTCATCACATATAAGCACTTTCATCAATAAATGTGGACTCCAATCCTATTTAAGTAAAAGACATTTTGGCAGCTGTGCCCATGTGTTGTTTAAAAAGTGTCCATCCTCCCCTACAGTTCTTTATGGCATAAGGAAGTATTTCACAAATAAAATTGATCAGCTGAAACTCACTGTTCTGCAGTGGAAAAGTTCAGGCTTATAACAAAACATTGGCAGTCTCAGAGCTAGTTACTGTTTTTACATTTCTCAGTAGGAGCACAGTTTTTGTCTAAAAATTACAAATTCTTTTGTGGCTACATGATGCCACCTGAGTACATAGACACAGTTGAATAAATGCTGTCAAGAAATGGACAGAAGTTGCCATTAGTTGGATAAAGACAGCCACAGTCCCATTCCAAACCCTTACAAGCATTTGCCATATGGCAAACTCTAAGCTTTAGTAACTTCTAGACAAAACCATATATCAATTACACTTGCCTGAAGAGTAAAATGTTTTCTGAAGTCGTCTATTTTTCCAGTGCTGAGGAAAAGTGACAGAAAAATCTGTCATAAACATCAAAAAAGAGAGGAAAAAATCAGAGCTAACACAGTCTAACATATTAACAAATTTCAGATTGGGAAAACAAAAGCCCTGGATTCCTCCTAGAGTTCCTGCAAACATTTGTCCAGCATGGGGTCTTCACAAAGCTTTTGAAGTGCTGGTCTCAGAAAACTGACTCTGCACTTGTGTCAGTGGGAATTTCACAGTGAATCCTGAAGAGCTAGACAGTTACTTTATAAACTATGATATCATGGTAGATATTTACATTAAAAAATTTTATGGGAAAAAAATAATCACCAGTTTGAGGTAGTTCTTGATTTCATGCAGTGCATATGAATATATGTGTACACACAAATTTCAGTTAAAGCTATGTAAGATCATGGCAATGTGCAAGTGGGGAGACTGTGAAATTAGAGTTAATAATAATGAATATGCCTGTCCCATTTGAAAAGATTTGAAAAAAATGATAATTCAAAACCACAACGTGGGCACAACTTTGTTCAACAGACACTTCTGGTATTTGAATGAATGAATGAAACAAATTGAAATATTTCATTAAAGAGAAAAGAGGAAAAAACAAGAAAAAATATCACCCATGCATATATTATTTGCAGATGCAAGGTCTATTTTCTGTGTCTCAGGTCTCTAAGGTTCTGAAAACATGAAGAAAAAAAGAAAATAAAGGTATGCTTAGATTATATCAGTTATTGTTGTTTTCCTAGCACCAGTCATGTTTTCAGTTCTGCCATTCTGTCTTAAGGAAGGAATTAAGAGAGAAGAAATGAAAAAAATTTAAAACTTAAGTATTTATGATGGGCTTCAATGGGCAAGCCTTTTTAATGTGCTTACAAGACAAAGGCTATATGACAGAAATACATAAAAAGCATTTATAGTGAAAGGGATATATGAGACGTTATCATCACGTTTCATAAAGCAAAATAAGTGGAGAGACATTAAGTAAAAATTGGATACAATGCAAAGAGTTTCTTTCTTCCTGGAGGAAAATGCAATCATTGAGACCCAAGGCACACAAGAAAGTTTATGTGGATAATAATACCATCCATGCTGTCAGCCAGGAAAAACTTCCATCCTTAATATCTTAAACCAAAGAGGAAAATGATCCATGGTAATTTCTATTGCTGAGGAGGAATGTATTGAAGCAGATCCTAGAAGAGAAAATAGTTGATGTTTTGCACTGACAAATACTGTCCCATGAGAGGAGAGCTGGCTGGTGCTGAGGGCACCCATCTGGGAGCAAGAAGAGGGAGAATCCCATCTGATTTTTCCTGAAGTATAGGAAAATCCTTGAGAGTGGAATTTTTTTTTTTCTTACTGTCATTTTTATTGCTTACTTCTTCTGAACTTATGCCTGACCAGATTGCAGCTGTAGGATGTGCATGGTGAGATTCAGAGAGGACTCACCATCAGGGCCACGACTGCCAGTGAGTGCCTGATGCTTTACTTCATTAGGCAAGAGCAGAAGCAATTCATTCTGCCATTTATTGCCCTCAAAAACATTATTATTGACCACACTGAAGCATATATGAGCTTTCTTGAAAGGAAGCATTGGGGTTTCCCACTATGAGTAAAGAACCTGCTCTGATGCTTTTAGAGGAATTAATGAAACCCCTAAATCTCAGAGCAGTTTCCTGATAGAATTAATGAATAGCTGTCAGCACAGCTGGCACTAATTGGCATGCTTCTGGGTACCCTGAAGGAGAAGGAGCCAAGTGGATAATAATCTCATACTTCTTTGATTTATAAATGTTCAGAGTCAGACTGACACTTCATTTCTGGGGCAGTACATTTGTATTTTTGTTTATGTGCTGATCCTTGTTCTGTGCACATGCAGGGATGATAATGTCTCCAAAATGTCAGTTTTGTGTTTTTCCAGAAAGCTGTGTGGAAGAATTTTAACAAAAATTATTGTGTGGGCAGGAAGGAAAAGGAGAAACATTCGAGTTGTAAAACAAAAAAATATCTAACTTGCATTGTGATGCTTACAACCTCAATTTCATCAATTATCTAGCTATTGTGCTAATTTAAATAAAAATATCTAACTTGCATGTGATACTTACAACCTTACAACAATTTCATCAGTTATCTAACTACAGTGCTAATTTAAGTAAATATAGACATCACTGATTCTGCCCAGACTAACTTGCATGAGGTCTCTGGCTTCTAAAGTTTTGCCACAGTCAGAAATTTCTCACAAGTGAGTGAGATTTAAGTGCAGGTTGAATGCTTGACAGGTTATAACTGTCTCAAAGAGAGAAAAGGATCTTTACACAGGAGTTATCAGGGGTGAGTGAAAGAGCTTTAAATGGATTTGAAAGGGAAAAAGAGTAAAACCAAACTCACTCAAGATAAGGCTGGGGCACCCCACCAATATTTGAGGGATGGTTTCTGGTGAGGTCATTTGGTCTGCTGTCTCAGTGGGGCTGGAGCTCTGTGAAACAAGGAAACAAAGACAGAAGGATTATTTATGTTAGGAATTGTGGGAGTGCCTGAGAAAAATCACACAGGAATTAGGCATTCAAAAGGGTGTTGGGATCAACAGCCCAGTTGAAATTCCCCTACATAATTCTCATTATGTCCTAATGCACATAACAAAGAGGAGGAACTGGAAACTACTGTGCAACTGGAAAAGGAGCATAGTTGTCATCACAAGATGTGATGGGATGACTCACAGCTGGAGGAAAAGGAAGATGAAATATTCTGTAACCTGCTGTGACAAGTTCCATAATCATTATCCCTTGTTCTCATGCAGGACTTCAGCTTACCAGATGTCTCTGGAAATACAATTCAGCAGAGAGGAAGTAGTGTAGAAGTTTTCTGGAGTGTGTGTAAGATAACTTCCTGATCCAGCTGGACCCAGCCAAGGAGGATGCTCTGCTGGACTTGCTGTTTGTGATTAGAGAGGGAGTGGTGGGTGACATGATGTTTAGTGGCCACCTTGTGATCAGAAATTCTCAATTCTCAGAGAAATAAGAATGGTCAGCACAACTGCCACCTTGGATTTCTATAGCACAGACCTTGGCCTGTTTTGGAGACTGTGAGAGTCCTCCCAGGGAGCTACTGCAGCAGTGCTGGGGTTGCATTCAATGATCTTAGAGTTATTTTCCAACCTAAATTATTCTGTGATTGCAGGAGAGGTTATTCATGTTTAAAATTTTCCCAAAATATCTCGTGTTTGCATATGCCTTTTGAAGCACCACTCTTGCCAGAGAGTGGTAGCCATGGTTAGAAGACATCAGCTGAAGATGAGACATCATTCTCAGCAACTTTTTCTCTTTGCTTACATTAAAATGTTAATGGTTATGTTATTTTATTTAACAGAAATTGACCCAAATTATTATTTCTATCTGCTGTGTTCACAGAAGTTACAGTGAAGGTTGCCATACCCTCACACAGGATCTCTCAGAAAGCTCAGTATCTGTGGCCATGTAGCAGAAAGTGATTCATTTTTAAAATTTATTCAGCACTACATTTCCACTTGAGGATTTTGGCTGAAGTCCAGAATTAGAGAAAAAAGTTGGTAGTAATATCAGTAACAGCAGCTTCTTCTGTATAGAGATGTGTGTTTTCTCTTGTCTAATTTTTGAGACCAATAACAATTTTTAAAAACATTCAAAATTGCAAAGAAATGAAACTTTGCTGCAAGAATGTAATTTCTTAAAAAATGGAAATTTGAAATGTAGGGGTAATATACTAACATAATTGAATCAAAAGAAAAGGAGATGCAATTAGCTTCTTGAAATAAGGGCTTTTAATTATAATGGTGGCTGCATTAATCAGATGTCATATTATTAATACCTGTAATAATATGTGTTATGGAGCTTCCTCAGCCTACAGAAAATGTACAGAAAAGAAGAGTGATGAAACCAAATTTAAAAAAAATAAAATTATATTGAAGTCTGGATGGATTAAAAAGTATAGATAGAGTCACGTGAATTCAGGGGGATATATAATTTTTTTAATTCTTAGAAGTTAAGCAGTGAAAAGAGAAAAAATATGTATTTTAAAGCAATGTTTAAATCAAACTGTGTCCTTAGACTTCTAAAAGGAATTGTAAGAATTGGTCAGTCATATCCAGTGCTGTTAGTCTACAAAAGAATCCTATAAATTGCACCTTATCAGTGGCATGCCAAATGACACACCAACTGCCTGCAGCTGGAAATTCTGCCCAGCTGACTAGATGCAGTAACATTTCCAGGCTGTCTGGATAATGAGAGTGAGAGCTGCTGACTTTTGTTCCCTTGTGGATGTAAAAATGATTATATTGCAGGCATGGCTCTCCATTTACTGCCACAGAGTCGGTGGCTGTGTGTGAATCCCTGGTGCAGCCTCTCCAGTGCAGCCCCAGGGGATGGGCACTGATGCCCCAGCCCAGCCCCTGCCTCTCTCACCAGCAGCACAAAAAACACACTTTTTCAAAAACTTCAGGGGATTTAAGTTGGTGGAATTCAGGCATGTTCTGTAGCCTAATTTTCCCTGGGTCTTGTTTCATTTTCGCTCCTGCATAATGCATGAATGGCACATAGGAAAGCAAGATATAATGAAAGCAGCAGCTATAAATAAACATGAAAACTTAGCCACATGTTTTCTTAAAGGAAATCAGATAATGGAATCAGACTCTCTTATGGAAGATGGATTCTTGTCTTTTCAAGTAGTAGTCTTATGAATATTTTCATGACAATACTTTGAATGTTTTAGTACCTACAGCTACCATGTTTGGAGTACTGAAGAGATATTCTTCAGCCCAGAGATATTTTCAGAAGAAATCTGATGCCCTTAACTCTACCTCTAACTGCAGCATTACCTGCTGAAAGACAAAGAAAGAGCTTAACGATTTCAATTCACTTTCATTTTCAATTCTATTTAATTCTGTTCTGCTGGATCAAGCCCTATCATTTCATTAGACCATTCCTTGCTTTCTGCTTGAACAAAGCAATGAACTCAGTTAGGCTTCCTTGCAATTTTTGCATATTGGCAACAGATAATTATATCTCAATTTAAAATGTTTCTGAAAATGTTCTTGACTGACCCACTAAATTTAATACCTATATATAACAAAAAAAAAAAAATAAAAAAAAAAAAAAAAATCGAGTTCCATGGTATTAGAAAAGTTTGGTCTGACAGTGTTTGCTTAATTACAGCAGCTGTAAAATTCTAAGATGCTCAGGCTTATTTTAGATGAGCAGATCCTGTGCTATAGTGAATAATGGTTCATTAAAGAAGAGCCTCCTAGGAGAGAAGTTGTCTAAAGCATAATGATTCAGATTAGCTTTTCAAAGGAATTTGGGATAGTCAGAGCCATCTTTGATCTTGTTTAGTACACCAAAATGAGGATTCTGTATATCAAGTCTGCAAGCTAAATCCATGGCAAAGGAAATTGAATAGAATGGATTATTTCCTGTGTGAGGTCATTTGATAGATTTTGTTCTAAATGCTCTCTCTCTGGAATTGCATGAGATCCTGAAAGCTGGAGAACACACAAGCAGAAAGATGTGAATAAGGCTGCCTGGTGAAATACATCAGCAGCTGACAGACTGAGACATAGTTGAGTGGATTTTCAAAGTGGAATAATAAGGCAAGTAAGGAAGTTGTTAATACTTTTTAAAGGGTATGTTTTGATCCAGCTTCAGTTAAACAGATAATACTTTAAGCACTAATGCTAACCCAACCCCCTGCAGTGCTCTCCCCAGGCTGTTGAAGACTAAAGGAAGGGATCTGAGTTTCTACCAAACCTTTCTTATGTTGTCAAAGCCCAGATAAATCCATGAAGTTCTTGACCATTTAGGCATAGAGATATATGATGTCAGGTTGCTCTTCAATCTCCTTGTTGTTTTCTTTCTCAGGTCACATTCTCACCCACACTAGAAGCATTTTCTGAATTTCTTTTATAGGACATATCTTTCTTCTGCCAAGTAGTTCTGTACTTGTATTTCATTTGTCTTGTTTCTTTGGCAAAACCACAGAACGATTTTTCATTCTTTCATTATGCCTCAAATTTGGCATTTGACCATAAAATCTGGTGATTGGATATCAAATCTGATGATAGAACATCTCTGAAAAATTGAAGATTAGCTGGGGATTTTCCATGATGCAGCATTATTTTAAAAGTTCATGTGCATAAATTCTCTAATATGCACTAACTCCTTGGGAGAAAAGGGGAAATATGTTATAGAAATACTCTTTTAATAATGTTTTTGCTTAATGATATTTAGTCTGAAAGTGCTATACTGAAAATGTTAGTACATTCAAGAATACAAGATTGATCTTAAACTTTATACAATCACTATGATTTCTTGAAACCCTGGATATATAAATTCAGATTCCATATATTTGACAACCTACAAAAAGGTAATATAATTTTGGCAATTTCTGAAAAGTTAACACAGGCCTTTAGTAAGATAATGTAAATCACTATCATGGAAAGCTAATTTTTTTTTTTTTCTTTAAACCCAAAACAGTTTGAGGTAAATATACAACCTCTCTAGCCACAAAACATAGGTTTATTGTTTTATTCAAAATTTAATATAGCTTTCCTATAAGAGTCATAGATATTAAACCACCACAAAACAGTGTTTCCTGATTCTCAGAGCAGCCCATATCTAGTGCCTTTCTTTTGATTCAATAGTTTTCTTCTGATTACCATAGTCCTGTGTTTACTCACCATATCATCAACTTTACAGATTTGTTTGCAAGTTATTTCAAGCGACCTCCACATTTTCATTCCAATATCCTTTTTCTCATCACCATGGGAACCACTGTCTTTTTTATCCTTCAAGAATATTATGTTTTAGAAAAGCTCTCATCCTTGTAATGGAAATTTGCAGGTGAGAACAGCTTCATTCTGTATTCTTAACTTACAGACAATTTTGCTGCTTGCAGTGATTTATCATCTCTGTCGGTTTTGTCTCCTCTGTAGCCACAGGTACCATTGCACCTCCTGGAAATGCAGTCACAGAGCCCAACTGAATCCTCACTGCAGCTTTAGCACTGGGCAAGGGCGAGCCTGCAGTGGCAGCAAAGGGCTCTGCAGCTGTCATAAAAGCTGCTCCATCAGTCTTAGCTGCATCCAAACGTGCACATTTTAGAGCTACTTTGGGTATGCCCGTGTAATCTGCTGCTACTTCAAGTTCTCCGCTGCAGATGTTATTTTGAGAGCCATCTCTGTGTTTTTCTCATTTACTAGTTTGCATTGATAAATACTAAGGAAACCAGGGGAAAAATCTGGGAGGAGAATTGGAGTATTAAAAGATCTCATTACAGAATTAGCATTTAAAAAAAGAAACAGTGGAAGAGAGATTAATATAATTTTCAAGGCTTAGAATAAATTTGAAATTGCCCTGAAGAATAAATAGAAGAAAGAAGAGTGTATTCCCAGAACAAATTGTTCCTTGTTGGGTTTCTCTCTCCTTCCCACACTCTGGTTGTAGGATCTTGGGGGCAGCAATGTCTGAGGCCATCACAATAAGGAAACTATGGTATATTTGGGAAAGATAGCTTAATATTTGCATCCTTTAGGGTCACCTAGACTTTCACATCCATGAACTATAACTGTCAGATGGCATGGTGCTTCATCTCATGGTAATGTTAATTCCTCGTGGAATTGTTAAATTCTCGGGGTTTTAGCCACAGTTTTTCTGACATGTGAGACAAGGGGATGAAGAAAGAAGGTAACTGTTTCCTAATCAGCTCAATTTGTCACCCAGGTTTCTGGTGACACTCAGCTTCCATCTGAACCCAGGAAAGAAAATTGCTCCCCATTCTGTGCCAGGGAAGAAGGCAATGATTGGTTTGGTTCCAAATCTAAGGTGGCTGAAACATTCCTCAGGACACCTCTTTGCTATGTGCAGGCACACATACAACTTGGTTTCTAACTGGATCCCCCAAGCAGTACCATAATGTAAATATCAGCAGTTTATCAGGTACAGCCTGCCCATAGCAGTAATCATATTTCCTATTCTGTTTCTACAAATCTCCTGTCAAAGCCTTTCAGTCATGAGTATCTGTGGACATAAGTCTTAGACAATATGAGAACTGTGCTGCATCTCCATTCTTTAGTGTCCATGCTGCTTTCATCCCTTTCCCATCACCATTCATCAGGCACACAGACCTAGGTCTGTAACCTTAAAACCACAGAACCAGCTTAATCATCTAGGGGGGATATTTTTCAATTTTTAACTTTTTTTCTAAGAGATAAGCAATTTAGTACATTAGTGCTCATGTCCAAATAAAATCCCAGACTCTATGTCATGTGTCAGAGTCCTAATGTTTCCTACAGAAGGCAAAGTATTTCAGGTAAACAATATAGTCAGTTTATGATTTACTGGTGTAACTCAAAGCTGTTTTTTTCTACTAATTCCCTTTTTGTTTCCTGCATTCAGAGAGCAGTTTGAATCTGTGATTCATCAGATTTTCAAAAACTTCTGAGAAAGTACTTTATAGGAAGCTAGTGCAGAACATGAGTTGTTGTGATATGAAAGATATAGTGCTGTTGGGGAGTAAGAAAAGCTAAAGACAGAAAACTAAGTAGGGAAAAAAAGAGTCAGTTTTCAGCAAGGAGAAAGGGTAATGGTGGAGTGTGATCACAGACTTGTAGCACTGCTCTGGTTATCCAGACTAAACATAAAGTTACATAAGTTGGGACTGTTTCATGAAAAGTAATAAAAATCATTATAAAAGCAAAAAAAGAGTTGCATAGAGATTAATTAAGAAGATTAACACTGTTTTTGAGTAAATGTTCTGAAGAAAATAAAAAGTTTTGTATTTGGTAAATAAAGCAAATAATTTAAAAATTCTTCTTTATTGTCACTTACACTAATACAAAGTGTCAGACTCTAAAGTGATGAAAGGAAATGTTTATTTTAGACAATTTACAGCTAATCTGTAAAATTCATGTAGTGATTCAAACTAAGCAGTATAGACTTCAGTAGAATAAGACCCGTTTATAGTTTTCACATTAATGATCACTTTGCTGAAAAGTAACGCTTCAAACATATTAAAAATGTTCCTATTTGTAGTGATTTTCCCTTTAAGTAGAAAGATTTTATGTGTGTTTTCTAAGAGAAATCAAGCAAACTGAAAAGAATGCTTCTGGACTGTTTAATTCAAACTTTTTCTACTCATTCTTATCTGATTTTTATTTTCCTATTTTCTTATTTATTTCTGCATAACTTTATTTCATTTATTTTCCTTTCATTTCAAAATTGAAGAATTGAAAGAATTGACACATGAAGATATATGACAGAGAAAAAAAGTAGATATTTTTGGCTAAGTGTTTTGATCCAAAATGTATCACTATATAAGCTTCATAGAATCATAAAATCATAAAATATGCCAGGTTGGAAGGGACTTATCAGGACTATCATGTCCAGTTCTTGGCCCTGCACAGGACACACCTAGAATTCCCTCATGTGCCTGAGAGTCCAAACCATTCTTTTAAGACTTAACACGCTTTCAGTTATTCTGGAGAATTTCAAAGTTAAATGATCCCACTATGTGAGGATACAAGATGTATCCTTACAGTAAAATTTATATGATAATTATTTTATACTATGAAAAAAGATGTCCTGTGAGTGGGTCATGTGGGTTTTTCAAGCTTTGTGCCACTTCATCAGGAAGCAGGCACACTCACTGCAAGGTTTGGAGGTGCTTACAGAGCTGGAACTTCTTGTTCCCTCTCCAGGGACTGTCACACACTGCTCCATGACTGACTGTGCCAATCCCTCCTGTCCCTCCTCTCCATCTTGTTGCACTGGACTCTGGGACCAAAGCCTGAAAATGCAGACTGATTTCCTTCACAGCTGAATGTTTCCAAAAGCATCACAGGATGTCTCATTGTGACACTGAGCAGACTAAGGCAGATGTATCTGCAGCCTGTCCCTCTCAGTGAGAGCAGAGCATTCCCCACCCTGTACCTGTGTGTCTGTCTGTCTGTGTGTCTGTCTGTCCCTGTGGGTTGTTATAAAACACCCAAGAACACCCACCCACCACGTTATGTGCAGCACAGAGCTCTGATGCAGGCCAGCAGGTGAAGAGGGGGCTGCCCAGATGGTGACACTGTCACAGAATGTGCAAGGATTTTGGGAGGAGGGCAGGGTGGGCTGTGAGTGGTGATCTGGCACTGGGATAGTCCAGCTGAGCTCAGGCCATTCTGGTGGGGAGCAGCTGCTGGTCTGGAGTGCTTTGGGGAGAATTAAGGATTAAGGGTTTATGAGGCAGCAGCAGGGGAGAGGCTGGAGGCAGGAACAGAGTCCAAGTGGGGCAAGAATACAATGGGAAAAAGACAGAAGCTTGACATACATACAAGAGCATACACATATATAAAGTATTAGATATATAAATGAATATACATGCACAAATGCATCCATGAGTAAGGGGCAGGGTCATGCTGGGCTGTGCTTTGAACCTTCTCTTTGCACTCCTGAGACCTGGAGCACCCACACTGTGGCACAGGCTCCTGGCACCAAGAAAATGCCTTTCCCTCATCCTGTTTACATCCCACACTGCTGTACAGGAGAGCCATCATTAAAGTATTTTCAGCCCCACTGGCATGTCAGGGACTGATCTTTTTTCCAGATTTGTCACAGAGAAGTTGAGAGGCAAACATTTCTCCTGTGCCCTCTGAGCACATTTTAGGAGCATGAAAATGTCACATATCCTGTTGATCAAGGTGCCAGGGGAATTCCATTCAGTGAGACCCATTTGAGGTTCATTTTCTTGGGGATAGGGGGAGGAAAGAAGAGACAAAAGGCCAGACTTTTACAAGAGCCAGAACTCCAAGGTGTGATTCTTTGATTTCAGTGATTCTACAGACACCCTTTTCTATAACAAAAATAAAAAGCAGTGTAAGTTGTTAAGAGAATGATAAATTCTCTTTTCCACTTTCTTGAGTTTTACAGTTCCCAATAATAATTTACACAATGTTTAGAGTACATTCCATCTTCAAAATGTTGAAGTAATTCTTGTTATTTTTCTCTAGGAACATTTTCTTGTCATTCCTTCATCTTTGAGAAAGCTTTCCATTTCTCTGCTTTTCATTAAGAGTCTTATCCTGAATTCATAGAAACTGATATGATATGCAAACATAAGTATAAAATATTAAAACTTTACATAGTCTTCAGAATTACTAAAAATATGGGATAAAAATCTTCCTTTAGATTAAAAAGTCATTAGATGAAACAAAGGCACGTTCCACCAATCAAAGATAAAATATGACATTCTTTTTTCTTTTCCCCATGACATCCTTCAGAATGATAATTCTTGTCCAATGGAAGACTTTCATTTCTTACATTGAGTTTTCATCCATATACCAAAAATATTAGACAGTGCTAAAGGAACCTATTGTAAATTTTTCCTGCGCTCATTTTGTTTTAAATTGCTTTTTGTTCTAAATCCATCATGTGATCTCCAGGGGATTTTTGACAGTATCTCATCAGATTTGTCAAAGACTATTCATTTTACCAGTCTGTTCCTGTCCTATGCAGACCTGCTCCCTATCCTACAACTTTTCCAGTATTATGCTGGTAGTACCTGGCATGGGAAAAGCCCTGGGTATTCCACAAATCCTCCTGGGAGTCAAGGCCTTCACACTTAATGAGGTTGTTTGTAAAGTCTACTGAATCTTCTGGACAGGAGGATTTCTTTTGGATTTATCATTCAAATTCCTGTGCCACTAAAAAATATTTGCTGGCACATACCAGGGTCTTATATTTGCAGATTCTATTAACAAATCTGGCAGCTTTATGGAGCATGAATTGAGCTGCAGTCTCTTTCATGAAACAAGACACAAATCACACCTCACATCAAGTAGTATAATTTTCATAAATGTTTAATCCACAAGCACAACTGAAAGGATAAAAAGAAGTTTTTATTTCCTACTATGTGGTGATGCACATATACACAGCTGGTGTTTATTCCAGTTAAAGTTTCCCTTAGGCAAGAAAAGGTCAGGAAAACCTCAAACATTACCAAAGAACTTTCCCAGACCAAGACATTTAACTTCTTAGATTCAATTTTAAAAACTGATTTTCTGCACAGTAGAAGTGCTTTCTCTCTGTAAAGTCTCTTTTCACAGTTATGGGAGGTGTCATTTGAACAGGAATTACAGTTCCCCTGTAGAAGATCCTGTTGACTGACATCCTCTCCTTCATTCCATCCTGTAAATGCTTTTAAATCCCATCTCTGTAGTGTTTTTCTGCCTTCTATATCATTATTTAAATGAACTCTGACATTTCCAAGTACAAATCGATGGGAGACTTAGCTGCATTATGGAAGAGATGGTGGAACAAAATGCCTATCTAATACATTAAGTGCAGTGAGATGTTCTCAAATTGGCAAATTTACCTTTTTTCCTTCTTCCACTTCATCAGATTATGCCTCTGTTCATCTTATCTATGGTTAAAGTGTCTCTGTGGTCATAAAGTTGGTTTACTTGTACCAGCACAGCTGACAGGGAGGATGTGAGGATGCATGAGGATGTAGATGTGTGAATGTGTCAGCAAATACATATGTATGTACATATAAGGGTACATAGAGATGTGTGTAAATTCATACACATTTTATATATATATATATAAATATATTGTATATAAATATACAAATATATAAATATGTAAATATATATATAATTGCAATAATCAGGATTATGATAACTTAGGAAATTTGCATAACAAAGATCACACTGGCAATTCCCTTCAGGGGCAGCCTTTTTGGGCCTCAAGCAGAGACAGTATTTGGTGTCAGAGGAGGAGAATACCCATGAGATAAAAATCCCTGTCCCAGTGAGCGTGGCTTCCTCACCCCACTGCAGAACCATCTTGACACAGCTGGGCATTTCCACCCCCAGTTGTGCAAAGGGCTCTGCACCAGGGATGAGAGCAAACCCAGGAATTAGTCTAAGGCAGCCCCACAGCCCTGTGTGTTTCCTTTACCATCCCAGAGCTTTTTGTGTCATTCAGGCTCCAAATACAGAGAGTGAAAGCAGATGTAGGAAAGGAGATGAAGAGACAGATCATTTGTCTTCAGGTTTATGTGAAATAATTGGCTAGAGAGAGAGAAAGAAGGCAGAGAGAAGGCTGTTCTATCCACTTTTTCCTCCCAGCAGAGAGGAGCAATGGGGAATGTTTTGGAATGAGAAATCTTTTGTGATACAGAGCAAAGGCACATCTCCATGAATTCAAACAAGCCTTTAGATTGATTATGTGCTGAGAGTAACAAATTATGTTGCAAAGAGAGAAAAAACAATGTTTATTCCAGTGTCCAAAGTAATTTATATCTCCTCAAACAATTTGAGGAGTATCTGATGCTGTCAGAAATATTTTTCAGGACTATATGTCTTGAACTGAACCTTTCTGTGATTTCAGGCAGCTTTTTGAACACAGCACATGTTGCACACAGCTTCATGGTATGCCTAGGTCTTTTTTAATCACTTAATTAATAGAGTAATTTGTAATTGTTTTGGGAAGATAAAAACAACTACACCTGAGCTAAATAGTACTGAATGCAATTATAATTGTTGTTACCAGCCTGCATTTGTCACTGATTACATCAGGGTCTTTGTGCTGGCAGAATCAAAGTGCTCCCAGATGGAATTCCTTGGGAACAGTTCAAGTCCAAGATCTTGCCACCCTCCTTCCCTGCCCCTAAGATGGCTTCTGTGAGTCTGGCTGAGGGAGAGAAGATTCCCTGTTTGCTAAAACTTTCCTCCAGAAAACCTGGGGATCCTGGGTCCAAGTGTGTCTTAGGGAGAGAATGAACTTGCCACTGTGACCATCAGATTATATCAGCAATGCAGAGCAAGGACTGATGAGAGAGGACTTCAGTAGTTTCCCCACCTTCAATTTATCTCACAAAATATCTGCATTGCTCTGGGACAACATATAAATGCTATCAGCATTTAGGAGAAAAGGCCAATGGGAGGTGAAAGGCTCTCACAGTTGCACTCTCATAGCACTGAGATCTGTATGCTGAGAGAAATGCTTTCCAATCCCAGGAGGAAAACTGCTATGGACAGACAAAAGATGTGTGGGAAAGGAAATAGGGATATGATCTCCTGGAGATGTTGGAACTGAAGAAAATAAAACTGTCTTGGATGTAGAACTGAAACAGGTTATCACAGCTGGAGTGACAAAATGGGGACCTGACAACAGGGCTGCAGCAGAAACAGGCTGAGGACAGGCTGGTGACTGGAGACAGGACAAGCACTAGTGTCAGGTTTTGGTTTCCTGACTTCTCTGGAACACACCTACACATCTGGGAGAAAATTGGTTGAGGTGAGGTACAATCTCAGTCACAAACATATTGTAGCACTGCTTTGCTCTTTACTCTGTTACCTCAAAGCCATATCTGCTCATTTGCACCTGCAGCTATTAATAACTTGGTGTTTAGTGAAAGCAAAGTCTTTCCTTACAGCCCCTGTGCTCTGCAAGGAGCTGCACATGCAGGCACCACCACAGCCCACTGCATGCACCAGCTGTGCCTCAGTGGTCAGCAGGACTTCTCAAACAACCAGTCAAAATAAATCATGATTCATGTATGCAAGACTTGGATGAGCCAGCTCATCAAGGGCACCAGAAGTGTTCTTGTTTGAGGTGTTCACCATGGCTATTTTCCAGCTATTGCCAGCAGGGCTAAATGGATAGGATTGTTGATCTGGGGAACCCAGAGCTTTCAGCCACAGCAGTTGCATTAAAAAAACCTTGCTGAGATGCAGCATTATGTCACTTTTGTGGCTCTTCTTCTTTGGCAGCAAGTGGTTGGGATTCTTCCTTCTTTATTTGCTGTCTGGGGTTTTTTCCCCCAGGAAAAATCATTAATGAGGTCTGAAATCAGAAAACGATACTCCAAAATCATTGTAACAATTACTACTAATTGTTTAATCTTATGATGTGTGTCTACCCCATTTTTAATGATTTTGCCCTAAAATCTGTTTTTTGTCAGAGAATCTTTTCTTTGTTGTTAATTACCACACAATTTATCTGGAAGAGCATACTTTCAAATATCTTCCAAAATTAACCTATTTGGTGTCTTAAACAAAAAACATGTGAAGGTAGGAAATGTCCTGCTTGTCTTAGTTTTGAACTGTAATTGCACACATTTAATTTTTAGGATAGTAATTAACACAAATTATCTTTATAACAATCTCCTAATATGATTGCCCCTAAGTCCCAACTACCTAGCAATCACACAATATTGTATAAATCTTTAAACAGAAAATGCTGATATGTCTAAAACAACCTAGCTGGTTTCAAAATATTTCTAATTTAGTGTTTGATCTCCTGGAATTCCCCCCCACCCAACCACCCACCAGCAGACACTTCCATAGCAGTCAGTAAGTTAATGGTAAGAAAGGAAACCTACAGTTTGATATTCTGAAGTAATTCTGTCATTCAAGCCAAGGCCTTGAATCCTGGTGTCCCCCATCCATGCCTGTTTAACCCAGCTAAGTCCAAAAGCAGCCTTTAGTTCTTGAATTTATATGATGAAGTGTCTCATGTCCCCAGTGTTGTTAGGGACAAGGCACATAACAGAATCACAGGATGGCTGATGTTGAAAGGAACTTTTGGAGGCCATCTGGTCCAACCTCTGTGCTCAGGACCATGTCTAGATGGTTTTTGAATGGATTACAAAACAGAAAGTCTTGCATAACTAACATATCATTGATTTTTAGTCCATCAAAAAATGCCCATTTTAAATCCATTTGTACCTGTCATAAAATCTACTGTGTATTGCTAAAGAATATTTGCAATAATATTTTTTGCATATCAGAAGATCAGTCCAAAGATAAATACTATTCAAACTAATCTGTGCTATTGAGGCTGAATTTTTACTCTTAAAACTAAGAAAGTAAACAGATTTGAGACAAAAAAAGAAGTTATGATTGTGTAGTGAATTTACCATTTAAAGCTATGAATATTGGATGCTTATAAGTGAGAAAATACCAAATCTGAGCAGAAAGATAATCCATGATACTTGGCATCCAGCTTTAGGAACGGCAAAATGAGAACTTTGCATTGGCTCAGAAAAGAATGGAACTGGGAAAAAGTGGAGCAAAGGATTGAAGGTGATGGATTTAAATGGAGAATTGTCATTTGTGATGTGATCTTTGAAAACACTGCAGATATTCATGCAAGCTGTGTGGAGTATTGTCACATGCCAGCTAGATTCACTTAGGATTGACCAGGATTTAGAATGTAAAGACAATTTAAAGTTATATATATGTGTGTGTGTGTGTGTGTGTGTGTGTGTGTGTGTGTGTATAAAGTTCTTGGGTTTTGTTGGATTTTCTGGGGGAGGGTAGGGGTTTTTTTTTTTGTTTGTTTTTTTGGGGTATTTGTTGGTTTTGTTTGTTTGTTTTGTTTTGTTTTTTTTTTCTTTTGGCAAATTTATTTTTAAACTTTCTGAAGAGCAAGACTCACCTCTACAGATGTGTTTGTTTTGGCTGGGGTATAATTAATTTTCTTCACAGTGACTAATACAGGGCTAATGTATTTGTATTGTATTTGTGCTGAACACAGTGATGATAATAATATATTTTTGTTATTGTTGAGCAGGGTTTACACAGAGCCAAGGTCTTTTCTGCTTTTCCTGCTGCCAGAGTGGTGAGGAGGTTGGTGTTCATGGGAGGGTGGGAGGAGACACAGCTGGGAGAGGGGACCCAAACTGACCACAGGGACATTCCAGGCTGTGTGAGAACATGCTCAGTGTACAAAGTGGGATGAAGAAGGAGGAAGGTGGAGGTGTTTGGGGTAATGGGCTTTGTCCTCCCAAGTCACCATTATGCATGATGGATCCTGGTTTTCCTGGAGATGGCTGAACATCTGCCTGCCCACGGGAAGCAGTGAATTAATTATTTTTTTTCTTTGCTTGTGTGCATGGCTTTTGCTTTTCCAGTTAAACTGTCTTTATCTCAACCTATGAGTCTTCCAATTTTTACCATTCCAGTTCTCTCACTGATCCTGCTGGTTGGGGGTGTGAAAAGAAGTGCAGAGCAAAAGATTTTGAGCTCTACAAAAAGGGAAAAGGAAGGAGTGAAATATGACATTGAAACAGAAGATGTAAATGATTGGAAATGGAAAGTTATTTCAATTGTTGTTGTTCCTCCACTGGACCATACCTCTGCAGTTGACCTGGAGATGACTGGTGGGAGGGCAGACAATATTCTTCTTTGCTGAAATTGCTATCATTTAGCACACACAATCTATACAAAGCTGGAATGAAGCTTTTAATTAAACTAGAGAGATCAGCTTCAGGGCAGGCTGTGTCCCTTACCATTTTAGTTAGAAAAGATGTCAAAAACACAAGGTGAGAGGGAGCACAGACCTGAAAAAGTGACAAAGTGCACTCATTCCTTTTAAGGCTTTGAACAATTCATGGTCTCTTTCCCATTCAATCTGCCTGTGGGAAGATTAAGAGAATGTCTTCTGGCCTGATTGCCAAAGGTGCTGCGTGCTTGCCACTGCCATTGACTCTTTGCTCTGTTTGGCTGGCTTCTTGTAGCAAAGCATCTCAGACTCCTCACAGGATCAACCCCTTCCCTTATCTGTGGGATGCTGGAGATCAGCTCCTAGGGCAGGAAAGTGAGAACTCCCCCCCTGCAGTTCTTCAGTGTGGCTGTAAATGCTCACACCTCTTCCCTGTGGGAACCACACCAGGAGCAGCACCCCAAGGCACTTCACTGTGCCCTTGACACATCTTTATATAATAAATATTGGTAGGCAGCATTGGCAGCGATTTCTCCTCTTCTTGGTATAGTAGGTGCTAGGAAAATGTGAAAGTACTGCTTTTTTTAAAATTTTGCAGCTCTTTGCATTTTTGTGTTGTACCCAAAAACATTATCATTCTGCATTTGAGAACATTTTGCTAGACTGGCAAAACAAGAGAGCTGAAATCAGGACTGTGTCTACCACCAAATTGCTGGTACTTGTAGTATGCAAAGTGAAACTGTTTCCCTTTTGAATGACCTGAAAGGAACCAGTTCATTAGTCCCCCTTCAAATAATAAATAAAATTATTTAATTGCTTTTGTTTGCTTTTCAGTGAGAAAAAAAATGACTGGCTTATTAGCTGTTTGCTCATTTAATGTCATAGAGTGTGCATCAATTTTTAGGAAATTAGTCTGTGTTTAATCTAAAAAAAAAAAAAATTGGTACATGCAAAACACAAGCAGTTGATTCTATCAAGGTGACAAGGTGCAAATTAACTTAAATCCATTTTTATTCTAGTAATCATGGGGCCACTCAAAAGCCAAGTGGCAGTGGTTTTGCCTGAAGAGGTGATCTGTTCTGCACAGTGCTCTATCATTTTAAGCAGAGGAGTGGCAGTTCTGTTGTGCATTAGCATATATATTAGATCCAATCTATGCACAATTTTTACATTAGCTGGCATTGATTGCAACATGAAAGGGACTAGTAATGTAATGCTGCATCCCAGGAGTTATACCAGTGCTTCCTGCTGGTGCAGCTTCCCCACAGCAGCACACAAACCTTCCTGTGTAATCGACTTGTGCTGCTGAGAGAGATGAAATGTGGAGATTGATTTGTAGTCAGGCTTTAGTGTGTGAATTGGTGAACAGCTACAAAGCTAGAGAGTGAATTTACAGAGCCAGGTCATTTGCACAACTGTTCATTGGAAAATGCAAATTCATGTTAAGTTCCTTGCCTTTGAGCAAAAACAACATTTGCTACCCCACAGTACATGGTGTGAGAGGAGTCTGCCCAGGGCAGTTAGCAAGGATTAATTGCTTGTCTGTAACTTCAGAGACTGCAGCACGTTTGTCACACACCCATATCACTGCATTACAATTTCTTATATTAATGTAAATAAATTTAAAATGGAGAAGAGAATCATTGCCTAGCTGTTATAGGTGAATTTACCAGTATCTGAATTGCCTTTTATCATATTGAGTCCATATTTGTCAGTCATGGTACCCTGAAAAAATTGTTAAGAGGTCTGTGATCTAAATTCTGTCCCAAAAGAAAACATAATGCCAAAACAAGGTTAGTGGATATTCTATTTTCCCAGAGGAATAGGCAAATGGAGTTGGCATGCAGACACATGAGAGAGTCTGCTCTTGCTAATTTTGCTCTTTAAAAAGCTGAATGAAACACAATTTATTTGCTAAGGAAGTCAGCACTTTATATTATCAAACGTTCACCAGTTTTCCTCGTACGACTTCTCATATGAAAGAATTTGTTACCCCACAACAGCCATAACTAGGCAGTAATTAACATCTTTTTTTTCTATTCCTGTGTTGAGCTGGATGGATCTGGGATAATAGATATAATGAGAGTGATCACAGTGCTGTATTTCAGTCTTGGGAGGTCTGCTGCCAGCAGAAACTGCAGGATGGCAGCACTGCCAAGGTGCCAAGAGCTGCCACCAAGCCCAGGGCACAAACAAGGTCTGGGCAGCTCCTCCCTGGGGACAGTGCTGCTCCCAGAGATTTTCTTCAAGCCAGACACTTTCCAGAGCAGCAGGGGTGAGCTCTGGTGTGAGAAAAATGTAACTATACCTTCTCTTTTTGCTGCTCTTTAACTTCCCTGAGGAACAGCAGAGAAAGAGTATTTCCAAAACCAAGACAACCAATAATGTAAATGCCATATCTTGAAAACCAAATCATTTACTTAGAATTGGATATACAATAGTAACACCAAAAAAACCCAAAAAAATTAAAGCTATGTAGAAAATAAACTAACAAACAAGTAAACAATAGTTGCTTTTTAAAAACATGGTTTTCCTTTACATTTCCCTATTTTCCCTCCTATCCTTGAGCCAGAGAAGACAGTTTTGAAAATGTTTGTCTCAGGTCACAGTGAGTATCATAACAGAGCATAATAAAATTATACCTATATCTGTGCATGCAGGCCTAAATCAGAATTTTTATTTAGATTTGGTATGATTGCATTTTTGTGTTAGATATATCCTCTAATTATTTTCTTTCTACAACTGTACTAGTGCATAGGAAAAAAACACAAACTCCAGTTACAGATTTTCTAAGTTTTCAGCAGAAAATTGCTGCCTTGAAAGACCACCTTCAGGCATTTCCATTTTCTGGAGCTTTTTTTTGCATTATATAAAGTGTGACTATTTACAGAACAGGGCGTTCCCATTTTTCTCTGAAATAACAGTGCTCAGACTTGAACACATTTCAGAACACCTCAGAACTAAGTTTGAAATATGGATACATATGTCTTCTTTTTTTATTCTTCTTCTATACAATTATTGGGATAATGATTTCCATGAGGGAGGTTTTGGTTATTTTCAGAAAGCTGACGACTTGTTTTCAACTACGACAGTCTTTATTTCTACAAAAAAATTATATGAAGATAATAGATATTTCTTAGTTCTGAACTAGCAATTTCAAAGCAGTCCTGGACTGGAAATACCTGCTCTGTGTTTAATTTAATTATGTTAGTCAATTAGACAATCTGAAAGAAAAGTGTGGATGTCACCAGTCAGGGAAAAGGGGATGCTAGAAAAAGAAGAGATGATAAGGTCATCAGCTCCTGAGAGACACAAAGAGAAATTGGTAATTATCAACTATGGAACACTGAATTATCAGGAAACAGCTTGGGAAAAACTGCAGTGTGCCATAACACTAATATCTCAATTGAGTCAATGGCTTTTAGTATCTTTGGAGGTCATATGACTTTTAAAGGTATATTTTGTGAATTTCTGCTGCTCCAGTGGCATCAACAGTTCCACACAAAGTTTTATATAAAGTTCCAGTCAGCAAGGTTAAATCTAGATGAGTTGATCTTATATCTAGCATCCATTTAAATCAATGAGGAGATTCTCAGTCACCAAAACCAGAGTTAATCATTACTATAAAGACATTATTTATTGCTACTATTATTTCTGTCACCACTACTATCACCCTTTTTATTCTGTAGTTTGTAAGCCAACACTTAGAGAAAAAGGGTCTTTCACTTAGATGGAGTCAAATATTTGGTCTGGAACATGCATTAATGTGCTTGAAACCAGCAAAAGTATTACAAATGCTCTCAATGTGAATTTATTAAACAAAAGGTGCCTTACAATTATGAATTCAAGCCCATGGTTGCAATTGTTCACAAGTGCTGTCATTTTAGCTAAATAACACAGTTTAAAAATTATAAAGGAGAACAATTGGCACACTTTAAGTAGGTTGCCTCCCACAGTATCTCTAAAATGCAGGTAAATTAACATTCTTTTTTTTTTTAATGGCAAACTGAGGCAGAAGTCATTAAACTTCCTGTTTCACAGAGCTGCTGACTGCTTCCACAATTTCTGCTCTAGAAGACTCTTCCCCAGGAAAGATTGCAATATTTCACACTGCTTTCATACCTCCCCTGTGCTGCAAACTGTGGAAGGAACCAGAGCCCAAAGCACCAGCACATCCATTGTCTTTTCATTGCATGAGATCCAGTTACTCAAACCTAGCACAGATTCCCTGTCATGCATGCATCTTGAAGCAAATGCCCTGCTGAGACATTCCCTATAACTGCACTCACAAGACAGAGGTTCATTCAGGAGCAATGGCAGCTGGAAGCCAGAAAGGAGCACTTGAAACACAGGTGGACTGGGTCACTAAGGAGCTATGACTGTTAGTCAACTTCTACATCAGATTAAAATTCACTGAAAACAGTGAGGGTTATTTTAAAGTGATTGCTTTCAGTACCAGGCCAAGCTTTCTCAAGCTCAAGCTTATGTGATGTTGTTTTCCTTTCATCAATTTACTCAGCTCCCAGGAACTCACTCAGATAAAACAAAAACAACTCAAGTTTTAGTTCTGTTGGTTACTCAGAGAATAATGCAAAACTTGGGTCTTGAGAGTCTCCAAAATATTTTGAAACTGAGGACTTCAAGTTAGTTACCACAACATTTAGAAGATACCCTGCAAGATGAATCATCCAATACAGATCTTTACCAGATTTTGCTGGTACTTCAAATTTTCCTGGAAGCTAACTTACACATATTTCTCATAAATCCTCTGCTTTGTTTGTCACCACTGGCAATGGTCTCATCTCCTGTAACCATCAATGTCACAAAGTTGGTGCTTTTTTTTTAAACTTTTCCCTTCATTTCTTTCCCCCTCAGTATTGTCATTAAATCCTGCTGCTCTTTCTAATGTATCTGAGAAATCCTGTCATTCCTCTCTGTCCCTACCAGCAAAACATGTGTTCCCACTACATTTTGCTTCTTTGCTGCAGCAGAAACATTTCACTTAATAGTGCTGTCATTAAACCCAGCTCATATTCATTCCTCTCAGCAAAAGAGTGTGATCCAAACTCATCTTTGTTTTCTATGCCTCGTTCTGCAGCTCAGGCTCTGCTGCCTTCTGTGCATTTGACTTTTCGCATTATGTCCGTTGCTTTCCTCCCCTCCCAAGAGGATCCTGCAGGACTTGTTAAATTGTTGTTTTCATATTTCCCCTGATATGGTTAATTCTCTGTCTTCCACTATTTTGGTGGTTCCTCACCCTTAATGAAAGATATAAAGTAGTTCCAAGAGAAAAAAAAGGAGGAAACTGTGCTTATGGAGAGGCAAAGTCAATGGGAAGAGGAAGACAAAAGTTTGATAAACATAAATGACCATACACATATATAAAAATATAAGACATATAAATGAATATACATGCACAAATGCATCCATGAGTAACGGGCAGGGTCATGCTGGGCTGTGCTTTGAACCTTCTCTTTGCACTCCTGAGACCTGGAGCACCCACACTGTGGCACAGGCTCCTGGCACCAAGAAAATGCCTTTCCCTCATCCTGTTTACATCCCACACTGCTGTACAGGAGAGCCATCATTAAAGTATTTTCAGCCCCACTGGCATGTCAGGGACTGATCTTTTTTCCAGATTTGTCACAGAGAAGTTGAGAGGCAAACATTTCTCCTGTGCCCTCTGAGCACATTTTAGGAGCATGAAAATGTCACATATCCTGTTGATCAAGGTGCCAGGGGAATTCCATTCAGTGAGACCCATTTGAGGTTCATTTTCTTGGGGATGGGGGGAGGAAAGAAGAGACAAAAGGCCAGACTTTTACAAGAGCCAGAACTCCAAGATGTGATTCTTTGATTTCAGTGATTCTACAGACACCCTTTTCTATAACAAAAATAAAAAGCAGTGTAAGTTGTTAAGAGAATGATAAATTCTCTTTTCCACTTTCTTGAGTTTTACAGTTCCCCAATAATAATTTACACAATGTTTAGAGTACATTCCATCTTCAAAATGTTGAAGTAATTCTTGTTATTTTTCTCTAGGAACATTTTCTTGTCATTCCTTCATCTTTGAGAAAGTTTTCCATTTCTCTGCTTTTCATTAAGAGTCTTATCTGATTCTCATCCAAGTAAATGGAAAAATAGTGCTTGTGTTACAAATAAAGGAAGATGTGCTTGGATTTCTCCTTCTCCTCTGGGATATTTTTTACTTAGTTCTTTCCTTTTTCTTGTTATTTTTTGTCATCTGTGTTCCCTTAGAAGATTTTTAACTCCTTTGTTTAGCTTGTGTCAGTACATAACTTGTTCTGCTCTGTACACTGCTCATCTCATTCTCCTTTATTTACTTTAGGTATTTTTTTAGTGTTACTTGTCTGAATGTGTCCTGTTTCCCTTCTCCTTTCTCATTCATTTTCCTCTCTCTTTTTATATTTCTTCCACTATAGCAGATACTATGGAATGTTGGTCATTATGTTTTTGAGTTGAGTCAATAGGGTTGGAAATAACTAGAATATGCAGGCATATGAATAAATCTCTTATGCCTCCAAACTATTTTTATGAGTAATTTTAAAACTATTTTTCTGAAAACATGTACCTCTACCAAAGTCAGTGGTGCCACAAATGGACAATGAGATTAAAATAATCTAGTCAGCATCTCTGAAAAAGGTTGGGGACAAAGTCAGTGCAAGTGGTTTTTAGGGATAATGTTTTGTGTGGGCAATGTTTGTTTGGATAGTTGGTTTTCTTTACAAAGCCTGTTCTTACATTTGAGCTGTGGTTGGCATTGCTAGGTGTTGGCAGTGTAAATTAAAACCCAACACTGGATTTCTTACATGACAGAATAAGGTAAAGTCACTTGCAGCAATTCCTGAATAAAAAACAATCACCTTTTGTGCTGATATGCTCAGCCAAAGGAGATTTTCCTGTTGTGCCTCCCACGATTCAAGGCCAAATGCAATCAGAAGCTAATTTTAAACAACTCAAAGTAATGCTCTACTGCTGTACCAAAGGGCAGGACCAAGCCCTCGGTATTTGTCTCCCATTAAAATATTGCTATTCTGAATCAGGTCATTAAATAGGATAACTCTGCCCCATGGTTTCAAAGACAAATTCCTTTCATTTCACCAGTTTTAGAGAGAGAGAGAGGACTTTCAGATGTTGACGTACCAAATTTATGTTATTTTCTTTTTCTTCTGAATGTCTAAAAGCATCTGGGATTTTTCTTTTTTCTAGAATAGCAGTTATGCTTCTTTCTCTTTCAGTTTGGGTTTTGCTTTGTTTTGTTTTGTTTTTTTTAAGGTAAATGAGATATTGCCTTAAAGCCTGAGGCAGGTGAGAGGTGAGCAAGTCACCTTTCTACAGGTTCCTTCTACCTTGTTATCTGTGAGAATATTTTACTGAAAGAAAAAAAGAATAAGCCAAGAATATGTGTAAGAGCCACTGAGATATAATGAGCTTCTTCCCCAAAGAACTGTGTAGACAGTTTCAAGCTGGTTCTGCATAGGCACCAAATGAGGATGGAAGTTAACCCCATTCAGATGTGCAGGTATGGGGCTGTGTCTGGGGTCTGAAAATGGGGCTGGCTCACTGCCCACACTTTGGGCTGCAGCAAACCTGGTCCTTGCTGTTGGAGCTGAACTCCATAAATAAATTTATATGTTCATCAGATTCTATACCTGTAGGAATTTTGGAAATTATTTATAATACTCTAAACAAGAAAGGCTAGTGATTTTGACTGCATGTGGGAAACTGGAGGGTAATAGGATAATGGTCTGGTCATTAGATGTAAAAACAACAGAAACTCTCAACCATGGCTCATCATCTCTTAAACACTGTGGAAAGCAAAAGCTGTGGCACAGCTAAAGAAAACCAGGAATTCATTCACTGCTTCCCATGGCTGGGAAGGTGTGCAGCCATCCCAGGAGAGCAGGGCTCCATTGCATGTCAGGGTGACTTGGGAAGACAAACTCCATCACTTCAAACATCCCCCCCTTCCTTCTTCTTCCCCCACTTTATATAACAGTAATGACAGCCTATGGTCTGGAATATCCCTTTGGTCAGTTGGGGTCACCTGTCCTGGCTGACCACATGTTCATAAGAAATTACCTAGCTCACCTGTAGCTTACTGTCAAGAAATTGTCTCTCTGGAAGATGAGAGGTATCAGAGGGATGGGGTCAAATATGCTGAAATGTAGGAGATGGCCCTAACAAATCAGTTTCTGAATTAAACATATTTTCAGCATGTATTTATTGATTTTAAAGTGCACATCCAAAATATGGCAAGTTCTGTGTTTCCTTTGTGATTTAGCCAGTAAAGGCTCCAACAGGCATGGCTGACCATTGTACCATCCACCTTGAAGTGTTGCACCAGGGCTGTATCACCAGGGCAGGAGAATTGTAATTTTCCCCCCTTCTTTCCCTCTCCTTTGACTGAGAGTTTACTTCTTCCCTTTAGATAATTCATACATTGTTTCAGCTGCTCTGATTGCTAATGAAGACAGCAGAGAGTACTGTAAATGCCATTTAAGGATCCAAGGCATGCCAACTACTCAGTAGCACAGCTTGCATCAAGGGGCACAGAGAAGGTTGCTGCAGCACACTTCCACTCCACTAGCACTGAGGAGAGACCAAGTTCAAAGGCAGCTCTTTGTGTTCCCTACACTATTCTGTGAATGTTTTTGCAAAAGCTGCTGAGCTTGTTTGGTTTCTAAAGCCTATTTGCCTTTTGGTCTGTTTTGGCAGCTCAAGGGAATATAAAGAAGCTCAAAGCGTACACGTACCAAAATATCTAGCAGGTCATTTCTGTGAGAAAAGAGCTGAAAGTAAAATTTATGCTGATGGTGAGTTGCAGCCACACCACTTACAGTACCTAAAGTGTTCATCTCATTTCTTTTGCTGCAGAATTGCAGATCAGAGAGGCTGAGGTAGATACAGTGTGAAATTAATGCCATTTATCTTTAAATGTCATGATAATGTTATATTTTCAAAATGCCTACATTTTGACATATTGTGCTATACCACCTAAATTTTTAACATTTCTTTAACCTGCAGTATTAGATTGTTGTAAGAGCTGAAAATGAATATGGATATGGAAAGAGAAGTTCTCTTCAGGAAGGCAGATGCACACAAAATGATGGAGGCAGTTCTATAATCTCCCCACTCACTCCTATGGACACTTCCATTACAGCAGATTATGTCCAAAATTTTTTATTCTGCTGCTTCTTTCTTTTTCCCTTTTGCTTAGAATGGCACACTAGCAGCAAACCTGTACCACGAGCAACTTCTTCCTTCCCTGCTTTCTTTTTTATTACCATTTGATTTGATAATTCCATATTGGGTTCCTTTAGTGCTTTACACTCTTCTATAATGAGCTAATTAAAGATATACGAGATCTCTTTATTGAGGCATATGCAGGCTGTTCTTTTTGCATTACTTTTTTGTTTCTGCTGTGAGTCAGACCTTTCTTTCCTCCCACAGTCTCCTCTTACTGGGTGGGAGGGTGGATATTTTTTTGAGATGGAGGTCAGAGAAGGTTATTCTGAAGCTCGTTCCCCCACTTGTCTTCTGGCACTGTACTAAAAGGTTCCCCATGTTCCCTGGGATTTTTTTGCCTTGTCAAATAAAGTACACACAGCACTTCATTGCTTAATTCAGCTGCCTTGCTTACCAAAAAAGATAAACCCTCAGCTGCTCTACTGAGCATGAGTCTGCTGTATTTGCTTTCTGGAGGAGCAGAAATGGGATTTCAGCCTCCTTTGCCACAATTGACATCAGAACCAGTTATTTGTTCTTCCTGTAAAGATGTACCATGGGTGTTGGAACTTTCTGCAGGTGTTATTTCCCGTTCATATAAAAAATCTCACTGGTCAGCTCTGTAGGTAGAGAGTGGCAGATGCTTGTGGCCAGACTTTTAACTTGAAAGCAGAGGTTTTGTACTGTACAGCTGCATGAACTCAGTTTTCCCCCTGTGCTGACTAGTATATTCTCTTAAGGAGAACTGAAGACCTTAGGAATCCAGGTTTTTTGAAGCTTCCTGGTGAGATGCAAGGAAAGCTCAGATCTTTTCTGGGATATGAACAGTATGCTGGTGGGTGTCCTTATCAAGTTTCAGGCTGAAGTGAAGATCCAAAATTTGTGAAGTGCAACATTTCAAACCACAGTCAGCTGGAGACCAAGCCATGGTCTCCATTTGGGTTTTTAATTTTAATGTGTCTTTTCTGGGTCTGGAGATATTAGAGTGGACCATGCAGCTCAGTTGTGCTAGAGTAGTTTGAAAATTATGTTGAACTCCACCTAAGCAAAGGAAATTGGTCAGTGTGCTCTTGAGATCAAGCTGTAAGCTGTCAATTCCTGGTGGCACAGTAACTGTTATGGTAAGTAGAAGGACAGATAAGCTGGCTAGCACCTTCTCCATCAAAATGGAGATGCAGTGTCTTCCAGAGTTGTCTCCTTTTAGGACATGCTACATCTTTTTTGCACACACACTGTCACGATGACAGGACAAGACAGTAAATTTGTAGGTATCCATTCCCTTCTTGAACAACTGATTCTGTGAGGAGTAAGGGAACATTTAGATTTGGCCATTTCCCTTCCCTCCACCTTCACTTAAGGCAAGAGGTCCCTCAAGCAAACTTCAAGTTCTTTCTTTCATCAAAGCAGACTTATTCAGTAAAGAAAATCTGTATTTGAACAAATATTCTGGTCATCTCTTTAACTCATGCACCACAGAATCTTGCCTTTATCATCAACAGGAAGATATTGTCACCCATGCACTAGTGTGTGATGAGCAACCTAATCAGCCTATACCTATTTTCTTCCAGTAAAACAAAATAAAACCATTCTCTGTTCCCTACTTCCAGCATTTTATTTGTAGCTGGAACTGTCAATGATTGCAGCTATCCTAAAAACATCTTCCTGAGGCAGCCATATAGATGTGTGCTCAGAATCCCCAATGCACCTTATATCTTCTCTGCACACCTGCAGAAGGACCTTTTTGCCCCAGTAGCCTGAGTGCTATAATGTCTCTACATATGCTGGTAGAATAGCAAGAATTTTATAATGCACCATATCAACGGTTCTGTGATAAGAGAAGAAATGGGAAAATATGAAAAATAGTAGACCTTTACATCTGTTAATACTGGTTTCCTAGGTTACCTTAATCCCCTGTTATTACACATGGACAGCCAGAATGGTAGCCAGAGGAGAATTGTGTAAAACCAATAATTTCACTGTGGAAAGAAATTTTTGGATTTTATCTGTCACACATCAAAACCATGGAATATTTAAACCTCAGTGTCTGTAAAAATGACATTTCAAGATGCTACATTTACTATCCTACCATGATTTCCACACTTCATTTTCTTATTTCACAAGCCAAAACAATTAAACACAGTATTTACTTATACAAGGCAGTACCGGAAACTCCATGAAAATTTCATAAGTATGTTTGCTACATTTGAGTGGTAAATGAATTCAAGAGGACATATATAAAAATGATAGAAGCTTTTAACTAGTGCAAAATAATTAAATCTGACATTTTGTGCATGAGATTTTGCTGAGAGGTAATGTAGTAATTTGTGATCAAGTGACTTGTACATTTCTAGTGTTGATTTTTATGCTGTTACTCAATTTAATCCCCATTTACTTCTCAGACTGCAACAAAACACAGTACTCTCCTAGTTATGTTTATACACATTATTATGCCTCTGGCATTACACATTATTTTGACTCTGACATTATGTATAAATCATGCACAGGATTACCTACCTGCTAAAATTTTCCTGCTTAAAAAAATGGGGCTGAATTATTAATAAATTTGAGAAACCTCCAATTCAGTTTTGCAGCAACTTCAAGGATGCTGTTACAGTGCTGTGACAATTGGGACAGGCTACCCATTAGTTTTTCTTTTCCTAAGGTTAACACATTAAACCAAGCATATAAAAGGATATAAAAGGATGGAACTGCCTATGCCTTCCCTCACCTAGAGACAGCTGAGCTAGCTATAAACACAAGTGTATGGCTGTAAAAATAGGATATCTTCAGCAACACACACCTTAAGGAAATCCCAAATTGTGGCAATGAGGTTGTTTCTGGTGCTTGAGCTAAGCTAATACAAAGCTGATGACACTGAAGAATAGGCATAAGCTTTTAGGGCTTCTTGCTGTAATCATGTTTTCAGGGCTTCACAGGTGGGTTCTGAATGTTCTTCTGTTATGCTGGAGATCATTTATTAGCCTTTTTTTTTGTCCCTAAAATAAATGAAACATTGGAATTGAGGTTTGTATAAAATATCTAACTATAGGCAAATATATATATTTATATATAAATGCTGATATATTTAATTGCTGATAGATATTGACATATCTATTTATATATATATATATATATGTATATAAATATATATATATATATATATATATATATATATATATATATATATATATATATATATATATATATATATATATATATCACCCTCTGTTTAGGTCAGATCTTTTGGAGACAATGCATCCTTTCCCTGTCCCTTTTTTGTAGAATAAAGTATTCCCAGTGTACTTACTGAAATGTTTGCTTCTGACATACAGTGATAACATAGCTGTTCTGAGAAATGGGAGTTTACAGTTCTGATCTGAAATGCATAAAATAATATAGCTCCAGATAACTATGCTCTTGCTGACTGTAAGAAGTTGTTCCAAGGAGTGACAGCTCTTTAAATTCTGGCCCATCTCTGAAGTTCTCCAGAGAACTGGCTGTTACTGAGAACATCATATAATATCTCCAGTAAGCAAAAAAACCCTGGGCTTTGCTGACCAGCAGGCTGAGTTACAGAGCATGTGACCAATATGCACACAACCTAAAAGTAACTTCCAGTTAATCCCCAGATTTACCTTTCAAAAAGAAAAAAATAAGATGATTTTGAATGTTTCCCTGAGGGAAAAGTATTGGAATAACCCATCAACTAGAAGCCCTAAGTTTTACCTTAAAGACTCAGCTTTTTACTCTGAAGTTATAAAGAAAGACATCAAGTTTGATTCATCTTCACATTAAGTTATAGTAGCATAATTGCATCCCTTCCAGTGGATCTGCATAAATGCAAATCAGGGCCCCTCTATCTTACATGAAAATAATGAGATTTTTCAAGTTAAGGCATTATCTCTACCCCTTTAATGAGTTAATTCTCCTCTCTTTACCATTTTAGCCATAAGTTGTAGGAATAAAGCAAGGTGAAATGTGATATGTTATCATTTAGTCTCATGTTTCATTTTCCCACCTATATTTACAACTCCTGAGAGTCATCTTAAGGATCAGAGAATACCAGAAAAAGCTCAGGCGAGTTTAACAGTCTCTCACATGAGAATGGCAGATTAGCATTTTTTTCAATGCTTTTGCTGTAAATACCAATTTTTCTATTCTTGACAAAGACCCATTTTCACTCAAAAACTTTTTGTGAATCTCAACGAAACTACATAAAATATTTCACTTGCAATGAATAGTAAGAAAGAAGCATATTTCACATAATTGTAAGTACAAACAGGGACATTTTGTTCACTTCTACTGCAGCCAAGCAAGTAATTATCAACAGAAGGACTTGACTGTAGCATTCAGGAGATGGTGTTGGCACCAGAATCCTTTCAGAGATGGGTTTTCCTGGACCCTTCATTTTGTTTTATTTCACCTTTGATAGTAATGTGATTCCAGAACCCACTCTAGTAAAATCCAGTGATGTGATTTCAACAGACACAAACACAACTGTCCAAGGAATATTTGAGATAATTCTCATCCTACTTATTATCTACAAGTTCAGAAACCCTGCTGTGTAGAGCTGACATTTCTCTTTTTCCCAGGAAGTTGGGTCCCTGAGCCTAGAGCTTGCTTCAGCTGCTGCCATGTGCTGGCAGCAATATCACCTTCTTTCATATTGTGTCCTGAAATAAAAACTCAAAATCTCTTACTCAGTTTCTCTTGCAATCATGTAAGCCATGCTATGTATTTAATAACAATTAAATGTTATTTATGTGTATTTAAAGTTATTTATGTGTATTTATGTGTATTTATATGTATTTATGTGTATTTATATGTATTTATGTGTTATTTTATGTGTATTTAAAGTGGATATAAGTTAGGATTTTTAGGTAGAATTTCCACAATCCACTGCTAGAGAAGCTCAAGCCTTCATGTGCTACAGCTGAGTTTAAGGAGAGGAAAATCTTATGAGCAATGTTTGCAGCTACACATAAGCTGGATAATCAAAATTCATGTGACAGAGGATAAAGTAAATCACATTGGGTTCAAACAAGAATTTATAAGCCATAGAACATATTGCAAAACATGACCAGGTACATTATGTTATTTTGCATATTGCCTTTTGCTTAAATATCAGTCAGTGATCATTGGCAAAGCATGAAACAGCGTTCAACTGACCAAGCTCAGGATTCTGCTCTGAGAACTGACTCTCAGCCAGCTTTAATGACACCCTGCTTTGGATAAAATCCAGTGACAGGGTGTAAGAGCAACAATAAAAGTATTTAGGAAAAGACCCATAAGAGCAAATTGCTGCAAGGCACCTGACTCCTCTAATTCATAGGCATTGTTAGTGTGGGCAGCATCATTAAATAGCTTATCACAGTCAAAAATATTCTCTGAAGGCAGATGGTCCTCAATTGCATGATTTTATTTAGGTTTTGATTTACATACTGATCTGAAAGGATTTTATTTCATTTTACATGAAAATGAAAAAGTTAGTTGCATTCTTGTACAGATAATTTCATATGCTTAATTATCTCAGTAGGATATGTTTTATTAATGCACATGTTTTGCTTTGAAGATATTTTTATTTGCATTTGTGGCAAGAAATTTCAGTCTTTCTTCTGCACGGTTCCCTGCCCCACCAGCATCATCTACATTGAGAGGCTGTTTTTGTATCAGGATGGAGAGTAACTCAATGACAGCTCCTCCCAAACTCAAGAAATACTTGTCTTTAGGCAGAAAGGGGCCTAAGGGAGCCTACAGCCTCCCTGTGAAGGTGGATCTTCCATCTGTCCTTCAGTGACAAGGAATCTGGATGAGCACAAAATCCCAGAACTGGTCCAACCCTAGAATCAGAACCAGAGCAATGTCTTAGCAGCATTGTCTGGTAGTGCCAAGGAATGTCCCTCTGGCCAGGAGAATGTTAGAGATTTCATCTCAGCTTGGGATGGTGACTTCCAAGCCAGAGGAGATGCCCTCATTTTGAGACCTTACACTTGGTCTTTCTTGTAGAATCACACACCCTCTTCCTCCACATAGCCACAAGCTCACTATGTCCTGAAACAGTGCCTAGAGGTAATATCAAGAAATATTTCTTCTCTAAAATCTGGACAAAACCATCCCATTACCAAAGCAGGTGAAGGCATTCCTGGCCTCTACAGGATAATACTGAAGATGGGAAGCATATCTGCAATTCAAATGTTAGAGGAAGATGGCCAGCTGTCCTGTTTGATAAGATGACTCCCTTCTTTATAGTCAGGTGTCCTGTGTTTTGATGAGTTTTATAGAGGCTGCCATTTGTCTTGCATTGTGGCTATAGGACAAATATTTCAAATTGTCCATTTCATAATGCAGATGTGAGGAGTTCCTGATTACCATAAAGAAGCTTACTGAGCAATTTTATTTTAATGTTGGAAAAAATGAGCTGGAAATTATCTTGGCATCATACCAAATCTATAGAATTAAAAAGCAGGTTGATTGGGTTTTATGCCTGTACTCAGTCTGGGAGTGCTGTAATGAAGGTTTTGCTTTGTTTCATCTGCTCTTTCCTCTGCAGTTCTTTGCAAGTGGTTTTGAAGAAATGGGCTTTATTTGGCCTACTTAGTTGTGTGTTTGTCAGTTTATTATCACTTTCCAATACAATACAGATAAACCCTAATATGATAATTTAATGAAATTTTAATTACTTAACTTTTGTTTTCATAGACTTAAATAGAGTAGCAATATTTTTGGGAAGTCACTTGGATGTCATGAAACATAAATAAACTCAGCAGTCACTATATAATTAATTTTATTTGAAAAAAGGTGTTTGGGATGAACAGAGATGGGGATGAACAAAAAAGATTGTTTCTTCTTGCTTCCCTTAAAGAAAAAAAAAAAAAAAACAGCAGCTGGTATACCCTGGAGGGTAAGTGAACTAGCTCAGGAAACAAATGGTTCTAGATGCTGCCAAGTGTGGCAGGAGAATAAAATTCTCAGCAAGGAGTAAATCAAGCAGGTCTCAAGGTCAAATTCTTCTGGTATAAGGGCAAGCTTGTGTGCAGAGAGCCTTTTAACAATCAGCAAGACAGAACTGACACAGAAGTAGAATCATGTTTAGGATACTTCTCACTGCTTTTCCAGTTACCTTACCAGTTAGTATTAGTTTTCTCTGTTAAGAAACTTCAACATTCTAGTTTGAGCATAAAATAAATATCTTGCTGGAACTTAAAGCAGCTCTTTGTATGGGAAAGATTTGCAAGGACTGATCTCAAAATGCTAGGTTCTGGCACAAAACAAAGATTTCCCTGCATCAGAAGAGTGATGAAAGATTTCAGTCTTTAAAAAAGTGCAGACATAAGCATATTAATTCTGCATGCTATGCAAGAAGTTTGGGGTGATTTGGTTTATGAAACTCACTTCTCCCCTAAATGTTGCATCAACTGAAGTTTAGCTATCTTTGCATCAGCTATACCCCTCAGAGAGAAGTAGGTTCAGAGTTTTTGACTTCTCAGATTCAAACTGTGAGAACACAAGAGATATGCCACAGAAATCTGGGAAAAAGAAAAAATCAAAATTATCTAACATATATTTTTGCTGCCTTTTAAGATGACAATCTGAACCCACTTTTCCATAGATCAGGAACAACAAACACAACAGGAATATGGAGAAAGCTAAATAAAATAAAATCTTGAACAGTAGCATTCTGGTATGGATCATTTTGTCAGAACTGCTGGGAGAACTAGGATAACTTCTCTGTTCAGTCCAACAGCTTTGGACTTGGACTTTTCAGCTCTGGACTTGGTCAATATATTGCTGAAGATGCTGTTCCTCCTTGACTAGAAGATGCAATAGTCAGCTTTTCCTGCTGCACACCCAGCTAACCATCCACAGCCTGAATTGCTGTGCACCCAGCAATACTTGAACCAGCAACATGGATTTATGTGGCTTGTCTCACAAAAACTCTGACTCTCAGTCCAGAGGTAGTTATAAGATTAACTTTTTAAAGAGGTTTCTGAGAGCCCACTGACCTTCTGAGGGACTCCACAGATGGGTTAACTTATTTTTGCTTTGACACTGGGACAACAAAGTTCCCTGACAAGATCAGCAAGTCTGTGACTCCTGGTGTCAAAGCTCCTTCATTCTGTTTCATGAATAGTTCCTCTTGTGCAGCTCTAACTGGGAAATATAAACTACTTAAGCAAGTAAAATTCTGTTGTGCTCTGTGTTTTAGGTCTATTTAATTTTTTTCCTAGATTTACAAATAGGATAATTTGTTAGGCCTTTATTTTTTTTCTTCTGCAAGTATCCCAGTGTACACAGAGGCACACAGAGATTTGAGCTGGTTCTCTGGGTCACGCCCATCAGGTGCAAGGAAATGCAACCAAGGCTCTTCTTCCAAACCCCACAGCTCTGATAATCACTACAAACCAGGTCATCCTGCAGCTTGGAAAATATTAGAAGGGTTGGTTACCTCTGCAACTTCATTCTAATCTAAATCAATAAACAGGTTGACATAAATTATATTTTCCACCTCCCAGGAGGAAATTTGAGTTGTTCAACAATCCTGCTGTGGCTGTATTTCATATTTATGAGATGGCTAGAAAGTGCTTTTCACAATAAATACAAAATAGAAGATAATAATATCTTGGCTTGTGAAATGGGAGAAGTTTGATTTTTCTAATTATGAGATTGAAAAACAAGGATAAAGAAAAATTTTAGACAACAATGATCAACTTTTTGCAAACAAAGCTTGAATTTTCTGCAACACCGCTCAAAGAAAAACAATTTCTCTTCCATGAATGCTTCTGAATTCATTAAAAAATTAACTTCTTGGCAAAAATCTAAAAATTTTATGACTTGCATTAATGAAGTTAACTACAATACATATAGAAGAAGCTAAAGATTTTAATCAGTTCCCCTATGTTTAAAACAAAAAAAAATGAAGTGCCAAGTGAAGGTTGAAAATAAATATCAAGATAATATTGATGCAGATAAAGGATATATAGATATATTCAAATATTTGGATACACTGCATGTACCTTGCAAAAAAATGAAACCACAAACTAAATTTTCATTGGCAGGAGTAAGAACTACTGCATAATTTAAAATGTTGCTTTCACCTATGAATTCTTTATGAAGAGATGAAAAGTTCTGTTTTAGCATTGGAATTATTAATATTGTTATCATAAACCAATATTTTTCAATATTTTTCCTACTAAATATTTTATTCTGCTTTTTCAAAATCTTAGACTTTAAGAAGAGATACACTGTTCAAAGGAACACGAGAACTGAGAAGGCCTGGTCCTACAGCTGCAGAGTATTTATGGAATTGTAACATCCAGTTAGCAATGTGACAATGCTCAGTAATGTTACCTAAAAACGCTGAGGAAAGTCTTTTCCAAGACAAAACATTTGGCCTCATTACTCCTATTGTTTCCAGTAGTTACAGCTTTAAACAGATAGACAGATAGATAAATAGATATAAATAGATATAACTACCTATATTAATAGATATTTATAAATATTAATAGAGATAGATGATATAGATAGTTATAGATAGATATAGATGAGATAGATAGATATAGATATAGATATAGATATAGATATAGATATAGATATAGATATAGATATAGATAGATATAGATATAGATATAGATATAGATATAGATATAGATAGATATAGATGATATAGATATAGATAGATATAAATATAGATAGATATAGATATAGATGATATAGATATAGATAGATATAGATGATATAGATATAGATATAGATATAGATATAGATATAGATATAGATTATATAGATATAGATATATATTATATAGATATATATAGATAGATATAGATAGATGATATAGATAGATTAGATATAGATAGATATAGATATATATATAGATATAGATATAGATATAGATATAGATATAGATATAGATAGATATAGATATAGATATAGATATAGATATAGATAGATATAGATTATATAGATAGGTATGGATTGGATATAGATATAGGTAAATTTAGATATATAGATATATAATATAAATGTAGATATAGATAGACACATATCTTGACTTTAATGAAGCAAAGGTAATTAGTTCATTTAGCCTAAAATATTTTGTATATTAAACCTATGTATTCCCTATACTTCATCAAGTGCAAAAATATGGAAGTCTGAGAATTTAGGAAGTCATGGTATGAAACAGCTGCAAGCAGCAGTTAAGTTCTACAGAGGACAATGTGATCTAATGCAGAATGTTTAAAATTATTAGAGATGTAATGTTTTTTGGCTCATAAAGAATTTGGAATAATCACAAGGCAAGCACAATTCATTTTTTAATTGGCATGGCTCCTTGTGTCTTTTTTCTGATCCAAGAATAATTTTCACTCCAAGACTTTCTATTTTATTCCTTTTTTCCTCAAAGTGACACAGTCTCAGAACCTCATCAGCTCTAGCTATAAGAACACTTTTTTAAAATTTGTTTTGCTGTATGTGTTAAAATTATTTGTCTCATTAATTTATCTTTTTTAAAAATGGGAAGAAAAACCTCTATAAAATGTTAAACATATCTGTTGCAAGCTAAAAACCATGCTGATAGTGCAAACACACAGACACCTCAACAAGGTACAGCTTTTACTGTATTAACATTGAATTTAACTTTATTAATGTCAAATAAAACCTATATTAACAAGTAAAGATCCACGCTTAGCCAATCAATGAAAGCCAAGTAACCATCACTGCACTATAAAAGTGAAACACCATGAATTGATGGGAACCTAACAGTTATTTTTAGAGAAAAAAAGTGTGTGGGAAATAGTTAAATAATTAGAAACAGCTTAAAGAAGATAAGCATTTTAGGGTGCAATTTCTTTTAAGCCAGGGGATTCAACATTAAGTATTTACTGAACCCCTCACAAACTGAGGAAATGCTGAAACTGGGCTGCATATTTGGGAGCTGGCATGTGGGGACCTAAAGAGGAGGCAGTTTAGGGGATGCTAGAGGTAAGAGCTGCTCAGTTTTCATATGGAAAAGCTCCTGTGGAGACCCCTGTACACAGGGATACCATAACACTTCCAGAGCTTCCATGCAAAGTCCATTCATCACAGTATTGATTCCTGCCTATGTCTGAAGTGTACCAGAGCAGAGACAAACCAAAAAGGAGCTGCACCAGCAGAGAAACCCACATGAACTGCTGCAAGACCCCCTCTGCCTGGGAACTGCAGGGAAGACCCAGAATAATTGTTTTGGCAATGACAGAGGCAGCTCCTTCCTAGATTTTATCCTTCCCAAGGTCATTTATTCCTTACTCATTTATGCCTTCCTGTCTGGGCATGTTGTACAATCAAGAGTAATCACAAGGCCCCCAGGAAAAATTAAAAACAGAATGAGATGCCACTGCCAGTAGAGCAGTTTGTCAAGTCTGCAGATGGGTTTTGAGGAGCTCTTGGGAAAGATACTCAAGTAGGGAAAGAAGGTTATTAGCTGGATTAACTAAGTAGCTAAATCCACTCTACAATGCCATTCTTTTGCCATTACTATCCACCAGAATCCATGCCCTCAATGCTTTTCTCTTTTTTACTGTGTGGTGTTTATGATCTCCAGCCTGCAGAGATCATCCTTTCACCATGAGAAGCAATTCTGAAAGGGAGAGTAAAATGAGCAAGTCTTTGTGACTGTCCCACAGAATATTCTTCACTGTGAGCAGAGCTTGAGGACCACAGAGCTGCCTATGTCCGTTTTGGATTTCTGGCTGCAATCCATGAGTCTCCTGACAGGGTGCAGCATGGCCAGGGCAGGTAACAAAGGGTCCCATGGGCAGATTGGGGCAGGGACCTTTCCCAGCAGCCTTGACCTCTGAGAGGAGCAGAGCTGAGCCAGGGTGGTGATGGGCACACCAAGAACCTCCCACATATCCGTGCCTACAAGAGATCAACCCAGAATTTCTCAAAACCACTTTGGGAGCCAACACAAATGACCACATGCTACCCAGAGAGTAGAAATGCATTTGGAGGGGGGAAATGAAGCAGGAAGACACTGTCAATAACTCTGAGTGTCCTGCTTGCTGTCCTGCCCCTGAGTGCAGAGGACAGGGGGTCAGAAGCTGGCAGGGAGGAGGCTCTCACACCAAACTGCCCTGCAGCAGCTGAGCCAAGTGAGCCCCAGAGAGCAGGACTGCCCAGAAGCACTGCTGGGTGCTGGGAGCAGAGACCTGACACAGCTTGTACAGGGTGATTTATGGGAGAGAGGAAACCTGTGACAAAGAGCCTGTTGCACAGGGAGAAACACACGAAGATGCTGCTGTCAGTATTAAGGTAGAAGAGTGATTCACCTGGCAGTCTTGTAGATATACTGCTGCTACTTTCATCTCTGGAGAAAGTTTTCTGTATTTCCTATTAGAACTGAGAGCTTATGAATAGAAATGTGTTGTCTATTAATATATGGCACACAGCAAGCATAGTTTAGTGAATTTAGAAATACCATGTAGAAGGATCAAGCAAGTTATACAGTTATGTTTATATTTTTAATAAATATCTTAGCAATTTAACCCCACCTCATATAGCTGTCTACCATATCTCACAGCAGTCCTCTAGTAACTTGCTGAAAAAATTGGTTTTGCAGAAGTCTTCCACAATGCCTAGAGAAGCAGTGATGCCATGGCCCAGTGAGCTGTGCACCCTCTATGTGTGGAAGGTAGAAGGCTGTAACTGACTGGACTTTGTCAACACAGGGATCAGAGAGTGCAGTCAGACCACATATACCACTAGCACATGGCTTCAGAATACAGAAAAGTTCAGTAATTGCCACTGGCCAAATCTCTCTGACTCTCATCCCTCCTGCCTAAAATACTGAATGGATGCAGAAGTTACAGCCACTGAATTAAGGGCAGAGATTTAATTTTGGAACAGAATAGGCTCATTAAGTATATTTCACCCATGTTTCTAACATTGTTAATCTTTTTTAAAGTGCTGTGAAATTTGAATGCACACATAAAAAAATTCTGCTGAAAACATATCCATTAACACAGACCACAATGGCATCTCTAAAGCTTTTGCATCATTTCAGCAGTGCTGTTTATCACATGTATATACTAGGCAATTTATTTCTCAACCATAGATAGTTAAGGGATAATAAAACAGGAGTCATCTTTACAAGGTAACAATCCACTTGCAGATCCCAATTGCAGCACCCACAAGGACATGGCTTGATTTCTATCAATCTCGTGTTAGATAACTGTGAAATGGCATTAATTTCACCTTTCCTTGCTTCTCCCATTGTGCATGGCACTTCCTCATGCTGAGTTCAGATGCAGAGCTGAGAAACTCAGAAAATACCCAAGGGGTCAAGGAGTTCTGTGTCAGCTTGAGAACAGAAGGGGTGATATTGTTAATGCTTAACGTTTTCTAAATTGTCAACACTGAACAATGAAAAGGGGGATAAAAGAACTGATTATATTTTGGCAGGATAGCAATAAACTTTAAAATTAAGGAAACTCAGGAAATTATTTTGAGGATCAGAACACAGCTGGTGACCAGAATATGTGTCAAAGAAAGACTGTGAAGAAAGTCACACTGCCAACCTGTGCACAGAAGGACTGGGAATGCTTTCTCAGGTTCTTTTTCCATTGCTCTGACAGAGTACATTTGATAGGCTAGATTAAGTAATAGCAACCCAGGAGTCAGAATTAGCATCTGTTGATGGTGCTCCCTGGAGACAGAAACCATTTAAGAATTTAAACAAGGAGTAGAGGCTTGTAAGGTGCTTCAGAATATCTGTAGGGAACAAGAGAAATGCTGCATCAGCAGCCTCTGTGGTTGCCTGATCTTCCTCACTGCTCTGCTTCCCACATGTCCAGCTGATGTTCCCAGGGATGTTTTCCTTTCCAGACCTGAGCCTTTCAAGTAGAAAAGCATGCTACACAATAATGGGGATCTCAGGACTATGTGGATCACAGAACTTTCCGGCAGGATGGACTCAGAAAATTTTATTAATCCCATTTAGTACTGCCATTTAATAATGGGAGTATTTATGATGGTAAATGTTGCAGATATCCATAACCTTTGAAATGAAAACCCAGATTCAGGGGCAGCTATTCCAAGGCAATTGCAGAAAATTTACATGCTTGTCTGCTGTACTCAGCTTTACCTCTGTAGGTTGCAAAAGCTGTCACCTTAGAATACAGAAGATACCAGTGTTAGGAGAGTAGGAGGGCAGAGTTTTTGTTACTGTTATGAATGAAGTTCATCAGTCCTTTAGCTGAACTGAAGATGAAGGGATGATTTAGAAAATTCCCCCCAGAATGATTACTGTGTGTCATCAGTTAGAGCAACACACATTGCTCAGAGCCAAAGGCAGAAGACAAAAGCTTGCCAGCTCCAGGAGATGAGGAGAAAAGAGGCCATGGACTGATGATGCAACAATTCAGCATTCAGCCAAGACAACTCAACAAGATGGCTACTGATACCTTGAGTGCATCAGTGCAAATTCTGAAATCTCAGAGGCAGTATCTCAAAATCTCACTTTGTCACTTCACTATTTTTATGTTACATTTATGTTATTTATTCTTCCCACAGCTTTACTCATTGATTTTCTTTTGGTAGTGAAATTACTACAGCTTTGCATCTGATTTTCTCTTTGCTCTCTACAGTGGGTTTCTGTTTTAGAAAATAATGCATCTGTTGCCCCAGTAAAAGTTATGTAATTCTCCATTTACCCATACAGTTTTGTTCACTCTTTTATGTTTTCCTGCTCATCAGTATGCACACCATCTGTGCCCCTACTACAATGTTCTGACATGGCCTCCAGACTTAATGGTTTTAAAGTTTTATTACTTTGCCCTTCAGTCTCATGTTAATAATTTTGTTCACTGTTTTGAAAATTTGCCCTTTCAAACCTTCTTCTTAGCAGGTCACCCACAGAGAAATTCAGCCCCCTCTCCCCTACATGATATCAAGCCTCATTTTATGGTATGGCTGGCAATCAGTGGAAATACTGCAATAACAAGAACTAATCATAGCAGTTACATTCTAGAGGACACGAATTTATTAATTACAGAAGAAAAGGATAGCATGCAAAGCACACAAGGGAAGAGCTATTACCAATGATTGTAAATGAAGACGTGCTTTTAAAATAAACTTGGTCACTTTTTTTAATGTAGTGATTGAGAGATCTCAGATAGCACCTACAGCTAATGCATGTGAAGCCAGCTGGAAATACATTGCCACAGTTGTGCTAAATCCTCTCAGGCTCTAATAATGTGTATTGTGAATCCTGCTAATCAACCCTCAAATTTAAACTCTGCCCAGTTTAGCTAGGGAGATTTTGGAGTCTGGGAACTCTTGCAGACAGATTTCATGGAACACTTGGACTCAGAAGGGCTGGACAATATTATTTCCTCAGACCCAGGAATGTTTTGCAGCAAAGCTGGTCACTTTCAGGCTGCAAGAGGAATAAAGGTTTTCTGATTAAGGCACTGAGCAGCAAGATGAAAGTGTAAATCCCAGCTCTACCAGAGGTTGCATGTATATCCCTGGGCAAGTCACATCACCTTTCTGTGATTTATGTCTGCAGCTACAAAAAGAGAATCATTATTTTTCCATCCTCAAGCATTTCTGAGTGAGAGCTCCTTTGGAGTTGGACTTTTTCCAGCAGTATGTTTGTAAGGACCTAACACAAGAGCATTTTATCTAACTGAGACTTCCAGATGTTCTGTGGAATAGACCATTAAGGCTTCCCCTTAATGCATAGTATGAAAAACTGCAAATGATCTTTCAATTTTTCTTTTGTAATGTAAGCTAGGAATAACATGCACTGGGATATTTGGATTTATATATGTTGTTATAAAGGCACCAATGAGAGCACAATCATGACTTAATCATTCTGAAAGACTTTACTATCTAAATCTGATTTTGTTTATTGGTGTTTTCAAGTTTGTGGAACGTGAAAAAGAAAACAAGAGATGCTTCATTTTGAAACTGATAAACACATTAACATTTATTGTGGAAATATCAACAAACTTTGCAAGAATACAGACTGCTTCTTTTATACCTTATCAGTATTCTTGAGGGAAAGCACAGTGGAGAACAGAACTTCCATGCAAAGTTATTCTCAATGACAACTGAGTTACTTTGCAATGCTTTATTTTATATTAAATATGATTATATTTTATTATCTTCTACAAAATCCTCCTCATTGTTTTCATTTAAACAACTAAACCATTTCCATGTTTTAAAAAAATATATAATTTTAAAAATTTATGTCATTTTCATCCAATTCCATCTGTTCAATTTTTATTATCACAGTTCCAGTATTAGTATTTCTTAGAAATAATGAAAATCTAAATTGAACAGTTGTTATTTGTAAGAAAAGCATCTGCCAACTCAAGGACTTCAGCAAAAAATTATTTTAAATTCAAATTTAGTTACTTGTCAGAGCTACACCAGTTGGCTACAAGGTAAATAAATATATGCATAAAAATTTGGAAGAAACCAATTCCAGTACAGCTTTATGGCACTGAAAAGACAGCACAATCCTAAATTTTCAAATATCTAAATTAAAATTGAGGTTGTGTTTCACCACAGGATGAATGTAGGGGAAATTGTGACACAAGCAACAGTAAAGTGATTTTAAAATCATTTCTAATTGCAACAATTTGGAAATATACATTCTGTGTTTGAAATACACATGGGCCAATGCTCAGAAATGAAACAATGAAATACTGTTAAAAATGTATCCAGATCACAATGACAGAAGAAATTCACAGTAACAACTAAAAAATTTTATCCAGTTTTATCCAGCAAAACCTCTTTCTCTTCTTCTTCGTAATCCAGAAATTATTGTCTGTTCTCTCATGTAAAATTATTTAGCTAAATTATGAATCTAGAGGAAACTTTATAAAAATTTACCCATTTAATGAGTTTATAAAGCAGTATTTCAGATTAGTTCTTTTTAAACTAGGGGAAGCCAAGTATTTTCATCATTTACTGGTGAAACACACAACAAGTTCTGTTCCTTTCCAGTATAGATTTTTCCTTCAGGCTCTTCCATGAGCTTTGCCACCTTAGACTGACATATAGAGGCACATGTGGAGATTTTTATTCAAAACAGTGTGATGATATATTGATTTTTTTAGCCATACCCCCCCAATTCAACAGCCCAACTGAAACTTAACTGTAGCTTTCCTTAAAATTCTGCTTTTGCTGAACAATGGAAATCTTGCTCATCTCTTTAAGCTTTTCTCTTACAAGTGAGCTGAGAATGCTCACTCTGACTGCCAGTGAAACAGAATGCTCTTAGGGCACTTTTGGGACCTAAATATCAGAGACAATCAGGTGGTTTTCCAATGGGTGTGATGAAAAACATTATTTTGTTTATGGTGTATGTGCAAGCAAGAACCAGCCAGATGGCAATAGACAGAATTATCTGTTCTTGAAAGTGAATCTGGATCTGGTCAGGTGAGAAACACATCAGCTATTGTGGAATAACACCTGTATAGCTCAGCCCTACCTCAATAACAACAGTCCATTTGCTGAGCTCTGCCTGAATTAGAGTTGCTTTCAAAAGGACAATAATATTTGTTGATTTTTCATTTCTCTCAGCTGTGTTTTCCAAAATGACTGCAAGCTGCCAGCATGGTACTCTGCCACTAAATTAAATGAAATGCTCTCCCTGGTTTTTTTAAGGACCTGAATCTTGGAAAATATCAGTCTGGTGTCCCACCCACATGCTCTCATCCTGTTTCCCTCATCCACACAGCATATGCCTCAGGTCAGGCTGGCTGCAGGAGCAGCCAAACAGGAATGTGTCTCTGGAATGAATGTCTTCACCAGCAGAGGAATGGTCAGCACATCACAACACTGCTCAGCAGTCACAGATACCACAGTCCAGATTTCAGTGAAGAAATCACACATTGTCACATACAGCTGGGCCTTTCTAAGGGTTGGGCAGTGTAAACAAAGGAGTATTAAATGGTCCTGAGATTAAAGTTACAATTCATCCCCTAATGAGGATATACAAATTATTTGAGCTGTAGGACTGACCATACATTTGCATCTTTTTGTAATAGGGCCATTTAAGTAATGTTCAGAGCATGACTCCTGTGAAAGATAGACAATGGAAGTCCCCATGATCATTAGTTCTCAAAAATAATTTTTAAAAATCAAAACCAACTAAAAAAAAAAAAAAAAAAAAAAAAAACCTAACTCAAAAATGAAAGCACCTAAAATATGTAAGAAGGCAAAGATTTTTATGGAAACACACTTTATTTTTATGAAAATGCAAATTCTTGAAGCTTAGCCAGACTTTAGTATGTCTTGCTGGATTTGTTTCTTTAAAATAAAAAACACAGTCACTCTTCTGATCACAGGCATGCCATGAAGCCTCCTGGAGCCTTTCACTAGAATCAACAGTTTTGGAGGTAAAGCTGTGATTCATCCTTCTCACCATCCTTGCTCTGGGAATACAAGAAAAAGCAATCCCTGAAGTCTCTTTTACAAACTTTGCTGCACAGCCCAGGTCCTGTGCACTGGCACAGTGACACTTCTGGACTGTCCCAGGTGCCAGGTCAGATCTCCTGCCCTGGAGACTGTAAATATACCATGGCTCCCCTCTGGAAGTACAAACCAAGGTTACAAATGGAAGAGATGTGCACCCACCTGTCCTTCTTATCCTACAGAGACATTATTGTTAGCTGTAACCAGCAGTTTGTCCAGATGTCCTCTTATGTTTAGGTAACAAAGTTTTTGATGATGGGCATGTCCTGATGTTGGTGTCCAACAATAACACCAAGCTTCTAATTACTACAACTTTCCTCACCAGCTCTTCCCAAGCTCTTGTGGATTATAGAAAACTGCTCAAGAAGCATTAGAAACAATTCCCTGGTCTTCAGATCATTTTTGCTGTGGGCCCTGTAAGTGCTGATGGGCAGACCCCTTGTTAATTCTTGGTGTGGTTATAAAACACATCTACTAGGCTTGAAATACATTGCAGCTTTCTGAAAATGCCTGCCCAAGGACAAAATAAGGTCATACTGAATCAAATTATCAAAGCTTTACTTTTATATAGCTTTTACTTTTCCATAAGAACCTCCCTGACACGTTTCTGTTTCTCTGATTGAAGCACCTTGAAAGATACTTCCAACATAAATGAGAGCTGCTTCCTCACTGCCAGAGGTGCAGCTCTCTCTGCTGGCATCAACTGGCTTTTGTTACCTATAAATTTCCTCTCTTCCCCTTGAATGTCATCTGCAGCCTTCTTAATACAGAAATTTCTTTTCTTTCCAAGACTATTTATGTAATTCAGAATAATTACGAATCCAGCAGTATTCATGGGATCAAATTAGTTTTTGAATGATTCTGCCAGGACACCAAACAATTTTTTTTTTTTCTGAAATTATATATTTACTTTTAAGAAGTTGGATTCTTCAGACTACTTATTAGAGCCATTAACATAACTTAATTATGCTGACACAGAACACAGTGTTTCAGTACTTGTAAAGGTGATTAATTAGGTATGTAATACCTTGATAAACCTTCAAAACACTCTTAAAATGGCTATTAAAAATGAGGCTCCATGTTCATTTTTTCTTTACTTCAAGGGATGGGCATGGTGGGCTTCCTGATTAAATAAAAACCAAGAATAAATTAGAGAAAATGGTTAAAAAAACAAATAGTTTAGCAAGCATAATCTAAAAAGTGACAGGAAAGGAGTGCAACCTGTATAGCTATGAGAAAAATGGCAAAGAGCAGATATGATAAATGTGTCTAAATACCTCAGGAGAAGTAGTATAAAATACAAGGAGGAAGTATTTCAAGTTATAAGAGCAATATAATAAGAGGCAGTGGCTGAAACTTGAAGAAAGAAAATTAATTTAGGTTATGCACAAGGAATAAAAATGCTAAAAACAAGGACAATTAGACAATGGAATATTCTACCAAGAGGGGTAACTGGGGGACTACCATTAGGAATACTCCAGAGTAGACTAGATAAAACATGCACAGATTTTATACTGAGAGTAAATCCTGTTCTAGTACAGAGTGATGGTAACCTTTCCTAAGCTATTATCTTACTGATTGTCACAAAAGAAAAAAAAACCAAAAAAGTTGAGGTACAGATGAAGGCATTTGAGTTGAGCTCTGATTTAGCAAGTTTCAGAGAATGATTTCCCAAGCTGAATTCCTCCCAGAGATCCCAAAGAGGGAAATGAAGACTGACAAAGCTACGCACGGAGACCTGACAGAGGCTGTCAGACAGAAATGAGAAGAAACAAAATCCAGAAGCAGCAGATATATCTTCCCTGGCCATGCTGCAGCCACAGTGGGTGTCCCACTCGTGCAGACACAGCCTCGGCTGCTCGGAGCGCACACGGACACACCAGAGCACAGCCCTCAGCAGCACTCCCAAATGTGCATTAATTACTGCATGTGTACTTAGCTAAGGCAAGCTCTAATTCCATTTCATTTCTATTTTTTTAGCCAAAACCGCCCTGGCACTAAGCAGAGGGTGTGAAGTATACAGTAGCTCTATTATGAGCCCATGATAATTCGTGAGCAGTTTTACTCCTCATCTTAATCTGTGATCTAATTTGGGATCTAATTTTCTTCCATCCTCATCCCATCTCCCCCTACATTATCCTCCAAATAATATACGCTCTCAGCATACCAGAATAGAAATAGAAGTCCATAAATCTTTCAGAAGCATTTATAGAGCTGCTCTGCACCGTGGCATGCATTCAACTGACAGCTGCTGCATGCCTTTGTGTTCTCATTCATTAGACATTGCTGTCTGGATTACATCGGCAGAGTGGAATTCTTTATATCCTAATTATCCTTCTGCTATTTCACTTGCTTCACAAGGTAGGTGCTTTGTAGGTGTATTAGGAAGAATGTCTGAAGTATTGCTCTGGTTAACCAGTAAAACATCAAATGTTCTGCTGAATCTTCTCACGATTTAAAAAAATCTGAGCAGTAGGTTGGGGTGGGTTAGTTTGTTTAGGGAAGGAATTAATCATAGACATTCAGAGGCACAATTAAAGTAAGTGAAATAATGGCCATCCTTTGACCTCATTATTTAAAGAATTTTCTAAAAAAGAAAAAAAAAAAATGGAGCAAGGTCAACTGGGCAGCATAAAAGGGCTGTGGTCCTAAGCTCAGAGAGCAAACAGCTTTGTTAGTTTTAACAGTGCTGATCTGTCAAATGTGCCACAAGTTTCAAAAGTATTGATGAAATGCAGCTTTGAGAAGACCACCTCCATATAAATGTAAGTGCTTTGCCTTTAAATACCAAAGATATCACTATATCATATCTGGTAGCAAATGAGAGACAGAAAGGATCAGAGATGTGTTGGACAGGAATAGCTGATGCACTGCATTTTTAGTTTCTCCAATTTACTAATTAAAAATCCTCCTTGGACAAAATGTCTGTTAATGATATTAAAATAACACAGAATTTCTCAAGTGATGGTTTATTAAAACATACACATGTAATGCCATTTGATTTTTATAGTTCCATGTCTGCCTAGGATCTTATAAACAATATATGTTGTGTTTATTAGCAAAAAATACAATAATTATGTTTTCAGCCTTAAAGAGTTGTGACTTCTGCATCAAAGAAAGAGCTGTTTCTCTTTGCTGCATGCTAATGGGCACCATTTCCTGCACTGTGCATCTTCAGGGCCTGCTGGCCTCTAGACTGTGATTGTGTCCAGGGGATGAAAAAACAAAGATGATACAGGGTGTATAACTCTGGAAGTGGGCTCTCAAATGGAAGAAAGACACTGATATACTCTCCCAGTACAATGAGCAAAGATTAAAGCTGGTACTTGTTACAGTTTTTAAATAAAAATGCCACCTGACCCTCTTCTCTCTGTCTGCCTTTTGCCTCATTAAGGCTTCATTTAGGTTCTTGGATTAGCTTGTAAAAAAAAAAAAAAAAAGGTTTATAAGTTGTGGCAGGGAAGCATGAGGCTGAGCTGCACTTTGCAAGTCAGCCATTCCTAGGAAATGAGTTTAACTCTGTTGAAATTTGTGTATGTCACACATTTATGTTCATGCTTTCCTGGACCATCTTTATACAGGAGGAGGTGCTGGAGTTCTAAGAGTGGCCACTGCTTTCTCACAGCTCAAATCTAAGCTAGAAGCACTTGTGTCTCACCTGTCACAAGTGGCACCATTTCCCCACCTTTAAGTGCTTAAAGTTTAGGATATCTCTCCATTACACCACGCAGGCTGGTAGGCAGAGGCCAGTAGGAATAAAAACCAAGACTCTTATTAAATACAGTGGGTGAGCAATGCAGATTCACAGCAGCTCAGGGCACTTCTTACTCACAACTGTGATTTAGCAGAGAATTGCCAGAAAGGATATGAGACTTATATTGGGTGGAGAAGGATTTAGTCATACATGTGGTTAACTGCTGAGTGACAGAGTAGAGAAGGCACTCACCACAGCAAACAGCTGAGTCTGTACCAGCCCTCTTTGGATACCTTTAGGGGCTTTTTCAGCCACTGAAACAGTGGGGTTCAGGGGGGATGTGCAGACCAGAGAATGACCAAAGCCAGACCAACGTGGTATGTGCATGGCCAATGACATGGTGATAGCTGGACTGCATGCTCAGCAAATTACTCTGTAAAAATAATGTACTAAGAAATGCATGACAGGTACAAAAAAGGCTAGGTGTTACTTCTTTACTAGAAACAGAGAATATATTATTAAAAACTAAGGCACCAGTCCCTCTATCTTGTACCAGAATACAGAATCCACCCAGGTTTATAACACCAGAAATGGCTTCTCTTAAGACCTGTGGTTTCTGCAGTCAAAATAAACCATCTTCAGAATGTTAATTCATTAGTTGTAGATTATTTTAGCATTCCCCCTCATGCAGTTGCCAAGCCCTCTGGCCAAAAGCACTGAGACATCAAAGGTCATTTGGGCCAATGATTACTTTTTTCAGCTGGGTAGGTTATTTCACTTGGTTAATTAATCATGCTCTGCATACTTCTCAGGCTCAGCCTGTCTCAGGGAAACAGTATGTGTCATTATTGGTACTGAGTTTATTAAAGGCACAGCAAAGAAACTAATTAGCAGATAATACAAAATTACAACTACAAAGGATAATATCACAATATTGGCATTTTATAATTGACTGATGGAAATATTTTGCCTTTCTTGCAACACAAATATTGCCTAGTGGGACATAGAGGAGGACAAATAAATAAATCTGTGAGTCAGATGGCTTAAATCTTCCAACCTTGTCAGATTTTAATGTGATTTACAATAGTTTTGCAAAATTGTCCTCTTACTATGGTGTACAGTTGACTTTCTTACCATAACTTAAGACAGGAAAAAAAGATATTTTGAAACATGAAAGAGTAAAAATCCTGAGGTATTGAGGACTACAGGCAGAATTATGAAAACTATAACAGAATTTTTGGGATAATCTCACAGATTCTTGTGAGAAAATGCACATTTTGGGGCAGATTTTATGTAACATACTTCAAAATTTGCAATTGCAGTCACAGCTGTCTATTGTTTATTTTATATTAGGATTCAGTCTAAGCTTAGCTTAGTATTTCTCTACTACTATGAATGCAAAAAACTGCGGAAAATAAAACCAAATAAATAAACACAAATAAATACAGAAAGTAACTCCTGTCAAAACTTGCAAGTTAGAATTACAAATTGAAAAAGGACATAAAGGAATGAGATATCTAAAATCTAACCATGGAAGGTAAGCTCAGTTTTTAATGACTTGTTTTTCTTTCCTTTAACAATGGGGGTCATTATTTTAGAAGACTGACATAAACTGTATAGAGGATAATTTTTGTATTTTGGCAAAGATTGGAAAGATTAAGGGATATCCTTAAATTTATATTTGAGGGAGTGCTAAAAATGTAGATTCCTATTTTCTTTTCTAGTCCTTTACTTACAAAGCTGCATTCTCCTTTCCATGGGACAGCACCAGTAGCTTTAGAGTTGTGTTTAGAAATGCATCTTCCAAAACTAAAGAAAAAATTAAAAGATGTGTAGGTTAAATTAATCAATATTTGAGAATTTAATTAATGGACATAGGGGAGGTGGAAACTTGAACCATTAAACCTGTTGAGTGTTTCCCATATTAAACCAATTTTCAGGTGCTTGCAGGATTTTTTAAATTTGATCTATTCTGCATAAGGCAAAAATCTTATTTAGCAAATGTTAAAAAATATGCAGATATTTTATTTGAAATGCTGTGGATGTGCTGTGGTTTCATACTTGGCAATATTAGGAGTGGTTTTCTCATGAAAATACTCTGAACTCTGGAGCTCTTGAAAACTAGAATTACTTAGGTTGTTCAGCCAGAAATACCTTCTCCTCTCAACCCGTATGGTTGAGAAGGCAGTGAGTGCACAATCCCTGCAGGAAGAGAAGTAGCTTGCAACAAAGGGCTGTGAGGACTTGAGAACACCTTTCCTGCAGGGACTGCTCCCAGGGATGCTGGAGGTGCCATGGATAATGAAATTGAATGTGGAAAGTTTATCCTCTTGCCTCTCTCTCAGCCTTTGTGAGAGTGATTTTAAAACCTGCACTTTCTTGCCCTAAAACATTTCTTTCCTGGTGAGTCCTGTGCCAAAGTCAAATGCAGAATGGTTTCATGCAGGAAGGAGGGAGAAGTGCAAGAGGCCCAAGGAAGGATCCCCTGTGATGTGAGACTGGGGAGCCCTGCTTGGAGAAGGATGAGCCATCCCAGGAGACAGGACTGGGGAGGGAAGATTTGAAGGCAGGGGAGAGGTGATGATACCAGAGAGAAGCAAGCAGAAGAAGACATACCCAGCAGAACATATGCCCAGAGCTTGGAACAGAAAACATTACTCCGGTTTTAGGTTTCTCTGCTATCAGCTGATAACTGTGAAACTCTCTCCAGAGCATCTTGCCCCTAGCTGAGTGCTGCTCTGCTGAGGAGGGAATAACTCTTCTATCCAAAATTCTGTCAGCTCAGAGGGCCGAGGTCTCTGGAACACATGCACAGACTGCAGTAGCTGGATGATTGTTTTTCTCTTTTGCTTCTTTCTATAAACTGACAATTTCAACCCAAGAAACTTAAAAATGCAGAAGTTAATGTTTGTTAATCATTTGTTAATGATTGGGTGAGAATTAGATATCATTTTTGTTTTATTTTTCTACTGCTAGCTGTAGATGTTGCAGATATGGTTATCTTTACTCACATGTTGCACACAAGTCTACATTTCAATTTTTTCCAAAGGAACCCAGCTGCACTAACACCAATAGATAATTTTTTAACTGAATCAGCTATTTATAGATACATTTTTGTATTTATTTATGTGTGTTCTGGGTGTGTTTTTATGTATTTATATATTATATATTTATATTTTCTGTTTAACAGTGGCCTTGTGTCTTTTTTTACTGCACATTATTAATTCCCTGCTATGAAAAGAAAGCATTATTAATTTCCTCACAGGGTTTACTACAGATATCTGCATTAATGCATCTCAGAGTTTGACAGTTATTTTGGTCACATCATCACAGTGGTGGCTGAAATGAGAAGGAACCAAATCTCATTCCACAGAAAGCTCTGAAATGATTTTTGTCCAAAATTGCCAATAATTTTCATTATGTCTTTCACTTTGACTTGAACATTTTGACAATCTATTTTATATAGTGTGTAATGCATTCACAGCAGTTGCAAAGATATATATCCACAGTCACACTGAACTGGTGGTTTGCTTCTGCAGACACAGCCAAGATGGGTCTACTTGCCACAGGGACAGAAGTAACCAGAGGCAGAGGCAAAACTGTGGGGGTGGCATCCAAGGAGGGCTGAGAGAAAAACATTTTTGATCCTGAAAGTGTCAGAATCAAGAGGATACTGGAGAACCAGGTTTGCTCCTCTTTCTGCAACCAGAGGCAGGGCAAGAAATACAGAAATAACTGATACTTCTAAGTGGAGTTTTACTTCTTCACAGCCACATTTACTGCCCTACATCCACAAAGTTTCTCACAGTCACAGCAAAATTCAGCTTGTCTTTGCAGGACCTTGACCAGGGCAGAGCAGTAAGTGGGGCATGGTCACACTGCAATTTTCCTTTTCCCTACTTTTACTCTGCTGATGTGCTCTACTGCCTTTTTTCCTCATGCTTGAAGCCAATCCTAGATACATCACTTACCAAACAATGTTCTCTGTGTGTCATAGTTTGTCAAGTCCTCTGACAACTTTCTTTTACTCAGTATTAAAACCTATTCATTTTAAAAAGGAGTTAGCACATACCTTTGTTAGTGAATCAACAATTCAAGCTTTTCTCTTGTAATATTAGCTCATGCAACAGGTGTTCCAAATACCTCAGTCCAATTGTTTCATTTAAAAGACAGCAATAATTGTCAATCAGCTTTTATTACCTGAAGTGCTTATTTTTAAGCCCTGATAAATATTTTTCGTTCTCTTTCTTGCCTAAAAAGCTCTGTTCGTAACATCATATAAATTGATTTGTTGTTTTTCTGTTTTTAAATAATCCAGTTAAAAGCCTTTTTGTCCAGAGATAAATGCTGTTCAAACCCACAGGGGTGGCAGTAAAGAAAAAGCTGTCAGAGGCACAAAGAAAACTGCTCATCTACCTTGTATAAAGGCATGAAATGGAAAAGTCAGGAGAGAGTAGTAAGGAAAGGTCAAGGAAACTTCAGAGGAGTCAGATTAGAATGAACCAGAGGGAAACAAGGTGGGGTGAGTGAGACTAGGACAGCTTTTCAAGGGAGAATTCATAGAGTGTCTTCATATGTCTAACAGACATAGTTTTATTCAGATAAGTATCTCTTCCTTATGTGTATAGGCCACTGGCTTTTTCCAAGAATGCCTTAAGCACAGGATATTAATTTTTTTTTCTTCTCAAAGTAACACATTTGGAACAGTGAATTCTGTAGAGACAATAGAACAAAGAATCCTCATCTAAAACTCATTTTAGCATATTTGAGTTTAAATCAGCAAGACTCACAGTTGGCGTAGATAGCAAAATAACACTTCTATCATTCTGGTGAATTTACAGAGATAATTCAAATAGGAGCATTAAAGAAAATGGTGAGCTTGTTTGTTCATGGAGAGGGGAAATGGCAGTCATCATTAAGCAAACACAAAGAAGAAAGGAGTCAAGCAGTGAGCAGAGAAAGCGTAGCAGGAGTGAGAGGAGAAAAGGCAAAGGATGGAATTATTCAGCAGTTCCTCAGGAATATGTTAGATTCAATCTGCTTTGAGCTTTAGTCTGCTCATTGACTTCAGTGATGGTTGTATCTGGGTAAGCTCTAATTAACCCTCAGAGTTTCTTTAATAGGTTAATGCCTCCCAGTTAGCTAACAGCTTATAATTTACTGGACTTGAAAAATATGTGGCAAGTCAAAAAATTGGGCTTTCCCTTCTTCTGTGTACCTGAAGGAGCAGAAACAAAGATGGATTTGCCGTGGCAAATGTTGCATGGTATGCAACAAGGAAAAGTGTCTACAACCTCAGTACTTCATACTCCTGTGTGGGGAGCAAGAAGAGTTATCATCTTTCCAGTTATTTCCTCTCTATCAAATAGGTTGTCTGTCCCTGCCTTGCTAGGAGCACAAATGCAATAGGAGCATAAATAAATAAAATTAACCCCTGGAGATGTGCTGGGGTGTAGAAATGCCTTGCTGCCATCCTGTCTCATGCATGTTCACTGAGGGCAGGCTCTGCAGCTCAGTCTGGGCAGTGTTAGGAGCTGTACCTGCAGCAGCAGCAAGCTTCAGCCCTATTTTTTAAGCTTTGCTCAAGACAGGTACCTGCAGAGCCTTCTGTACATTTGAGTGTATGCCTAGCACAAATTGAGCACTGCAAGATTTTTACAGCCAGTCTCTAAAGAGTTCTGCTAAGCATGTAAGAACATGGTTTTTGAAAGGCTTTATAAGCTGGGCAAATCAGTGTAAACAATCAAGCAGGAGCAACAGCCACCTTCATGTCCTCCAGATTAGTCCCCTGTGAAAACTGAAATCCATTGCCTAAAAAAACAAAGACAATAGTGCTCTTCAAAGAACAACTGGAGATGCTGTAACTTAGGCAAACCATTTCTTTTTCTAACTTTAGTCTGGAAAACACTATGAAATGTTAACTGCAAGCATTACTGCTCTTTCTGCAGATAGATTAAAGGAGAGCCTGCAGTCACCAAATTACTACAGCATGCTGCTTCCCTTGCTACAGTCTGGTGTTAAATTCTACCCAGCATTGTTTACTGAGTGCCACACTGCAGAGAACAGAGAGGAAAACTCTTCCTTGTCCAATTTACTTGCTAGCTTTGCACCTCCTGTGAAAGCCTGATCAAACATAAGCTGTTGCCCAAAGTAGGACACGTTTGCTTATTTTCTTTGTGTGTGTGTGTGTGTGTGTGTGTGTGTGTGTGTTTTTAAATGTATTCCTTTAATCAATTCACCTGTTTGCTTATCAATTGACAGATATTTTTGTTTTTCTTAAAGAAGCATCCAGGTTTTCATGCTACTGCAAGTCTGTAAGTTTTTTAGTGGTTGCTTTTTTTTTTTCTAGAAACAAAGGAATTCCATACTAAATTGGACAGAAAGCAAGGGCTTTAGTCCACTGAACCAAGAAGAGCAATTTTATTTAACTGTGTGAGCAGCCTGGTGCAAAAGGTAAGTGAAACATGGCCCATCCCGATCTTTGAAGGTTTAACAGGATTTTCATTGCTAATATTGCATTAAAGAAGGGCTCATTTTTCTGTTTGTGGCTCAGGATGCAGAAAGTAAACATGTCCCTAGGAGAAAGAATAATTTCTCCAGTAGAAGCAGTGAGTCACGGCTGGCTTGAGAAGAGCTCCAGTGAGGGAGCAGTGCCACCTGCGGGCTGCATCCACTCACAGGGCTGGCTGGCATGTCCTTCCCTCCAAGCACTGACAGGAATGGGAGAGCAGGGTGTCTCAGTAATCTGCCATATGCATGACTACCTGTTGGGGATGCACAGAATAAATTTTGTTCTCCATTATTTCCTCTTCTTATGATCTCTTCCTAGCATGCTGAAAAACCTGGCAGGTTTTCTGAAGAAGGGAGAGTACTTTGTTTTGGAATTGAAATCTGCAGGGCTGCAGTGTGCTCTGGGAGCAAGAGGTCTCAATGTTGAAAGGAAAGTACTTCTTTCCATAATACAGATTTATACAAAAAATCTTCAGGGTTGAGGAGACTCCAAATGAGCAATGTGTATCCATGATGTCCTACCAGAAGATTAAATGTCCCTGGTAGGTACCAAAGCAATGACTATGAAGAACGTTAAATAAACAAAAAGCACAGTGATTTGTTTAATTTACTGCCAGATGTTACCAGGGAGCCAGGATTTATATGTGTTCAGAAAGGAGTTAGACCCCTGCACAGATGGGAACAGCTGGTCCTTATATGCCAGGAAAAGGAGTAGTCTGGGGGCCATTTTTTCAGGCAAGCCTCTAAATTTCTGAGCTCCTTTGAGTGAGTTCTTTTGCACTGTTTCTTGTATTTGTCCTCTGTATTTGAACTGTATTTGCTGCCAAAGAAGACAACCAAGGACAGTGTAATTTCACCTCACCAGTGCATCCATTACAGTTCTATTTAAAGAAATACCTGAGTGTGCTTGCAGGAGCTAATCCTAATACAACACTAAAATCTCAAACACAAAGGAATTAAAAAAAGGCTAATAAAGGTCTAAACCATAATTAATGTTAAGCAACATAATGGGCAATGAAAGGAAATTTTTTCACTGTAACATATCAGAAAAAAAATCTTGTTATCTTGCTAGATTGTTTCCAAAAACAAACACCCCAAAATCTAGACATGCAGGCTGGGAGAAAAGCCTGCTGCAACTGAAGATATGAGAGAATGAGTAAATGAACCTTGTCACTCTGAACTTATATTACACAATGATAAAAGGAAGCAATAGAAGTGATTACATAAAAAGGCCTATTATCCCCTTTTGGGAGAACCCAAATAAGCATTTTCCTACATTTGCCCCAGCTCTTTAAACTCATGAAGAGTCTGTAATTGGCACAAATGTAGACCTCATCAAAAGATGTTGGCTAAGAAATATGTGTTTTCTTTCATTCATCTTGTGCCTAAAAGCAAATTCTCGTTGTTAGTCATTAAACGGATCAGTACAACTCATGTTAAAAAAAAAAAAAAAAAAAAAAAAAACTTAAAACTTTCTTTTGCTTCTTACTATCACTTTTTCCTTTGGCCTTTGGAATGGCAGCAGTCCAGAAGTGGTTAGTGAATATCAGATAAGCTGCATGATATTCACATGGTACCATTTTGAAGCAATTCTTTTTTCTGCCTTCAAAGGAGTGAGAGACCTGATACCCTCCATTTAAATTATGTTCATTTAAAGGCTATCATATTCCCCCTGGAGTTCTCATACAACTTCCCATCTTCTCAGATATAATCAGAGAAGACTTGCAATGTTAATCTCAGTTCTTTAATCAAAAGAATGCAAATTTTACTGCCCTATCTCAGTTTGACATCAGTAGGACTACTGATTGCTACTAAGGGACAATGGTTATGCTAAGCTTGCTCTTCAGGGTAGAAATATTTTATGGCTTTATGCTGCTGGTAAGACACCACCCTATTTCCTTTCCTCATCATCATCACTGGTAATCATAGAATAGAATTATAGAATCATTTTGATTGGAAAAGGTATTGAAGTCCATTGAGTCTAACCATTATCCCAGAATTGCCAAGTCCATCAATAAAAGAGGTCCCCAAGTGTCACATCTACGGATCTCTTGAATATCTCCTGCAATGGTGATTCAAACACTTTCCTGGGCTGCTTGTTCCAGCAGTAGACAACCCTTTCCTTGAAGAAAATTTTCCTAATATCTAAAACAAATCTTGCCTGGTACAACTTGAGGCCATTTCCTCTGAACCTGTCATTTTTACTTGGGAGAAGAGACTGAGCCCCACCACACCACAACTCCCTGTCATGGAGCTGTAGAGAGTGATAAGGTCTCCTCCAAACCTCCTTTTCTCCAGGCTGAGCACCCCCAGCTCCCTCAGCTGCTCCTCATCACACTTGTGCTCCAGACCCTTCCCAGCTCCACTGCCCTTCTCTGGACTCGCTCCAGCCCCTCAATGCCCCTCTTGTAGTGAGGTGCCCAAAACTGGACACAGGATTTGAGGTGTGGCCTCACCAGTGCTGAGCACAGGGAACAATCCCTGCCCTGGTCCTGCTGCCACTCTGTTGCTGATCCAGGCCAGGTGCCATTGGCCTTCCTGGCCCCCTGGGCACACCTGGCTCATGTTCAGCTGCTGCTGACCAGCACCCCCAGGTCATTTCTCCCCCAGGCACCTTTCCAGCCACTCTTTCCCAAGCCTGAAGTGTTGCCTGGGGCTGTGACTCAAGTGCAGAATGTAACACTGGTCTTGTTGAGCCTCATACAATTGGCTTTGGACCATCAACCCAGCCTGTCCAGATCCCTCTTTAGAGCCTCCCTACCCTCCAGCAGATCAACACTCTTGCCCAATGTCATTTTCTGCAAACAGTGCAGCTCTCCAAGCCATGTAGAGATAGTTTGTCCAGGAGAATTCTGTGGAAAATGGTATTAAAAGCTTTATTACTGAAGTCCAGCTAGACAAGAGCCACTTTCTCATCCACTAAGTGAGTCACCTTGTCATAGAAGCAGATCAGGTTTGTCAGGTAGGACCTGCCATTCCTAGACTGCTGATCCCCTGGCACATGGTGGCACTCAGGATGATCTGCTCCATGTCCTGCCCTGGCACTGAGGTCAGGCTGACAGGACTGTAGTTCCCTGGATCCTCCTTACAGTCCTTGCTGTGGATGGACATTAGGTCCCTTCCAGTCAGCTGGGATCTCCCAGTTAGCCAGGACTGCTGGTAAATCATGGGAAGTGTCTTGGTGATCACTTCCACAGGTCCCTCAGTGCCCTTGGTGGATCCCATCTGGCCTCATAGACCTGTGTGTCTCTAAGGGGTGCAGCAGGCCTCTGAACATTTACTCTTAGATTATGGGGGCTTCATTCTACTCCTCTTCCAGTTCAGGGAGCTCAGCATCCAGAGAAGAACAGGTCATACTACCAGAGACCAAGGCAAACAGGCATGAAGCACCTCAGTCTTTCCCTGTGTTCCTCCCCCTCCATGTATCCAATAAAAGATGGGCACTCTCCTTAGCCCTCCTTTTCTGATGTATTAATATATTCCTTCTTCTGATGTATTAATAGACCAGGTTTTATTGCCTTTTACAGCAGCAGACAGACAATTTCTGATCAAGGTTTGGCTCTTTTCATTTTCTCCCTGCATAACCTCAAAACATCCTTAGTCCTTTTGCGCAGCCTGCTCCTTCTTCAAAAAGTCATAAATTCTTCTTTTAGTCCTGAGTTTCAGCCAAATGTCTCTGTTTAGCCAGGCCAATTTTGTTCCTCTGCTCATGTTTGACTCAACATTATCATTAGATCACACAGTAGGGGTACAGAATGACCATTTTTATTGCAAAGACTGTATATGCCCTTTTCCCTAAGTTTTTTTATCCCTGCTAGGAATTTAGAAAAATTGAAATTTAATGCAGGGTATGTTTTCTATTGTGAACTACATATATCTGCTCTGGAAGTGGTAATCAATAACAATGGTGTGCCATATTGCTTGCTGCATATGGACTTGTTAAATTTTTAATGCATGTTTCTGGTTGCTTAAAAAGTAATTCTGCTTTTTCTGCCTATATGCTGCTTAGGATCATTTCTGCATTTCCTGCTGCTGTTTTCACTACTGTTCACATATTCCCTGCATGCTATGAATGGGAGCATAGCAACCATTCTGGATGGGATTGCCAGCTGAAAGCAGCTAAAACATGGAAATATGAAAGAGATTCAACTATTCAGAAATAAAAGTGGGGGCAGAAATAGATGAATAGTAGCCCTATGGCATTTGACTTTGCTTTACTTTGGCCCTTTCAAGATCATAGTAGCACTTGTACCACTATAAGAATTTAGTTTTATGCAAAGGTAGATCTCTAATACTAGAACTGACAGTAAATAAGTGAAGTGTAAGCTCAATTTTTCATTTATGAATTGTGGATGTGTTCCAGTGTAGCTCAGGAATAAAAATCTGACATATAAGCAGCAGCTGTAAATGGATCTTCCATTATCTTCAAGTTGATAAATATGCAGCCAATTTCAGATATGATAAAACCTGCTCTGTGGAAGAGGTTTTTACTTATCTAGTCATCTCATCCATGCTGGGACACACTGACTCTTACCAAAGTATTCCTTAGATTTACACAACCCACGGGCTCAAGTTTTAAAGGTTAATGAAAGTGAAGTGCCCTACCACCTAGTCCACTTCAAAATATGAGTGTATTGAAAAGTCTGATTTCAGAACAAAGGATGAGGGAACAACAGAGCAATGGAGCTGAACAAATTATAGTCTTTTTTTCCATTTTATATTTGGCTTAAACCAGAACAAAAAGCAAATCCTATTTCAAATTTAGGAGAGGTTTCTACTGGAACTGAAACTAAATCAGTTGCAGTCACAACTGCATTCAAACTGGCCTAGAGCAAATGTATTCATTATGTAGGACCCAAAGGCCAGATGCTGAAGAACAAGAATGTGGTCCCAATACAAGTTTAAAAACTCAGTGATGTTCTGGTGATTTTGCTCTGGTCATTCTCATCTGTCAATACATTTCCTTTGGCCCACTTTTCTATCACTTTAATGTAATTTCCTTTTGGTTTATGTAAAATTTCCATATGTGAACTATATTATAAATATTTTAAAATAATTGAAAATTTACAGAAAATACTTTCCTCCTGCTGCACTTTCCAGAGAAACTCACACTTGCCAAAATTACCCTACCCATAAAGATTTTATTTTATTTTCTCTTTCAGACTAGAGATAACATTATGGAATCTGACTCAGAAAACAAGAACATCTAGAAGTTGATTCTGTCCCTTTTGAGCCTTTGCAGCACAAAGTGTCATTCAGGAAAGCTTGGATTGAGAGAAAACCAATGTATGGCAGCAGCCTACAGTCAGCTGAAAAAGCCCTGCACAGACTTCCCTTGAACCTCCCTGGGAAGGAGTGGAAAAGTGGGGGACGAGTGAGAAGAATCACACCGAGTGTTCCAGGACAATTTCAGCTGGTTTGAGGCCTGATTTCTATCCTGAAATACTTGTTTCATGCTGTAATTTAGCCAAATACTTTGTCAGAACAAGGAGCAGAACCTGAAATCCAAAAATCTTATATAATCTCTTATGCTGACATATCCTATATTGCATTCTCCCAATAAAATATATGGAAAAATGCAATTTTGTGTTGTCAAAAAGCTTTATTTTTAGTCTGTCTTTCTGTTAGTCTTCTTAATATGGGCTTATTTATCAGCATCATTCCTCCTGGACTACCTCTATAGGGATATAATGTATTCTGATTGCATAGTGCCTATTCATCTATAATGCTGTTGAGTCAGTTGCAGACACATTTGAACATTTGGTAGTTCAACCTTGAAATAAATGATAGAGGGATGTCTTTTCACCACACCCAAATGTGCTCCTGACTAATCATCTTTTTTTTTTTTTTTTTACTTCCAATCCCCTGTCATTATTACAATTCCATTTATACAGCAGAAAAATAATCTTCTTTAAAATATTTTCCATTATCCATAAGTAAATGATCCCAACATCATGTTTAATATGCACTCATATTTTGGGGGTGTTTGTTTGTAGGGTTTGTGTGTGTGGATGTGGGTGTGAATGTATATTCATTCTGAAATTTCATCTCAATGTTAAGGTGAAAATCTGTGCTTTGGTTCCAGACAGGAATGCAGCTGCCAGTTTCCTAAGGGAAATAGGGAGCCTAACAGGAGCTCCCTGCTGGAGCAAAAGCAAAACAGATATTTGGCTCCAACAGCATCAGGATTTTGCCCTCCTTGTGCTGGAGACTTAAAAGTTATGAAGGACCAAATAAACAGCATTTCACAAGGCATGCTGTGTTACACAAGTCTGTGATACCCATCAGTAATTACCAAACCTGCCAGGAACTCAGTGACATCTCTAGAAACAGCACCCAGTATGACCCCAGGAACTACAACCAGCACAAACATTTTTAAAACATTCAGAAACACAAAATAATTATCCTTAACATCCCTTCTTCTGACATGGATGCAGTGGTACCTCAGGAAAAAAGGTTCTTCAAAAAGTCGTTGTTATGTGCCACCAGAGGAATGGTCAATCATTCCCTTTGTAACCCTTGAAAGCTGAAATATTTAGGGGCTAAAGGATGCAGCTGCACAAAGCCATTATGGCCAACAGGCTGGGCCACTCTCAACCACAAAGAGTGAACCTTGACAGCCACCAAGAGGGTTGAAATGCCCTAAGATGTGCATGAGGAAATGACTGAACATGAAATTAAATAGGTACAGGGTCAGCAAGGCAGCACTTCTTATTATAACACATCCTTATTGCTACATATCTTTATTGTTAATTTACATATTCCAATACAAAAATCTTTCTGGACTTAGCTTAGCAGGCTATAACTTATAACTTTTTCTGCCTACAATAAACATGCATAGCTGATATCTTTCCCTGCCTTCCCTTTCTCTTTGTTTTTTGATTTTTTTTCTGTAATTTACTGTATGAAAGATTTACCAAGGAATTTGTGAGAAGCCTGCATATCAGGTCAACTGGCAAAGAGAAGTCTGGTTGTGATATTGATATTTACTGTGCAGACTGTTTACATTTTTCTCTGGCAGGTTAGGTATTTGGCAGTAATTCATTTAAGTATAGTGGACCCATAAAACTGAAAAGTTAGATGGTTGCTAAAAATGGAAACTCATTAAATTTACATAATAATGGTAATAAAAGTTTTTATGCGTTATAGTTCATAAAAACAGTACAGTCATAATTAACCAATGAGATATTCAGGAAAAAAAGAGTTCAATCAAATGATAGAAGAAATGTTAGTTTTCTTTACAATTCTCTTCTTGCCAAAAAAGAATTGAGCTTGTTCTGACAAGATTGGTTTAATTTACATTCCTTGTTTACCATAATGTTTCTTCAAATGTGCTCCAAAATTTTTAATCTTATTAGTGTTTGATCTCCAGGATCATGACTTAAATTGATTAAATTAGGTTTTTAAGTCACTTAACTTTAGTAATTTTTTTTACATATGGTTTTTATTTATAAAAAGGTAATTAATTAGAAAAGAATAAATTATCTTGCAAAGAGACACAATTACTTCAAATGTTTAAATTTCTCAAATTTAGGTTGTCTCTACCCCACTCTGATCTCTTTTACTAGTGTTCCCTGCAGGTGTTACTGAATGTTTCAGTATGGCTTTGTATTCTGACACTGATTTTCCCAAAGTGCTTTTCTCATTTGTGTCTCATAAATTTAGCAGCCAGCAAGGTGATTGACTTCTAGGCTGGGCTGACTGCTTTCCTTCTAAATGATAAACTGCTTTTAGGTTTCTGATAGTTTTTGACATTTCACACTATTCTGGAATGATTGCTTGCTGAGTCCTTGAAATTTACCAGCTATGTGCAAATTCTGATTTTTTTCTTTTTAATAAAAGTTTTAGACTTAAAAAGTTGATGTGGAACAACCCCACCTCAGAGGAAGGAGAGTTTACTAGTATAAGCAGAGTGGTTTTGAGGTAAAGTAATAAAATTATGCTGTACCCTAAGTAATTTATAAGGAAGACAATATAAGGCAATATAATAACCTGTTATAATTTGCAATACCTCTTTCTTAGAAAGTCTGTAAAAATTGAGATTAATCAAATGGGAAAAAAATTGAGTATTTAGGAAGCTAATATAAAGCAAAAATTGTCCTGCCTACCTTACAAAATAGATTAAAGCCAATAATTAATATAAAATCTGGACAATTTCCTGTGAGGAGTCAAATATTTTAATGATGCTTGACAAACAATAGGACCTGAATACTACTGTATTTAATAAAAAATATTCTTAAAATTGGGAAGACAAAGAGGTTTTTTTTATCCTTCTGAGTATACAGAAACCTTATTTATTGCTGCAGTAAACTACCTAAAAACATCAAGGAAGATGAACAGGAGATGAGAGGATGGGTAAACAAATTTTTTTTAAAATATCATATACTACTTCTGGTTTTATTCCAATGTATCTGTGAAATTCTTATTAGCATATGCTAATGAACCTTTCTTGTCAGTCCTCTGTAAAATTCATGGTTTAACATATATTAGTTTATATTTTCTTTGCCTCAAAAGTGATCTCACAGGACCTTCAAATACAGTCAAAAGTTGACACTCCAAATCCTCCTGCTTCTTGCTCCCTGTTCAGTATTTCAGCAAGGTTCTAGTGACTCTTTCACCTGCTCAGTTTTCAAAGCACTGCCTAGGGTACAAAACCTGTTTTTCATCAGTTCCACATTTCACATCTGCCACAGAAGACTGTTTAATTGTGCCTCCCAAAAGCAGTGATCCTTTCTCTCCTCTGCCACCTTCTTAATGCATTTTTACTTTCTTTGTTACAAGTGCAGCAAGGATCCCTGTACTTTCTCAGTAGGCTACAGACAGCTTACAAGAAAATTAGTGTTTTAAGGATGATGTCTTAGTGTCAGAAGACTGGCAAGAGGGCAAGACAGTGGAAGTTAGATCTGGGACATGAGAGCACAATATGTCATGTGCAGAGAGGCTTTGATATGGGTAATAAATGGATGATCAAAAGGAATCCTCAGATGAATCCTCAGAAAATTCAGGCAGAGATTTCAAAGGCATCCCTCAACCTCCTCCTCTAACCCTTGAACACAAACTAAAGCATCTTCCTGTTCCTCAGCAGCTCTTCTGCACACAGGTGCCATTTGACAGAACCTTACCAGAATTATAACAGTATTGTCTTATAAAGCCACGTTATTCTCCCCTTCAGATAAACTTAAACAGCAAACATGTGTACAGGCAGCTCATTTCTACATTTTTGGGGGGCCCAGCTGGCTGTGTAAGGGAGCTCCTTTATTTAGGGCAAGATATTAATTAAAATTTCAGATGTAGGTGTAAAAAGTGCATGTCTTCAGGTTCCCAAAGCAGGAGGTAAGTTCTGTCCTAGTTTTGCTTAGAGTGATCATCCTGCATCCCTGTTACACAGATATTAAATATATATGGTGCTCCAATAGGAAAACAAAGCCAAATTTACTCTGCTGCCAAAACAGAGCTCTCAGACCTTAAGGAGAGTGAAGAGGACAAGACCTGGCAGATCCTCAGCATTTCAAAAGGTGCAGGGGATGTGCTGCAGCTCTGTTCCTGCTAGGGGCCAGACCTCATCACTGCAGCAGCACATGGTCTGGGCTGAAAAGGCCAAAATAAGAAGCTCAGCTAATTTCATTATTCCTGCAACTTACTATTTATACATTGTATAAATGTATATTTAATTTGGATGGTATTACATTCTATAAATCCAGAATAAAAATTTACTGCAAAAACATCACATTAATGTAAAGCTATATAAAAATATAACTTTATATAAATTTGATAGTTATATCTACATAAATATTTGTACTTTTAAAAAGTAAATATAAGTATAAAAAATATATACGTTCATCTTGAAATGACTGAAATTTCAGAACTTTATTTTCTACCTAATTTAAAAACAATACTCCATAGTATTACTCCACACACTCAATGAACTCTATTTTAGGTATTTTTCTGTATTAGCAGTAGGCATGACAGAATTATGTCAGGTTTGTTCATTTGAGGATATAGAATTAAAACTAAAATACTCTTAATTCAGGTATGCAGTTTGATTTGTCTTCCATGTCTTTTTTGCTTACCATTGACATTAACATTACTGGAGTAAAAAGGAATATTTCAAGATTTTTTTTTTTTCACAACAAAAAATTCAGACTATTTCTTTGTAACTTAAACATAAAATTATATTTCAAAACTGGTAATTACTATGTTTAAAAAGAAATATGCTTTTTTAAAAAAGATTAGGTCTTTGCTTATTTTTCTGAAACACTATTCAGTCTGTTTCCTAATATTTCAAGTGGAAGAGAAAGGCAGACTTCCATGAAATTTAGTGTTCCACTGTAGTACAGGAAACAGCTGTCACAAAATACTACCTGGAAAAAAAAAATAAATTCCCTTGTGACAAATTGCACTGCTTGAGGAGAAACCCTGTATTGGTTTAAAACCTGACAGAAAAATACCACAAATTTCCTCCAAGGAGAGTGACTGTATTTAACAAGTTACCCTTCACATTTTTTGTATCTCTGATGGCAGCTGCATCTTCTTTCACTTACTGGAATATACCAAATATTATAGAAGTATATGCAATACAGGGAAGTGCTGGCTTTATGCATAATTAACAAAAAAGAAGTTTTCAAAATGGTTTTTGGTTTTTTTGTGGGCTTTGGGTTTTTTTTGGGTTTTTGTTTTTTTTCCTTCTCCTAGGATCTTTAGCATCAACGTGTCAAAAAAAAAAGTCACTTCCCATTTATCTGGGAGCCTGTGTGACCTTCAGTGGAATTCCTAGGGAGGAAACCACTGTGGTCACTGTGACCTGGCCACTGACACAGGGTGACCTGTAGGTGACCATTGATCAGATCCACATCTGCACCTGCCCTGTAACCCCCAGAAGTGGTGGTGCTCAACTACAGAAAGCTGCATCCCTTCAGTCTTCTCCTCAAGTTCTCAGATTTCCAGATTACATTTATGTAATATTACATTATTTATGCATTTTCTGTAGATAATAACCCTCTCTTCTAACTTCTTATGGAAATCATGGAAATGTAGATGTAGACATTGCAGTTATATTTCCCCTGGACGTGCAAGTCTTTCAGTTGGAAGCATCAGCTTCCATCCATCGTGCTAAGGGGATAACAAGTCATGCCCATAATAAAGGAGAAGAGTCACAAGTGTTTTTGGCCCAGCCTGGGCACTAAGCCAGATGGACCACAGTGTTATAGGGATTATAGAAGATATCAACTGCAAGGAGTGTTCTGTGCATGCACTCTGAGAAGGCAATAGCAAAAGAGAGGGGCTGTAGTAGGTTGACCCTGGCTGGATTTCAGTCATCCACCAAAGTTTCTCAATCATTTCCTTCCCCAGCTGGACAGGAGAGAGAAAATATAAAGAGTTCATGGGTTGAGATAAGGACCAGAAGAAATCACTCATCAAATGCCATCGTGGGTAAAAACAGGCCAGAATTAGGGATATTAATTGAATTTATTACTAACAAAATCAGAGCAGGATAATGAGAAGCAAAATAAGACCTTATAAACCAGCACTCCTCCCATCTTCCCAGCTCTAACTCCTTCCCCAGCAGTGCAAGGAGACAAGGAATGGAGGTTATGATCACTTCATCACAGGTTGCTCCTGCTGCTGCTCAAGGAGAGGAGTCCTTCTCCTGATCAGCCAGAAATCTCTTCCACAGGAGACACTTCTCCATGAACTTCTCCAACATGAGTCCAGCTCACAGGCAATAGTTCTCCACAGACTGCTGCAGTGTGGGTCACTCTTCCATGGGGTCAGTCCTCCAAAGACAAGCTGCTCCTCTGTGGGTCCCCCACAAGTCACAAATCCTACTAGGAATCCCACCAGAAGCTCCAGCACAGGACTCCAGTGGGTTCACAGCCTCCCCTCAGGCATCCACCTGCTCGTGCATCTCTGCATCCCTGTGCCCTCCATGGGCTGCAGGGGAATCTCAGTTCTTGTAGTAATTGTGTCAAGACTGACTGGACTGACACCATCATCAGTCCTTTATTAAAAACTTTTCATGGCTTCTCTCCATGGATGTCTTTCAGGCAACTCTGACTCTTTTCCTCACAGGCAGCTCCACACAGCACTGGCTCCTTCACTCTGCAAGTTCCCTTCTTTCTTCTGCATGACTGGCTAAACCACAACCTGTCCCTTACCCAGCCACCTAACTCTGCCTGTCCCTGGCACAGCCACATCTCCCTTACCTGCTCACAGCACAGCCAGCAGACCCCACCCCAAACACAGCAGGTCCTGAGTGTCTAATTCCATCTACAGCTGTAACTGACTCTCACCTAGCCAGCCCACTCTTTCATAACCCCATCCCCATGGGCAGGCAAGGCTGTCCCCACTTCTCAGCAATCAGTGCACCTGTAATTCATGGAGGAAAATTGCCTTCTGCACTATCCCTACAAACATCTTCCCACAAGTTCTGGCACTTCTCCACTGACCTTGGTGTTTGCACAGTTGTTCCTCTCACCACAATTATATCTGCAAAATAACATTTTTTCTTTTTCTTAAACATGTTACCCCAGAGGTGTTCTCAGCATTCCTGATGGGCTCAGCCTTGGTCAGCAGCTGGTCCATCCTGCAGCTGGCTGGTCCAGGCTCTGCTGGACCTGCAGGAAGCTTCCAGCAGTTTCTCACAGAAGCCACCCCTGTAGCTCCCCCATTACCAAACCTGGCCATGCAAACACAAAACAGGGGCAAAGGCTGCCTTCCCTTTCTCATCAAACCAGCATACCAAATATCAAAGGAACTGTAATTTTCCTTTTCCTTGGTATAGCCTCACAATCAGAGCTAAGAGAGGGAAATAGTCTCTATCACCAACGAGTACCTGACATGTTGGCTTTTCCAAAACAGATGTAGTAAAATATTAATCTAACCAAAAAACATCAGATTTGGTTCTCTTTTGTTTTCCTCACCAGTGTCAGGAGAATCCAGGCTCCAGAACTGTAAGGTAAGACACAGCAGGGTCAAAGATTAAACCTACATAGGAGTAAACCAACAGAGAAATGTACTGAATACCTGTTATCCAAGATATTTCACTGTGAACTAGCTCTTGCCTAGTCCCATGAAGTGCATGCCCACAGGCAGCTGAGCTCACCCCCTGCTTGGTTTCCCCTGAAGAGAACCCACACCTGCTCTTCAAGACCTTTCCATGTGTGAGCCAAGGCATGGTCAGTGGGAGTGACAGAAAACCCAAAGGCAAACTCTCAGTCCAAGTGATGCTGCTAAGGATGGCTGCTCATGCTGTGTAAAGGCACAGAAGCACTCAGCTAAGGCCTTTTTTTGAAAACAGCTGCACATCCAGTACCATATTGAGAGAAGTAAGGGATTTTTAGGTGCAAAGCAAAATTACTTGTTTCTTGAAATATCACTTCAAAAACTGCAGATATTTTAAACTAGTCTGAGGATGGATTGAGGGTGGATTTTATTTGGGTAGGGTGTATATATATATATATGTGTGTATATATATATATATATATATATGAATTCCACATATCTAATTTAATTCTCCTTCAGCCCTAAAAAACACAGGAGATCCGAGTGAAATAATTATGTCTATGTATTCCCTGACTCAGGTCAATTCTGTCGGTTTCCAATTTTACCATTACCACACGTTTTGAAAAAATAATATTCAGAACAAAACCTAAAAAAGAGGTCCTGAATTTTTTCATTTTTTATTTTTAAATTAAATACTTTGAAGAAAAGAAAACAATATATCTACATAATCACAAAAGTTACAACACTATAGTAATTGTCTTCTTGTATTTAACTTTGAAGGAAATAAATATTACACAAGTTACAATGCTGAAGGGAAAAGAATATGAGCTTGTAAGAACTTTAATTTTGGTTGTGAATTAGTATACCTTAAACATCAGTAAACATTTTAATGAAATAGCAGCTGAAGCAGTAGTGCATAAAGTTAATATGCATCAAATGACATACAGGAGATGATCTGTTGATAGGCTGATCTATTAAGTTTGTATGCATAATTCAAATTATGTTTAGCAATTCATGTATCTCAGTCATAGCCCCTTTTTATTGCCAAGTCACATACTGTATTTGTTCAAGTATTAATATCACTTTTTTTCATGGCAAAGTTTAATCAATTCAGATGTCAAGTATTTGATCTGCCCATGAGTGCTTTAGACATGGGGGAACTACAGCAAAGATTTTACCAAATACAAAGACAACAGAGCAACTTGTCAGTTTTTTTGTTTTTTTTTTTTTTTTGGCAGTATGACATCAGAATAACTTCAGCTCCTGGAGAGAGGCTTGTACTAAAACTGAGAAGTATTTCAGTTTTCAAGTTGATTACTTGAACATTACTGAGACATAAATGCCTGCAATTTAAGCTATGAATAATGAGACTACTGCCTGTAGAAGAAGACTTTGAAAGGCCTGAGATACAGAATGTCCGTATGTGGCATAGAAAGAATTTATATTTAGTAATTGAGAAGGAGTCTGACATATTCTGCTGACATATTTGCATTTGATACCCAGATAGGGGCAAATTGTTTCTCTTAATGCAAAAAATCTTGAGCTTTAGTCCTTTCAGCCCAAGATTTATAACGTGGGCACAAAGTGACTCTGGTCTTTGAGTCTTCAAGAACAGTCAGCAGCAGAAATGGCACAGCAGTGCAACAGTGACAGATATCACAGAATGATGTGTTCCCATTATATATCTGAGAACATGGATGGATTCATAAACAAGGGGGGTGAAATTAGAAAGGGAAGAGGCATACATTAGATCATTACACAATCATGAAGTTCTCTGCTGGTTGGTGTAAGAAGTGCACAAAAGTTGGCTATGTATAGAATTTAGATTTCACTAACAATTATTTTGTTGTTTTTAGAAATAAACTGAGTAGCTAAATAGAAAAGAGTACAGTCATATGGACTTTGAAGACTCAGTATAAGGGTAGGTATTATTGTTTATGTTAATGTGCCATGGGCAACCTTATCACCACAGATTTTAAACTAAACAATTTCTCTTACTCTGCTACTTTGTGCCTGGGAGAGGCCAAATTAAGGTAATATATTGGCTAACTGAGAGTAATATATTGGAGAGAATAACCAAGGGAAATACTTTCCAAATGTGTCCAAATATTTCATCTGCCATTAGTGAAAGAAAAGTCCAATGGTAAAGCTGTATAAAATCCAGAAATTCTGTTCCACAGAGAATTTCAAATTTTTCTTTGCTTTGATTGTAAATCAAACACCAATTTTTTTTTTTTTTCTTACACAATCTGCAGAGGAGCTCAGTTAGGGGAGGTGGAGAAGCATTCTGTCTGTCAACCAAACCTACATCTTGCTACTTTATACTGATGCTCATCAAAGCCAAATGCAAAATTAAAAACAAAGTGAGACAAGCAATTTGAAAAAAATGCATCTTATTTCAGTGCCTTTAAGAAGGATATTTGACTATAAAAAAAAAATAGATTTCCTTTCAAATAAAATTGTTATCAAATGCAGACAATTCCTGAAGCTTTAATATTGATAGAATCACACACTCTCCAAGGATTTAGCTCTTCTGACTGAGAAGCTGCATCTAAGAAAGGTAGCCACTAGGGACCCACATATTAGGAAAAAACCTCAGTTGAGCCACAAGCCTGTGCTGCCTATAGAAACAGAAGGCTTCATGCAGCTGGATTGCTGAATGGACCCTGTGGAGACATTGGACTGTGTAGCTCTGAAATATACAGCTGATATACATCATATTTTTGAATATATTCACCCTCTATACAGGCCGGGTATGATTTACATACTGCTCCAAATTAGGAGTTTAAAAATAAAAGAAATAAAGTATTATGCTTATCTGGAATTCTTTTTGGACACTTTTAGTTACTTGGAATAAAATCCTAGTTATGCTAATTTTGCAGGGAGGCTCGATGAGGATTTTTAAGTACTCATGATTTCTTTCACCATTGCAAACTTGCATTTAGCCTTCTTAGTGATTCAGATTCTCCCCTATGACAAGAAGAGAATGATTTAATATTGTCAGGATAAGAGTGGAGATCCCAGAGCGTTATATCTTTTTTCCTTTGATTACTCACTCTCATTTTCTTGTGATTTTATCCCTTTGTCCTCTTCTATTTGATTTTCTTGCTGAGCATCCATTGTAATAAAGTGCCATGTTCAATGAAGTTGCAGTGAGCAATTTCAATAATAGCAGGTGTAGATGTGTAGGAATTTTGATTGCAATGCACTGCTGTGAAGAGCTCATGCATTTATAGTGCAGTACATTTCTGAAAGCATTATGGCAATAAGCCAATCAACTCGAATGTGCCAAGGGCAGTGCTGCAAATGTATAGAGCTGATGGAATTCATTTCAGTCACTTATTCCTGAGGCAGGATTAGAGGAAATTTTGATCAGTTCACGCATCTCCAATTTGGCCTGCAGCTTTGAGCTCTGGCTGCAGCAGAGCTCTCAAGCTGAGCACAGATGGGGCTGGATAGTATCTGGGTGAGAAGCTTTCAAAAAAATCAAAATGCTGCAGTGTGTAGGTGTTGGTAACTCACTAGGCAGCATGCTTCCCTCAGGTCTGCTCCTTAAATTCCTGCCTTTCACCGTGTTGGAAAATACCAGCTTGTTACAGGTATTTCCTTTGAAGATAAGAGTTAAGGTTGAGTTCCTTATCAACAATCATTGAAAATCTGAATTTTCAATTGGAATAGTTCCTTTCAACAATAATTGAAAATCCTATTGTACGTTCTCCACTACTAGCCTTGATATTATGTCTGTCTTCCAGCTCTAGGATTCCATTACATTCTGTCTGCTTTTTCCCATTTCATTTTCAAAAGGAGCAAGGTTAGGACTGCTGTCAATATAAAATACCTATGGGTACACTTTGCAGAGAAATAGTTGAGGTTATCTGTGTTAGAAGAAAAGGGAGGGTTGTTCTGGGTGCTAGTCACAACCTACTGCAAAAGTTCACTTTCATACATACCTGTTGAGAAAATGTAGGACATTTAATTTAAGACAAGTCATTTAGCTACTTTGATAGAATAATCTCTATAATCTCTTCAAGTTATCCCTTATCTTGCAGTTTAACTCAAGCCTTAGTTTTCAAACTGCACCTTCAATTGTGTTGGAGGAATTCAGTTAAAAGTTCAAGCACTGCAGCTGGGAACACTTTTCAGAATAACATAACATGACTTACAACTTATGCACCCTATGAAGCATTTGCTCACCCACTGGACATAATGTTGAACAAGAATTTATATGGCACAGTCTGGAGCAAAGTAGAAAAGGCCATTTTTTTCAGGTGCTTAACAGCATTTCTTACCCATTGGTTTTAACACTACTTTGCAGTCCAGGGTAGGAGTCTCAAACCCACTTCTAACACATTTTCCACTTAGGAAACTGTTGAGCTCTTCAAACATGAAGGATATTTTACTGAGTTCTGTCACACACAGCTGTGCAAGGAAGCTGGGAGTGAGTTTGGTGCTCAGAAGCTCTGCTGAAATACCCTGGGGACAGGGGTGGGTGAGGTGGCACCAGGGCTGTGGGAAATGTCAGTCATGCCAGGGGCCAGCTTCTGCTTCTCCAGCCTGTAGAAAGATCAGTGAATTTGCATGAATGTATGGCAATCAAGAGCCTGTCTTAGCCTGAATTTGCTGAGCTAATGAAATGGCTTTGTAATTGCACGATGGATTGTTAACAGGTTAAATGTGCTGGTCGAGGTATAGGGAAGGAAGTATAGGTGACACTGAAAAGTTACATGCAGGAGCATTACTTTTATAAAGTACTTAGGAATCAAATTGCACCCATTGACACACCATCATCACATCTCAGTAACCCGCCCCCAAAACTAACAAATGTAGACAAGATGATAACTGGTGTAATTTTGGTGAAAATATCTGTGATCTAACAAAATTTAATCAAGAGATGTTATCATCCTGAACTTCTTCAAAAAAATACAGGAAAAAAAAAAATCTGTAGTGATGGAAGTGCATTTTGAAAGATGGGAGATAAAGCAGCCTAATGTGCAAATAATATCTGTAGTAAAATGTTCCTAGCTATCATTTATTATTTAAAAAAAAAACACATGGGATATCTCAGAAGGAGAAGCTTAAGATCTCTTTTATTCTCTTACAGTTGAGATATTTTCTCAGTCTTACTGAATTTTTGGTCCCTGTAGTTACAAGACAAAATGAATGTGTTAGGTTATCTGATAAAAACTCACCTGCACACACAAAAGGGCCCGGAGAGACAATGGAGCAGGGACACCCCAAATAACACCCTGTGCAGCCAGTTCCAAACCCACCTCTGCAGCCATAAACCCAGAGGAGCACAGGACACCAGGCAGGGGGGAAATCCCAATTCAAGACTCAGAGGGAAGGGAATCCTGTCTGGGACTTGCCCAGCAGACCCTCAGCCCCAGTGTCCAGGGGTGAAAACTGTCACCATGAGTCACTGGGCAACTCTGAGCCATCCTTTGGACAAGGATGGCTCCTGTCTAGGGTGGGACACATCAAGGGATGCAGGGGAAAACGTTTTAGGATTGCACAGGATTTCTATGGGATCCTTAAGTGAGGATTCAGAGATGAGAAAAAGGAAAGGATTTGGGGTGTTTGAGGGGGAAGAAGGTATTTGGAATTGGAAATTCTGTCCTAAATTTTGCCAACAGGTATGCATGAAAGTGAGCTTTTGCAGTAGGCTGTGACTAGTACCCAGTATTTGAAACTGGAAATTCCAAATATATAGTGATGAAGTGTGTCATGCTGGCAGCTTGAGGAAGCCACTCTGTGTCCCCAGATCCAGCTGATAAGGAGGCTGAAAATACCAGTTTTAACAAGTCTGAGCAGGTCTGCTGCTTAGCTTCCTGAGCTCAGCTCTTTCCTTTGACAGGACAGATTTATTCCTTTTGTCAGAAGAAATGTCTGCTCTGAGAGTTCACTGGTCACCATGATAGCCATGAGATTCTCACTTGGTGCTGGCAGCTACAGTGTGCAGATTTAAAATTCCCTGTTAAACTATCCAGATACATGAACACATCTTAATGTACCCTGCCACTTAAGTGTTAGGTCATGAAATGTGATTCAGCTGAGCTACAAATGGAAAAAGGTTTTTCAAGTTACAAAGTACAATTTTCAAAACTCCATGTCTAAGAAGTGATTGTTCTTCTAAATTAATAACTAGGCTCATTAATGAGGACTTGCTTAGGTACACAAAATTTATGTGAATGCATGAGCCTGTTAACTAGCATTCATATGCAAAATATTTTGAGGGAGAAAACTATTAAAACTAAGAAAAAAATCAATATGGATTAAAAAACTTCAGATTTTAAAGAAAACTATGTCACAAAAATAGAACAAAACAGATAAAAATACTGACTTTCATGAAGCAGACCTGTAAGTTACTGTAAGTTGATTTATATTCATTCTGCAGATTACTTTAAAAAAAAAACCTATTGATGTTTAAAAACCTTAATTGGCTATTCCAGTCTCAAGAGAGAGAAAAAATAAGCCTGTTATTGAAAAGTCCATGAGCAAGAAAGAAAGGTTTTGATAATGTCAGCATGGATCACAATCATTCTTTCACGGGCTTAAGGTGAATATTGAGTAGTGTAATTTCTTTGCCTTTTAGACTGTGCTTTTTTTCACATTTCTCTAAGGAATTTTCAAAACAGTCTTCAGTTGGGGTTTTTTCTTCTCATTTCCTGGTATGCATATGAACAGCATCTGCTTTCTTCCCCAGCAATAGCAATGATATGTTTCTACTGCCTCAGTTCTAACCAGTTTAATGTGCTGAAAAGCACAGTGTTGCACAATAACAGCAATTCTGCAGAGCAAAATGTTGATGGAAATGGCAGGCTGCTGTTAGAGGCAATGATGGGGTAATGGGAGCCCAGATTCTCTGTGAAAGGAGTCGGTGAGGGTCTCTGGGAAAGTATGGAGCAGCAACATCTGTGTTTCACTAAGCTTTCATGAGAGAAAATGTTCTGGATGTATTTTATTGCAGGTTTTTGATGAAACTGAGATGACACCATTGAATGCATCCAAGATTAGAAATGTTAACATTTCCTTCACCACACTTGGGAGCTGCTTTTGACAGAGTATGGCACAGCAGACACAGGGAGACCTGCTGTGAAGCAGGCTTTGCCAGGCTCCATAGCAGCCATCATATGCTCCTTTAATCTTTCTGCCTTCTTTTTATTTTATCTCGTTTTTCCTCTTCTCCAGCAAAATTCCTGATGTAGAAAAGCCTGTGTTGTTTGTGAAGTAAAAGGTCTGCAGAAATCAGAGTTTTTCACTTTAGATGTAAAGCATTCTTCTTGTTGCAAACAAGATTAGCTGTTTTCCTTTCATATTCTCTGCATGCTAATTCCAGAGGAACTGCTATGTTAGACAGGCACTCGGTTCCTTTTCCTTTCTTTGTGAAAGCCAGTTTAAATAAGTAAATTAAAATCCACCATAAAGTGAAACCTCTTTTTCTCAAGAAAACAAAATAATGGTCATTGAGACAATGGCATATGTTGATGATGCAATGAACTGCATTTCATAGGTTCAGGACAATTAGACACTGAAAGCTACCCATCCACCAAGCTCATCCACCCACACTGACAGTCCCACTAGGGAATTTCTAAGTGTTTTGAACAGTCTTATTTTTAAATTTCACAAGTGTCAAGACCACCTTAAAAAAAGAAAATACCAGAGATACTTCAAATATAATTGCATATAACATCAAATATTACAACCACCAGGTTAGAAAAGTATAAATACAATCTATGCAGAATGTTTAGAACAGAAGCTGGAAAATATGTTTTAACTGTGATTTTTTACTATCAGAAAGTGCCAGAGTGATATAAAAGAAGTATTTATAAAAATTTCTATAAAAGGTTTGCTGTGCTATTTTAAAATTGATGACAAGATAGTGTAAATGGATCATAGAGGACAATAATTCATAATCTGTATTTTTTTCTGTTCCAGTAGAAAATCTATGAGTAGCAGTTCAGGAGACATGTTGTCCAAATGGGTGTGTAGAGGAGGTTAAGGAGAACATGGGTGGCTGAAAGAATCTTGGCAAGAAGCTTTCCACAAAATGTAAGATTAACAGCCTTCAAATATGCAAGGGTCTTCTGCCACAAAAATTTGTCCAAGTGGCTGGTGAATAAGTTGAGAAAAAGGGAAATTATGCTACGATATAGACAGGCCTGCTCAGATGCCTGGAAAACTTTAGAATTTTAAGGGCAGTGACTTAAAAATAGACTGAATGGAGGTGTCATAGACTCCTCATCACTAAAATGTTTAAAGAAAAATTAGACAAGCTCACACCATGTATGACATAGTGTTCAGTTCATCCTGTCAGGACAGGAGGATGGATTAAATGATCCCATGAAATCCCTTCCAGCCATATGACTATGTAGAAGAACAGAAAATACACCCATTGTAATTTATAGCCTGTTTCAGCTTTACTGCTTCTCTTCATGTTTTTTTCTTGTCACCTTTACTGTTCTGTAATAAAATAACTGATGGGGAAAGGGGCTCTTTGCTGAATTACTTCTATGGTTTGTATTAAGGAAATATTGAGACCATAGCAACTCCAAGAATACTGGACTCTTCATGAGCCAGGCAAAACTAAACAAGCAGTGCCTCCTTCATGCTATCAGTAATGGCTTTACACTTATAAGGGCTCTATGTTTGTCCCATAAATAAGGTAGAAAATCTTTTAAAATATTTGTCCCAACATTCAAGACAGTGGCAAGGAGGGAAAGACATGGATAACAGAAACATGAATTGTTCAGTACTGAGAAAAGGAGTGGTCTATTACCTCCCCAGTGTATTTGGAGTAAGCAGAGCAAGTGTGTGGCTGTCCAGAACAACAACCTAACTGGAAGGAGCAGCAGCTTCCTTTCAGCCCACATACCTGATGTGCTTCCTATAAAAACCAAAGCACTGTGAGGGAGGGAGAGAGGAAGAGAGCTGAGAGAGGAAATTGCAGGCCTGACACTGTGGTTTGACCCCAGAGCAGAGCTGGGCTGTAGCTTGGGTGTGCCTCTGGTTGCAGGAGGACACACTTCTAACTGAGCTGGACTCTTAGTCTAAGCCCTTTCTGAGCACGATTTCCAGACAAAATAACTTGCTCCAGCTGATGGACATTAAGTGTCTTAGAGTTCAGCTGAATGATGCACCTGCCTTAATTCAAAGTGTTAAGTAGGCTGTGATAATTTGATCACAGCAAATGTCAGTGAAAGTTTTCTGTTCACAACTCAAAATTTCAGAAGTTATAGAAAGGACCTGTTGGAAATCAGTTTAAAGGTGGTAACTTCTTGAGTTTTGGGACTTCTTGTTATCAGAAGCCACTCAAGTATCATTCTTACATCCCTGGATTTCTGCATAGATTAGTCTGGAAATCAGCTAGAAATAATTTATAATTTATAGGTCATAAATGCTGTCTCAGCCATTTCATCTTGTTTGGGAACAGCTGAAATTCCCAGCTCAGATGAGCCCAGATCCCACCCACAACAGGATTTTGTTCTCTTTACCTTGTTTGAGAGTCAGTTGATGGAGAAGCAGAATTTCCTAATTATTCTAGAATTAGAAAAGCACCACAGCTCCTCAGCTTTCTGGAAGTTCTTCTTAAGGATCTCCTCCAGCTCTAGTTTTTCAGGACAGCAAAGTGTACTTGGCATGAAGCAGTATACTGAATGGCTGCTGCCTGCTAAGCTGCAACATTTTGAAGACAGAGCCACATCTATTCCTATATCTCCCTGATATGGTAAAGATAGCATGAGAAAAGGAAAAAAAAAAAATTAAATTCCCTGTAATAACAATGATAAAACCCCCTTGTACCAGTACTAATTTTTTTGGTCATTTGATCAGTCAACCTATCTGCTCATTCCAGTTTCAAAGAGACAAAATAAACTGGATTGTCTCTTTCTTTGAAAAACAGATTCATTTTCTTCAGCTAGTTCTTACTTAGAGATGGCAGATATTAGTTGTACACTTAAAACTTGGATCTGCAGGCCTGGTCCTAGGCTGAATGTAGTTACATGTACAAAAGGTCTTTTTCTACATATTTTTTTCTCTACTTTTGGAGGATTTACTGAATTTTCTGTTTTTTTCTATTAACCCAGCCCCACTAGAAGAATATAATGTGATTTCTCCTGCATTTTTCTATTTAGTGTGTGTATGGGTATGTGCATATGTGAGAAGCTTCATTATGGTCTCAGCTGGGATAGGATGGCTGATAGTTTGCCAGAAGTGAGGGTGGCTCCAAAATTTCACTTTACCAAACTGTAGTCACTGCCAGTTCAGTGCATAACTTGAATCAAGGCTTATTCTGCAAAGTGCAAATCCATGATGCCACCCTACAGAAGGGATGCTGGGATCAAAAGGAACCTGGAGGTCTTTGTGTCTCTCCATCCTCTCCAGACACAGCCCAGATGCCCCAACTAGACTGGATGTTAAATTTACAGACAACTCAGTTTCAGCAAGGTGAAATTCATCCCATGTGACAAAACAGTGAGTGCCTCATACAATTAAAGAACAGGTTGTTTTTTCTGAACCTGAAATGAATGTAATTTCCCCTATATAAAATAAGTAAATAACATAACTACAGACAGAAGAATAAAGGTCTGTGTATCACATGTGCTTCATAACACTGTTGTGGTTATTTACCTACATCTAGGCAAGTTGTGAATATGTAAATGAAGCTGGGCAATGTCATTACTGACACAAGCATTGAAATCACTATTAACAATGATTTATACCAACAACATGAATGATTTGTGGCTTTGCATTGAGCTAATCAGTTATAGCCCTGTGACATCACAGAGCTTGTAGATTTAGGAATATTTTTGTCAAAGTTCTTCTGACAGTCTCTGTTTGTCTCGGTATTGAATTTTAGTCATGTACATTTTTGATTTAAAATATTACAGCTCCATAATTTAAAATAATTACTAGGAGTCCTAAGACAATATGTGTGTTCAAATCTCAAGCTGCATCTCAAAATTTCAATTTTTTTTTTATACATTTGCTTACACTGTTCGGGGATTTTTTTCAGTGAATTAAAAACTGATAAATTGCAATGCCCAGAAGGTCCACTAGAGGATTAAGTTCTGTCTAAAAAGAGATGAAAGTGACTGACTACTATAATTTCAAGCCAGTATATGAGGCCAATTCAAAACAATAAAATTTAAGTTGCAGAATCCCACCTTTGGTAGGAAAGTTACTACTCATTAGGCATTAACAACATTCACAGTCTATCCACAACAGCAAAATGCTGCAAAGTTTAAAGCAAACTATTAGAAAAGTTACCAAAACAAAGGTTATATACAAAACTTGGAAAAGTAAGATTATAAATAAATGCTTTTCCTTATCTAAAAGAAGCACTCGTACAACTGAAAACACAACTTGGTTTTTAAATTATCCACTCTCAGATCTCTTCAGAGGAAAGGACATGGCAAGGCTGCTCTGCCACATGGTGCTTTGTGATTAGGAGCTGCTGTCTGGGCTGCTGGAGGGGCAGCCCTGCCCAGGAGCAATGGGAATCTCTGCTGAGCTGGGTGGGAATGGCTCTTTGTACAGCACTGCTGCTGCCTGGGACACTCACTGTGGGGATTGCAGGGCTAGATTGCTAGGGAGCTGCTCTCTGTTAAAATGCCTCCAACACCCTGAGGGCTCAAAAAAAACTGGTGCTGCTTAGGAGACTCATGCTTGGAATGACAGGAATGAGAGCAAACAGAGAAAATGCTAAAATATCCTCAGAAGCCATGGCAATATCTGATCTGAAAAGTAGTCTTTAGGGTACATTTAGGAACATGAGGAGAAATTCTGTGGTGCATGCAAGAGTGCAGAGCTCCCAGCACAGGGCACAGCTCCCAGCACAGGACACAGCTCCCAGCACAGGACACAGCTCCCAGCACAGGACACAGCTCCCAGCACAGAGCACAGCTCCCAGCACAGGACAGAGCTCTCAGCACAGAGCACAGCTCCCAGCACAGGGCACAGCTCCCAGCACAGGGCACAGCTCCCAGCACAGGACAGAGCTCCCAGCACAGAGCTCCCAGCACAGGGCACAGCTCCCAGCACAGAGCACAGCTCCCAGCACAGGACAGAGCTCTCAGCACAGAGCACAGCTCCCAGCACAGGACACAGCTCCCAGCACAGGACACAGCTCCCAGCACAGAGCACAGCTCCCAGCACAGGGCACAGCTCCCAGCACAGGGCACAGCTCCCAGCACAGAGCACAGCTCCCAGCACAGGACACAGCTCCCAACACAGAGCACAGCTCCCAGCACAGGGCACAGCTCCCAGCACAGGACACAGCTCCCAGCACAGAGCTCCCAGCACAGAGCACAGCTCCCAGCACAGGGCACAGCTCCCAGCACAGGACACAGCTCCCAGCACAGAGCTCCCAGCACAGGGCACAGCTCCCAGCACAGGACACAGCTCCCAGCACCGGGCACAGCTCCCAGCACAGGGCACAGCTCCCAGCACAGGGCACAGCTCCCAGCACAGGACACAGCTCCCAGCACAGAGCTCCCAGCACAGGGCACAGCTCCCAGCACAGGGCACAGCTCCCAGCACAGGACAGAGCTCCCAGCACAGAGCACAGCTCCCAGCACAGGACACAGCTCCCAGCACAGAGCTCCCAGCACAGGGCACAGCTCCCAGCACAGGGCACAGCTCCCAGCACAGAGCTCCCAGCACAGGACACAGCTCCCAGCACAGGGCACAGCTCCCAGCACAGGGCACAGCTCCCAGCACAGCTCCCAGCTCCCAGCACAGCTCCCAGCTCCCAGCACAGGACAGGACAGAGCTCCCAGCACAGAGCACAGCTCCCAGCACAGGACACAGCTCCCAGCACAGGGCACAGCTCCCAGCACAGGACAGAGCTCCCAGCACAGGACAGAGCTCCCAGCACAGGACACAGCTCCCAGCACAGGACACAGCTCCCAGCACAGAGCACAGCTCCCAGCACAGGACAGGACAGAGCTCCCAGCACAGAGCACAGCTCCCAGCACAGGACACAGCTCCCAGCACAGGGCACAGCTCCCAGCACAGGACAGAGCTCCCAGCACAGAGCACAGCTCCCAGCACAGGACAGAGCTCCCAGCACAGGACACAGCTCCCAGCACAGAGCACAGCTCCCAGCACAGGACAGAGCTCCCAGCACAGAGCACAGCTCCCAGCACAGGACAGAGCTCCCAGCACAGGACACAGCTCCCAGCACAGGACAGAGCTCCCAGCACAGGACACAGCTCCCAGCACAGGACAGAGCTCCCAGCACAGGACACAGCTCCCAGCACAGGACAGAGCTCCCAGCACAGGACAGAGCTCCCAGCACAGGGCACAGCTCCCAGCACAGGGCACAGCTCCCAGCACAGGACAGAGCTCCCAGCACAGGACAGAGCTCCCAGCACAGGGCACAGCTCCCAGCACAGAGCTCCCAGCACAGGGCACAGCTCCCAGCACAGGACACAGCTCCCAGCACAGGGCACAGCTCCCAGCACAGGACACAGCTCCCAGCACAGGACAGAGCTCCCAGCACAGAGCACAGCTCCCAGCACAGGGCACAGCTCCCAGCACAGGACACAGCTCCCAGCACAGGACACAGCTCCCAGCACAGGGCACAGCTCCCAGCACAGGACAGAGCTCCCAGCACAGAGCACAGCTCCCAGCACAGGACAGAGCTCCCAGCACAGGACAGAGCTCCCAGCACAGGACACAGCTCCCAGCACAGAGCTCCCAGCACAGGGCACAGCTCCCAGCACAGGACAGAGCTCCCAGCACAGAGCACAGCTCCCAGCACAGGACAGAGCTCCCAGCACAGGGCACAGCTCCCAGCACAGGGCACAGCTCTCAGCACAGGACAGAGATCCCAGCACAGGGCACAGCTCCCAGCACAGGGCACAGCTCTCAGCACAGAGCACAGCTCCCAGCACAGGGCACAGCTCCCAGCACAGGGCACAGCTCCCAGCACAGAGCTCCCAGCACAGGACAGAGCTCCCAGCACAGAGCTCCCAGCACAGGACAGAGCTCCCAGCACAGAGCACAGCTCCCAGCACAGGGCACAGCTCCCAGCACAGGGCACAGCTCCCAGCACAGAGCTCCCAGCACAGGACAGAGCTCCCAGCACAGGACAGAGCTCCCAGCACAGGACACAGCTCCCAGCACAGGACACAGCTCCCAGCACAGAGCACAGCTCCCAGCACAGGGCACAGCTCCCAGCACAGGGCACAGCTCCCAGCACAGGACACAGCTCCCAGCACAGGGCACAGCTCCCAGCACTGGGCACAGCTCTCAGCACAGGACACAGCTCCCAGCACAGGACACAGCTCCCAGCACAGAGCACAGCTCCCAGCACAGGGCACAGCTCCCAGCACAGGACAGAGCTCCCAGCACAGGACACAGCTCCCAGCACTGGGCACAGCTCTCAGCACAGGGCACAGCTCCCAGCACAGGACACAGCTCCCAGCACAGAGCTCCCAGCACAGGGCACAGCTCTCAGCACAGGACACAGCTCCCAGCACAGGACAGAGCTCCCAGCACAGGGCACAGCTCCCAGCACAGAGCTCCCAGCACAGGGCACAGCTCCCAGCACAGGACACAGCTCCCAGCACAGGACACAGCTCCCAGCACAGAGCACAGCTCCCAGCACAGGACACAGCTCCCAGCACAGGACAGAGCTCCCAGCACAGAGCACAGCTCCCAGCACAGGGCACAGCTCCCAGCACAGAGCACAGCTCCCAGCACAGGACAGAGCTCCCAGCACAGAGCTCCCAGCACAGGGCAGAGCTCCCAGCACAGAGCTCCTAGCACAGGACACAGCTCCCAGCACAGGACAGAGCTCCCAGCACAGGACACAGCTCCCAGCACAGGGCACAGCTCCCAGCACAGGGCACAGCTCCCAGCACAGGACACAGCTCCCAGCACAGAGCACAGCTCCCAGCACAGGACACAGCTCTCAGCACAGGACAGAGCTCCCAGCACAGAGCTCCTAGCACAGGACACAGCTCCCAGCACAGGACACAGCTCCCAGCACAGGGCACAGCTCCCAGCACAGGACACAGCTCTCAGCACAGGACAGAGCTCCCAGCACAGAGCACAGCTCCCAGCACAGGACACAGCTCCCAGCACAGGACACAGCTCCCAGCACAGGACAGAGCTCCCAGCACAGGACACAGCTCCCAGCACAGGACAGAGCTCCCAGCACAGAGCACAGCTCCCAGCACAGGACAGAGCTCCCAGCACAGGACAGAGCTCCCAGCACAGAGCACAGCTCCCAGCACAGGGCACAGCTCTCAGCACAGGACAGAGCTCCCAGCACAGAGCACAGCTCCCAGCACAGGGCACAGCTCCCAGCACAGAGCACCCAGCACAGGACACAGCTCCCAGCACAGAGCACAGCTCCCAGCACAGAGCTCCCAGCACAGGGCACAGCTCCCAGCACAGGGCACAGCTCCCAGCACAGGACAGAGCTCCCAGCACAGGACACAGCTCCCAGCACAGAGCTCCCAGCACAGGGCACAGCTCCCAGCACAGAGCACAGCTCCCAGCACAGCTCCCAGCTCCCAGCACAGCTCCCAGCTCCCAGCACAGGACAGGACAGAGCTCCCAGCACAGAGCACAGCTCCCAGCACAGGACACAGCTCCCAGCACAGGGCACAGCTCCCAGCACCGGGCACAGCTCCCAGCACAGGACAGAGCTCCCAGCACAGGACAGAGCTCCCAGCACAGGACAGAGCTCACAGGACAGGACAGAGCTCCCAACACAGAGCACAGCTCCCAGCACAGGACAGAGCTCCCAGCACAGGGCACAGCTCCCAGCACCGGGCACAGCTCCCAGCACAGGGCACAGCTCCCAGCACAGAGCACAGCTCCCAGCACAGGACACAGCTCCCAGCACAGGGCACAGGGCACAGCTCCCAGCACAGGGCACAGCTCCCAGCACAGGGCACAGGGCACAGCTCCCAGCACAGGGCACAGCTCCCAGCACAGGGCACAGCTCTCAGCACAGAGCAGAGCTCACAGGACAGGACTCCCAACACAGGACAGAGCTCTCAGCACTGCTCAGCAGCAAGCAGGGCTGGAGGCTTTTATCTCTGCAGGAGTCCCAGCCATCTGACAAACAGAGCTCTCAACACTATCTGAGGCTGTGGGAGGGTCTTGACCTACCCCCCTCTTCTAGTAAAGGCTACATTACCACGAATCATCCCTTCATGGCCTCTTTCCTTTCCACCCTGCCACCCTGAGGCTCCAGGGCTTTGTGCTGTCCCTGCTGCCCAGGATATCCAGAAGATCACCCCTTGTGTCACAGCAGTGGCCTTGGCCATCTGAGGCTATCTTTGCCAGAGTTCACCCACCCCTCACAGGACAGAAAAGGATCTAGCTCAGTACTTCTACCCAGCAGAACAATGTGCTCTGGAGCAGCCAGGGCCAAAGTCTGAGTAGTTTTGGTTAATTCTGTGAGCACCATGCACTGTCAAAGGCTGAGGAGCTCACTCCTCACACCTGCCCAGCTCTGCCCTTTGCAGCAGCACCTGGGAGAGCAGGCTACACGTCCCAGCAGGCCAGGGAGGATCCCTGTGTCCTCTTCAGTGCCAGCTTCTGGGGTTCCTTCTTCCCTGCTCTGCAGCTTTTCTGGACTCAACACACAAATCCTCCTGCAGTGACCTTTTTGCTCAGTCCCTGGCTTGTTTTGTGAGTCACAATCTCTCTCCAACTCCTTCTACTCAGCTCCTGGCACATTGTCCCCACGCTAAAATCAGACCTTTCCCCACTGCCACATCCAACTCTTCTCTCCCATTCTTGCATTGTTTACCCATGTCTTCAGTTTGGTTCCTCCTACAAATCTCTTTTTAATGTCTTGCTTTGTCATTCTTTTTCCTCTGACCTATGAAGAGACACTTTTTTTTTGCTAGTTCCTCCCAAAAACCTTGATAAATTTGTTTTCCCTTTCAGATTTCTGACTTAACGTTCCCAAGTGCTTCCATTAGGATAGACAACAGCTGAATGTAACAGTACTGCTGGTGCAAGAGAAATATGATAGAGTACAGTTCAAGGTGGTGTATGCAGTGCACATTTTTCATGACAACTTCAGAAAATTGAGCAGAATAGAGAATTTGTTGAGACATCAAACCTGGGATGTAAGCAGGTACCTCTGAGTCATGAAAACTGCAGTGTTTAGTGGCACAATAGACCCAAGATGTCTCAAGGTGACTGTTCAGCTGAAAATACTGGCCTGTGACCAAGGCTCAGCTACTACAATTAATTGGTAGGAGTACTGCCAACAGTTTCTTCTGCCACTTAGCAGAGAAGTCTGAACACTAGTGTGAGTATTAATGAATTCTGTGTGGCAATGAAGTTGTTTCAATCTGAGGCTGCTGGAGTTCTTCTTAGTCCTTACCCCAGATTCATCATCTGCCACTAACCACTATTTAAATATTTTTGCATCATGCTTTATGCTTTTGTGGAAAGAGGTTTCTTTGTCAGGCATCCTTGAAAGCTAACTATAGTGAGCTCATATGCTACCTACAAGAGGGAAACATAAATATATTTATATGATACAGAGACATCAGGTAAGTCCAAAAGCTTTTGTAAACTCACAGAACATTTATACTTGCACTATAAAAATTATTCACATGTAGATGTTTTTCATAGGTGTGCATATAAATGTGTGTACATATAAAAGGATCAACCTAATATAAAAACTAAGCCTGCTCTATTGTGGTTTGCACTGATCTGAGGTCTGGACTGATAGAAAACATCACTTTACTTACATTTTTTTTTCTTCCTTTGAATTTTTGGGAAGTTCCTCATGGTACACAAGTCTACACAAAGTTATGTGAGCACCAGAACACTGTTCATTTATGGACCACCACTGTATTTTGGGGATGGGGGTTGTGTTTCTTGCTCAGTCATTTTTCCTCGATGACAGTGTCCAAGCCCATGAGGAGATCCTTAGTGCCATGGCAATACAAATCTCAGTGATATTTATGAATGAACTTGTACACTAGGAAGGTTTGGCTACTTCTCAAACAATTTCTGCTTCCCATAAGTTTTATCTGGGTAGGTACAACCAACCAAAGTGCCCCTGCTCCCTACCTTAGTGTAGGAGCTGTGATTATCCTCTGCGCAAGGTGGCAGCAAAAGAAAGCTCTTCAAACTCCTTCCTCTCTCCCCTGCACACCTCCTGCTAAGGAGAGCAACTCCTTCAACTTTACTGATTGTGTTTTAAAAACCACCTGTTGCTAGGTTAATATATGTCTAACTTGGGATTACTGACACCTTTTACTCTGAGAATACTGATACACTTCATTCTCCACTTCTTTACCAGTATTCCCCTGGGGAAAAGCTAGAAAATTGAATGCAAATAAAGGAAAACCATGAGACAAAGCCCCCTTAACTCACTGATTTTCCCTTTCTCTTTTTTTTTTTTTTTTACAACAAGTTAATTTTCCAAAGAAAACACGATGACTTTGGGAGAACAGATCAAGTCCAAGAAAAAATAAAAGAAATTAAACCAAAACTAAATAAAACAAAACAAAATAAAATGTTAAGCTCAATGCTTAATTAAGACATTGTCACATGAACTGACAAATTGTGATGGATGTACCACTGGTACATCATATTTCAGCATAATAATTTTGTTTTTCAATAGGAATAAGTAATCTGGAGAATCTAACTACTGAAGCCCCAGTTAGCAGTTATCTAGATGAAATAAAAGTGTGGAGTCCACCCTGCTAGTTCTCTTGACCCAAATCAGCATTTGCTGTTTGCTTATTTTTGGAGGTGGCTTTCATTTACTTGTTGTTTTGGGGAACAGATTTATTTTATTTTCCCAGAGCCCAAAATGTGTTGAATGGAATGTTTTACTGCAAATATTAGAGTTGATGAAGCTACTTTAAGGTTAATTAAGCCTCAAAATACTCCTAACACATCTTCCCCATATGGAAGAAAACCTTGGGCAAATATATAATAACCTTCACAGATTTGACTCTGTTAAAGTCAATAGAAGTAGTAAGAATAGCAGTGACACTGTGCTTATTTTGAAAAAGCAGGGATTACTCACCTTGAAAGTACAATATAGTAAATACATTCTTTATTTAGAGGCATGGTAAAAGAATAGCCAGTCGACTTTGGACATGAACATTCTCTACAACCTTAAAGCTTGTTTTGATGACCATAACCTTACTCTAAAACCACAGTGTTTAATAAAAATTACTTTCAGAACTTGAAGAATATTTTATTATGGAATACAAAAATACTATCTATGTAAAAACAATAAGTTAGTTTATTTACAATACTTTACACTATCCTGTTCTGGGACTTCGTTGCACTGGACTTCTGTTCATTATTTTACACACCTTTATAATTTTACTTATAATTTTGCACAAAGCATTTCCAAAAGCATGTCATCCATGTTCACTGCTCCAATGATGGGCCTGAAGAATAATTCAGCAACCACATTAGCATTAATAGATCTTAACAAGGAGAGAACAACATTCAGCTTGGCAAATCTGGCTTCATCACCTCTGTGAATGAGTCTGACATGTTCATTTAGAGCTTGTTGTGCTTCCCTCTGTAATCCTTCAATGTACTGTGTACACTGCAGTCCAGGTAGATCTGAAAAGAAAAAGAAATTATTTTGTTTACATATTTTTTGTTTATGGAACAACTTTATTCTTATAGAACAACTTCTAACAGCTCACAGACTGTAATTATCACTCAAGGAAAGAAGCAAATTAAATTGCTAGAGGATTTCTTGTGTGCAAAGTCAACATGCCAAATTTTACTGGGCAGGTCAAATTCTTATTATATTGGTGTTCTGGATATTCAATACTCTTCTTCACAAACCTGAAACATGATGTTTGTTTGTCGACACTCACTTAAGTGTTAAACAAATTAGTTGATAAAAACTTTGAAGAATGCTCTCCAAAACACCATTACATTGGGGAAGAAAACAAAAATAACTTCTTCAGTTTTTCACTCCTACAAAGCAGCATTGTTTACATTTAAGGCTTCTTTTGACAACTGTTTCTACTCCAGTTTATAACTGGAAAGCAGTACTGACTCCAACGTGCAACAGGAAGTTTCCCAATGAACTACAGTAAGGATACTGAGAGACAGAAGGTGCAGAATTAAGGCTGTATGTGACCACAGAATCATTTTGTGTGGAAAAGACCCCCAAGATCAGCGAGTCCAGCCATTAACCTAGCACTGCCAGATCCACCATTAAGCCACATTCCTGAGCAACATATCTACACATTTTTTAACATTTTATGGGATGGTGATTCAACCACTTCCTCGGGCAGCCTGTTCCAATGCTTGACAACCCTCTCAGAGAAGAAATTTTTCCTACCAGAACAGTGCCTCTATCTTCTTGTATTAGACCAGCTTCCAAATTTGGCTTGTGCAACATAAGCTTTACCTGAAGTATTGTAACTTTTTCTCTCTTATCTGTGCAGAAAGCGAAGCTACCCAAGCAGGATGATAAATGTAAAGCACCAGTGTAGGAACCCGACCATCAATAACTATCAGTTTGGCAGTGGGAGCGCCAGCAGAGCCCCGTCCCACTCTCACAGGGACTCGGGAAGTGCCACATCCAGCCTGCTCCTTTCAGGTGAGTCACAGCCGTGACAGGAACTCCCTTGGTAGAGCTGTAGCTGTGGGAGTCTCCACGAAGAGAGAATCCTGACCCTTCCCTCGCCCTGCGGGGCGCGGAGCCCCGGGCACGGCACGGGCAGAGCCGCTGCCCTCGGCCGGGCAGCAGAGTCCGGCGCTCCCGCCGAGGAAAACGAGCAGGGAGCCGCTGCTGACCCCCAGCTCTCCCGAACCCACCGCCTGGAATTGGCCTTGCTCGTGGGAAGCGTCTGTGGAAAGCGCCAGCCAGCGGACCCCAGAGCGAGCCCCCGGACCCGCGGCCGGGCCCTTGGGAAGGGGCAGAAGGCGGAGCAGTGCTCCGCTCCCTCTCCAGCACCTTTTCCACCCTGAGGAGAGCCCGTGCGCGCCCCGCAGATATCACAGATAGCGGCGGGCTCAGGGCAGAGGGACCCGCTGCCCCGCCCGGCCACTCACCCGGGTTGAAGAGCACGGTCCCCTTGAGGTAAGCGTACTCCTTGGTGCTGATGTCCAGGCTCCAGCACTTGGCCAGGAAGCCCTTGATAGCCTGGATGTGGCCTGCCGGGGGCAAGTGCGGGCCGTGCTGCGGCCGGCCCGGTGCCGGTGCCGGTGCCGGTGCCGGGGCCCGCTCGCCCTGCTGCCGGGCCGTGAGGATGCGCTGCAGCATGCTGGGCTCCGCGCTCTCCACCGTCTCCAGGTGCACCCGGTCCTGCGCCAGCCCCAGCAGCAGCAGCGGCGCCCAGCAGCTGCGGACCAGCAGCAGCTGCTCCTCCAGCGGCAGCTCCTGGAAGCAGGGCACGTTCTGCACGAAGCGCAGCGTCTTCACCAGCACGGCCGAGGCCGCCTTGCAAGCCACCTGCGGGCTCCGCAGGGCCACCCTCCGCCGCGACCCGCAGGGGCAGCCCCGGGGAGCCGCGCCGGGCGGCGGCAGCGCCCGCTCCTCGCTGCGCAGGATGCTGTAGAGGATGCTGCCGTGCCGCCGGCCCTGGGCGCAGCAGCGGCAGCCGCGCTCGGCGCACGCCATGGCACCGGGAGCCGGGCCGGGCTGAGCCGGGCTGGGCTGAGCCGGGCTGGGCTGGGCTGAGCGCCGGGGAGGCTCGGCGGGGCGTGCCTGCCTCCCGGTCCTGCCGGCGGAGCGCACCGCTCGCCCTCTGCCCGGCTCCGTAACTTATTTATAGCCGGCGGGTGTGTGTGTGTGTGTGTGTGTGTGTGTCCAGCCGCAGGCGCTGTACCGGCGGTTCAGAGGGACAGACACTTTACTGGCTGGAAAAGAGGCGGGGGGAGGAGGGAAGATGAAAAAAAAAAAAAAAAAAAAAAAACAGAAAAACCTAAGCCCTCCTCCTCCTTCCCTGAGACAGCGATGCCCGGGGGGAGCGGGAGAGCCGGCCGCCTCTGCCCGCAGGCTGCGCCCTCCTGGCCGCGGGATGCCCCTTCCCAGCCCCTCTTCCCCAGCCCCAGCCTGGCTGATGTTAAGCCGGGACGCTTCGAACAGGGCAGGGCAGGGCAGGGCAGCTCAGCTCCCTCCGCTCTCCAGTTTTGCCACCGTAGGGAGCAGCGATCCCCGCGGGACCCCCGCGGGACCCCACCGAGAAATGACAACCAGCTCCTTCACAAGACACGAGAGGTCTGGGGGAGGAAAGAGGAAGGTGTGTTGGTGAAGAAAGGAGCGCTGAATTGGTCCAAATAATTAAATTCCCGTCGGAAGTGAAAAAGATGGCACCACTAATGTCATCGAGGATTTTGTGTATGCCTGCCCTGGGGAGCGGTGCCCTGTGTGCTGAGTGAACCCCCCAGTGCTGCCATGCGGGAGGGAGAATCGGACATTCCCTGCCCAAATGGGGGCTCTGTGAGGGCTGCAAACAGGGCTCTGTCAGGGTGCCCTGGGCTGCTGCAGCACACACTGGGATCCCCCATGGAACCAGTCCCATTAATAATTCCTTTCCTCTGCCTTTCAACACATGGCCCATCTTTCTGATGTCATGGTGTTCCACCCATTTGCATTTTCTCTTCAGGCTCTGCTTCTCCATGAATCTCTCCTCTCAGATACCTTTCTGTGACCCATGTCCTCCAAGTGGTATGTGGGCTCCAAAGCAAGGAAGCCTTCCATCCTTCCAGGCCTTGATGTTTACACAGGAGGGACAGGGCAATAGTGATTGTCCAAGTGTGGACTCTTGAATGAAAAATAAGCATCTTCTCAGCTGGGCTAAATAAAAGTGGCAGCAGCAGAGCAGAGTAAATAAACACAGAAAATAAAATAAATAAATAAATACAGAAAATAAAGTTACTTCTGTTCACTGAATACAGGCTAAAACAGAAGCATTTTCTGATTCACGTGATCTGGAAGAACCTTGACAGAGAGTCAGAGAAAGTAGCCAGCTTTAAGCAAAGTTCTGTACCTTCTCCACCAGTATCTGCTACCAGGAGAAGACTAAATCACCCTTGGAAAGCTGCATTTTCTTTCCATGCAGTTGTGGGGTTTTTGTTTGGTTGGTTGTTGGTTTTGGGTTTTTTTTTAAAGCAAATACCACTTGGATTTTGTAGAAATAAAATAATTTTGGGGTGGATCTTGCCAATTTCTTTTCCCTGTGAAGTCAGTCTTACCCTATCAGCTTACACAGGTATAAAATCACATAGTCTTTTACCTCTAAGTGTTTCTTCACAATTGGACCCAGAGGAGATATTCTTTACAAATGGCTGTTACAAATGGCTTTTTCCATAGAAAAAAGTCTCTTTAAAGTTATCTAAAGCACTGATGGGCTACCTGCCTCAAGTAAACCTTGTTTTCCAAATGCAAGCTATCCAAAATCTAGATTATCATACTTTTGGTTTTCCCAATGAAGTGCATTATCTTTTCCACAGACCCATGCATGATAAAGCCCTGTATTGGCTTTGTAGTAAAAAAAAAACTGCTACAGTTCACCAATTAAGTGTTGTCTAAAGTTTGCTGACAGGTCAGTAGTTTCACCAAGCATCCTTGAAGAAATAAAGGTGCTAGATTTACACACCAAATGCACCAATGCTAAATATTACCAAATATTTCATTTGGGTAGTATCACTGGTAATGTGAAAGCAGTAGAATATTTCTTTGCCATTCTAGATTGTTTCCTGTTATCAGTGTTTCCTCAGCATTACTATTTTAGATGGTTTCTTTCAGCCTTTTTAGTCTTTTTCCTTCTTAGCTTTCTTGGGGAGGGGTTGTTGACTAACTTCAGAGGTAAGCCTTTCCAAATTTTAAAAAATAATGTCTTTGCACTTTTAGTTGTCTTCAGTAGCATTTCTCCTATGAGATAAAGACTAGTAGTCTGAATGTGGAATCTAGATGTGTTTTTTATGAGTTTGTAACTTGAAAAACATCTATGGGAAAGCACGGTGCAGCTGAGACTGGAATCATTGCCTTTGCAGCTTTGACCTTGGACTACAACTGTGGGAATGTTCTGCTTATTATGGGAGGATGCTGCTTACACAGAGCTATAGACAAAGGAAATATTTGTAAATATACCTCTTATACCAAGCCTACAATAGATTTTTTCCCCTGATGTAGCAATATTGGTTGGAGGTGTTTAATTTTCCAAGGTATTTCTCTTCCAAACAAGTCTCAAATGTAGATGCAATTCTTCTGTTATATAATGATTTTGCTGATCCTTCATTTTCCAAGCAAGCTTATACAAAAAGTCTTTTTCTTTGATAATTATAACAAAATGTGTACACCAACCCTGGAAATGAAACTTGATTAACTATTCAGTGCCAGAAATCACATTGCTGTAGTTATAAGCTGTACTTCCTTCTCTGACAATTCCATGTAAACACTCATTTCTCTCATTCTAACTCTTTACATTCTGATATACATGGAAGTTTATTTTATTCAGGGCAGATCATCTCCTTCCCTGCCAAAATATTATAAATATCCTATAAATATTTATTTGTATTTTTAATGTTGGCATTTAGCAATTTGTACAGTCTTTATTTAAAAATCTGGGTTATGCCTGTCCATAACATTCAAGCTAAATTAACAAAAAAGCATTACACTCACAACCAAAACCAAAATCCCTCACAGAAACCTAACTGTTTGATGGAAAAGGCATGAAAATCCATTTAGAATAAAGTGGAAGTGCCTGGTTTCTGCTGGAAGATCTGATGTTACATGGGTACTACAAGCTCCTTTGTAGGAGAATAGGTTTACAAGCTGCCAGACAAAGGATTACTTGTTTGTATTGTTTGGGGCTTTTTGGGTTGTTTTTGTTTTGGGTTGGTTTTGTGTGGTTACAGGGGATTTTTAGCTCAGACAAAGCCTTGGATATGGAGGTGATACAGTGCAGTCTTGGCAGCCTCACTCTCTCATGTTGCTGCTCAGTGTCTCTGTATCACTCATCTGAAAGCACATTTGGTTCTTGGCCAAAGGGCAAGACTTCAGTTTCAGAGCAAGACCAAACAAGCATTTGTTTTTATGCCATCAGTGCTTCAGTGCACTATTAGCTTGAGAAAGGCCTTTTTTCCAGTGTAGAATTTGATCCCAATGTCCTATAAATGCACACTATTCCTTTTAGCATAAGAGCTGAAAAATAAAATTTTATTTTAAGATCAGATGTAAAGCAAACTCAATTTGGTGATTAGCACAAGAGAAATTAACTTTTCTCTACAGAAAAATGAAGTTTAATGTGGAATATTGTTATAAGGATATGATAAGCAATATGTCTTTTGTAAAAATAAATGCTTTATTAAAACAAGGTTTTGGAATTGAGGTATATTGCTGCTTTTCATTCTATTTTCATTGTGATTATCCATTTGTTAGACTGACCACCATCCATTTTTCCCCTATTTTTCCTGGGGTGTTTTTTGAAATAAGTGGGGATTAAGGGAAAATTAGTTCTACCTGTGTGCTGTACCACATTCTGCTGATGACACTATTGTCCCCTAGAATGGGCAAGGGATTCCTTGGGAGGAGCATACTCAGAGCCTGAGCCAAAGATTGTTGAGGTGGACCCAGCTGAGAGATGTTGACCAGAATTTCCAGAGCTTTCTCAGCCTCTCTAAGGCTGTGAGTTGACAGTGTTTCTGTATCCCATCACCACCTCACCTAAAAATATGTGCTTGTCTGGAGCTGGATGAGCACATGGTGACATCTTTATGGAGTCAGCCAGAGTATATAAAAAGGTTTAGACCTTCCTGACACCTGCTTGAAAGCAGATGACATCTAATGTAGTATAAACTGTAATGGTGCAAAATCAGCCTTTTAACATATCTTAAAGGAACCAGAACATGTGAAAGGGAATATGTTCTTGTTGTTGTCAGACCAGTTCTTTATAAAATGTGGCCATGACAATTTGGATACAGAAATAGAAATTCTGAATTTCAATGTATCCTTTTTGGACCATGCATTTCACTGTCATATTTCCACTGGCAGATAGCAAAGTTAAGGTGGCCTCACACACCCCAGGCCTGGCCTTTTTTTCTTATACCTATATGCTAATTTACCTCAGCTAATGCTAGGTTATTCTGTTAGAGCTAACTAGGTTTTGGGGTAAGCATAGTTAGCAAAAGAAGCAAACTTCTAAACTTTTTCACTGAAAGGCACTCAGTTGTTTCCCACTTAAAAAAAAAAAAAAAAAAAAAAATTAATTGGTCTTTGGGGTCTGTAAAGAGTTTTGGGCCCCAGCAATCCAAAACAGTATATTTACATATACTATTGTTATTTCAGAGTTTAAGTAAAAACTTAAGTATTAACTTAATTATTATTACTTAATTAACTTAAGTAGTAAGTTCAGTATAAATAATAACTTATATTTTGGTCCAGAGTGGGTTCATGGGGCTCCCAAACATCTGCCGGTGTGGAATGCTTCAGGGTGCAGTCCCACAGTCCCTCCTGGAGCTGAGAGAGGTGGCTCCCACAGAAATGCTGCTGCTGCTTTCCTTTCCCCAGCTCTGGCATTCTTTGACCCCATTCTTTGGTGAACCAAGTCTTCTTTCCAACCTGGTAGCATTTTTGTGACAGCCATTACAAGAAAAGCAAGGGAGAAATGAGATACCTTGAAATGTGCTTTCCATGCTTTATTTTACCCAGTGTTACTTTTGAAGTTTCTGCCCCACCTGAGAAGTTGGAACACTCATGATACAGCAGAATTGTGCCTGGTGAGTCAATAAAAAACTAACACATCAAGAAAAAAGCAAAACAAAACAAACAAAACAAACAAAAAACACATGTAGTTTTCTGCTAATTGAACTGGACTGAATTCAGCTAGGGCTAAAAGGAGTGCCAGAGCAGGTGGAAAGGTTAGTTCTTACCACCCTTCCAGGAGAATGGGGAAAGAGCAGGAAATACTGCTGCAAACCAGAATTCCACTCAGCCACCAAGTGGAACGGCCCCCTCAGGAAGGTAAAGCCCTAAATCTTGAGAGCAGAAAGTTATAGGTGTTAGGAGAGGGCTTGTAGCAAGCTTTGGTTTTAAATTATTCTTTTAAATATCATGCAAAATTGATCTGTACTCTTGCTAATGGCACTTGAATGAAGGAATTGTGTTATAAAATGTTGGTGTAGTTTCTTACCTTGAAGAACACACTGCAGATACAGAATAACAGATGGGTAACAGGCAAAAGCTCAATTAAGTTAGATACTGTTCAAGGTTGTGGCTGGAAGAATAAACACATTCTAGCTCTGCAGTGGCAGGAGGATACCATGTATCTATTGAACCAATTTTTAAGTTTAAAGTTCTGTATGTTACTACAGCTAATTGTCTGAGACCAGTGAGTTCACAGACACACTTTCATTTGTGACTAATATAATGGGAGAGTCTGCTAATAAAAATGTACATTCAAATAGGTCTATAATTTGGCATGCATTTTATCTGAATATCAATGTGCAGGTTTTCAAAATCCATACATCTTTCTATAGGTTTTAATTCAGACACTTTTCATCCAAGTTGGATATTTAAAAATACTGTACTGTGGTGAATCAGTGATATAATCTCTCATTAGATAAAGTTTGTTTTATGGTATTAAAACTGTATTTCTTTCCTTTTACTATTCTTCAAACATGAGTTTGAAAGGTACATTTTTAATTTAAAGCTTCACCTGTAATCTCCATTGCAAATATTTATGATCTAATAACTTCAGCAGTTCCTTGCATTCTTTCCTTCAATCACCATTCACCAGGTTTCTGAATTTTCTACCCATCCTGTAGCTAACAGGGAAATCATTTAGCATTCTGCTGGCAGGCAAGACAGACTGCATCTTCAGTTTTGTCAAAATAATCACGTTAGCTGGCCCTCTTTAAAGAAAGGATTTTCCTGGCCTTGATCTCTTCAACAGGGGTGGATTAGGGAGTGACCCAGGAGTTTTGTGGGTGCATTCAGCGTTCCTGCAGTCACTGATAGCCCAAAGTGGGAAGTGCTGGCATCCTAATCTCCCGAGCTGCAGCCAGGCTGCATCCTTGGCTGGGCTGCAGTCAGACTCTGGGGCTGAGGGGATTCATCACCTCCCCTCTCTGGCTTCCTGAGGGCCCTGCTGCTTCTGAAGGGCAACTTCTGCCCAGCTCTCTGCCTTGGCAGGACACCATTCATCTCAGCCTGCAAACCCAGCCCAAGGCACTACAGCCCACCAGTCCACTGGTTGTTTATCCAGGTTTTTGCCACTCTTATTGTATAAAATTAGCACTGTGTTGCTACTTTCTAGGCTCCTGATACATATTTCCCTATTTAAAATCACAGGAATAATCCTTGTGAATACTCAGCCCTTTTTTAATGAGTAAAACATATTTTATCTTATAAACAGCTTTCAAGCTAAAACTTTGGAGGTCTTTTTTCTCTTTAGACCTGTTTCTTAGATATCCTTTGTGCCCATTGCAACACTTCTGCCAGTTTCTAAAATCCTTTGAAGTGTGGGCATCAGAACTTCACAGAGGGTTCCACCTGTGCTATCCTCACCAGTGCCAGAGACAGAAACAGAAACTCCCCAACTCACACTCATCACTCTGTGCTCCTGCATTAAAGAATCATTAGTTTTTTGGGATCATAGTTGCACATTGCACTGGGAACTCAGACTGCTCCTCTTCTGTGACATCCTACATAGTTTTCTGTTCTTCTTTAAAAAACAGAGCTGTCAATTAGCAGAGATAGGATGTCTTACTTGTACCAATTCAGTGCTTGGCTGCATTATAATGTGTAGCACGAGAACAGGTCCAGAAATTCAAGGGGAGAGCTTTTCTAATTTTCAACTTCTCCTCATCACCATTGATCCCCATCTTCATCCATGAATCCCTACATATCTCTTGAGTTGGAGATGGAAATCTTTTTCTCAGTAAGTGTGGTTTGTTCATTGTAATTTTGTAAATTTTTAAGACACTTTTTGCCATTGTGTAATGCTGATGTTTTACATGGTATGTCTGTCAGCCAGAAAAATGTCTTGCCAGAATTCTAAAGAATATTTTATCCAAGTAGTTACTTTTGGCTTGACCTAGACAGAGTTAAATATTAAAGCACATTACTATAAAAATTTATGTAGGCTCCTCATAACTGAAATTTTTCATGTAACATGTTATGTTAGAAAGATACACACAGTATTTAATGATAAAAAAGGAAAATAAAAATAAAGAAAGAAAGAGAAAAAAATTGCAAGTTTGAATCTTCTGGTGCTCCTCATGCCTAAAGGCTTGAGTGGTAAGAGTTGCATTTTTTTAGGTCCACTTCTTGAAACTTTCTGAAACCTCCAAATACTGTGGTAGCAACACTGAAATCAATAGCATAAATGTCATTGAAAAACTCAGACAAATCAAGAATCATATAATATTTTTGAGTTGTTTGTTCAATAAGGATGTAATAGGCAACCAATTTAATAACATTTGGGTTGTTCTGCCTTGAATATTAATCAAGTAATAAAGGAAGAACATTGTATGGTGACAGAGTAGCCATAAGATGTGACATAGAAATAAGCATGTAGAGGAAAGCTTTAGCTTAGAAAACTGGAAAAAGAAATTTTGAAGTGATGAGAAATAAAGAAAGAAAAATGAAAAAGAACTGAAAATACAGAAAAGCCTTCAGGGGATGGAGACATTTTTAAGAATAGAAAGAATTAAGATAGTTAGTCCCATAGAAATAGGAAAGATTGATAAATACTTTCCCTTTTATTCACATGCAAATCATACTTCACACAGATCTCTCTTTTCAGTGAAATTTCACCAGAATGTGATTATTTTGCTATTTCTTTACTTCTTCTATCATATCAAAGCATATCTTTCTAGGTTTTGTCTGAAAATTTGGGTTCCTTAGAAGACACAGATTGGGAATTCCTTCTTTCACACTTTTGTTGCTCATTTTGCTTGTATGCACCATTCAGAGGGTCAGAAAAAAACCCACAATGTCATCATTGACACTTCTTTAATCTCTTTCTTACATCCAGGAACATATTTAGTTTAAATCTTCCACTTTTTTCACAGTCAAGTTTTCTCTGTACACTTGTAGCACAGTAAATCACATTATTACCTTGTCCTTTTAATGTCAGAACTGCAGTTACTCTGGAAATTGAAGCTGTTGCTGATTGTAGATATTAATATTGAAAAGGTTCACCAATTACATGAGTGTTAGTTTGAGTAAAACCATCATGTTTGCTTTTGATTTGAAATATGACTTTCTATTTTTTATTAACTGTTTTATCCATACAATAAAAGTTTCTACATAAAGCATAAAAAATTTAATCTGATATCTGATATTTTGTAGCTTCTTTTTACACCTCCTGAAGCAAAACTGTGTGTTTTCCTTCATCAGACTTGGCAAGGGTTAGTGCTTTACACACACAAATTCCAGGAGTTCCCTGGAGACCTTTTTCTCCCATCAGCCTCCTCCCCCTCCACCTCTAAAACCTTTCTCAGTTCAGGTCTTTTAAAAGTTTCTATCATTGCCACCCTGAATCTTTGACATTCTTTTGGAAGCAGGTCAGGCTACAATTAAAAATGTGTAAAGGAGAGAGAAAAAAATTACCTTACTGTAACAGAAACTGCCTGATTTTTTTTTTTTCCCAAGGTTTTTTTTACCAAAGGATATAAAGAGTCTGCCACAGTAGATATTGAACTCCACCCTGAATCCTGGCATTCTTCTCTGATCACTGGAATCACATCAGTGTAGGACCTATGTAAAATTGTGGTGCCTTGGGCTGTTCAAAGAAAGTCCTCTAAGGTTTTTTCCATCCCACAAAATTAAACAAGAGTAGTTTTATTAAGTCTAGGAGGAGTGGCAATGACAAGGTGGAAATGACAGTCAGTGTCCAAGTCCTCTAGGCTGTCAGCTGCATCACCTTCATTCTAATGGTTAAATTAAACCTGCAGCAGCAGCACA